>NC_036256.1:1073420-1195594 GCF_002742605.1 Olea europaea var. sylvestris | reverse complement strand
CAAAATATTTTTTTTTTTTTTTTTTTTTTTTTTTTTTTTTTTTTTTTTTTTTTAACGAGGTGTCCCAGTTTGCGCAAGACTATATATCCTCGTCCCTGAACCTCCGGTCCCTCAGCTGCTCAGGGAGGTAAATCGCAGGATGTGCCCTTGTTGGTTCCCAGGTTCCCACATGGCTTTTACTCCTTCCCCAAAGGAAGCATCCTTCATGGTGATTAATCAACCAATAATTCCTCCTTTATTGGATCAAAGGTTCCCACCAGGAATCGAACTCCCCACGCTTGGTTCCAAAACCCCCCAATGTGATTGTTCCGCCAACTTGAATGTGCCCTGGGGGGCTCCAAATGCATTTAGTTGATTAGGGGCTTTGTAGAGGGATGAGATTTGGAGGATGCCTATAAGCTTTCTTTCGATACTTAAAGCTAGACATTCCTCAATCGTTGTTTTAATGAAGTTTTTGATTGTTTTTTTGTCACTCTTTTGAGTGTTCATCACATTTTTAAAATTTTTGCCACTTTCTAATTTTTGTCACATCAAACATAGGATACAATGTTCTTAAAATGAAGTTATGCTTTATGTTTTATCAATAGAAGTGAAATATAATCACAAAGAAATAATGTGTACAAGAAAATCAATCACCCCTGAATCTTTTCTGAAGTTTTGATTAGTATTTCTTACTTTTTTGAGTGTTTGTTACCTTTTTGAAATTTTTTAGTTTTCGTCACTTTCAACTTATAGCCCCATGTTTGGTAGGAGTCATTGGTGAATTTATATCACTTTTTTTAATTTTAATTTCTCTATCATTAAAAAGTGACGTAGTATGTTGTGTCACTTTTTATTTAAAATGGCACACTCAATCAATTTTTAATAGAACAATACATCTTTGGCCAAGTTTTTAATTTGCTTTTAAAAATGTCTTTTAGATATTGATTTATTTTGTATTGTGTTAAAAGCGAATGAAGCTTTCATGATAGAGAAAGTAATATTGTTCACTTTTTAGTTTTTTAATTTTAATTAAGAAGTTACGTACATCAATTTTAATTGAAAACAATTAAAAAGTCTCACTTGACTTTATACAATATTTTTTTACTTTCAAAACACTTTTCATTTAATTTTCAAAATACTTCTAATTATAGAGTAAAAGTGTCAATTTAACTCATCAATTCAAGCCTCCCATGACCCAGCTTGGAAAAAGCCCAAGCCGACCCTATTTGGGGCTCGGGCCGGACCCCACTTTGGGGTGTCAGTCCATTGGCTCGAGCCGGAGCCACACATGTTATTTTCGGCTCATGATGAACTGAGCCTTAAAAAAATATGCGTGTAGCAAGCAGCGGTGTAGCAACCTGTGCATCTAAATGCTTGTGTTTTAAAAGAAAATCGTGAGTCGGCTCGGCTTGGCTCGGGCCAAAAAAAATTCGAACAATTTTTACTCAAGTTGAACCTGAGCTTCAAATTTCAGTTCGACTTGTTTATATCCCTATTTTAGAGGTATTTTTGTAAGTTGGCATATGCATTTGGACCAATTTCGTAGATCAATAAAAAGCCCAAGCAACAGAATCACATCAGCCCAAACATTATTTTCCTTTCGAATCTACACATATAACTCCTAGCCCTGTTTGACATCCATTTAATTAAAAAAAAATTCAATCTTATTTTCACTCACATATTTAGATAATAAAATATTTTACACATAAATTCAAAATATTTTTCCACTTTTTAATCACAGTCTTCAAAAAATTAAAATTCCAAAACTCTTATAAAAAAAAAAAAAAGAACTAGGAATGTCAATTCAGCTCGCTAACTCAAAGAGTAAGTTGGAGCCAAGCCGAGCCTCATTTTCGAATGTTGTCCCATGTATAGTGCCTTTGTAAAAGGGCAGCCTTACAGCTTCCTTTTTAAAGGTAGCTGCCTATGGCTACCAAGTACAACTGTCTGACTTTAAAAAAAATTAGAATTTCAGGGAGAAAAGGAGCCAACTCGGCTCGAAAGCTCGAAAAAGCCTGAGCCCAATGCTCGAGCTATGCCCATTTTTTCAGCTGGGTTTGGTTTGGCTCAGATCAAAAAAAGCTCTATTTATTTTTACTTGAGCCGTGAACTTCGGCTTGTCGACTCGAGTCAACTCGTTACATCCTTTCAAAAAACTCATTCAAATAAATGTTCTTTTATTCGACATGTATGCTCTTTTACATCATTCAAAAAATAACTATCAATTATAATACTTATCAATTTTCAAACGTGATTTGAGATAAATGATATATCATTAAACAAAAAGATGTAATGCCATTTCTTAAAAATCACCTTTTTTCCAAACCGAAGAAAATTTTTATCTTTTATTTTAATTTTATCAAAAAGATTTATTTCTTAATTCTTACTCAATGAAGTGTTTGGCCCTCATCAAAAAAGGAAAATTAGACCTTCAACTTAATCATGTATGGTTGACGTGAATTTTGAAAATGATGAGTGAGCTTGCTCATATTTATCAATTGTACACTATTTTACGGCTCTCATACCACTGTACTAAAAGTATGCTGATTTGTAATAGATTAATGATTTTTATTCTCCGTCTTTTATCCTTTTTATGGGTCTTCGTATGCACATAAAACTTGTAAACAACACTCTAAAAATGGAAAATAAATAAATTTAATAACCTTCACTTTCCTCCAAAATCATTTTAGTTGTTGAGAGGTGAAAGTAAACATTGAAAATTCACATTATGTTAATTAGATATCTATGTAATAAGTTATCATGTTTCTTAACATAAAGTTAAGCACTAATGACATAGCACAGAAAGTTGTCATGTGTGCTTAATATAAAATAAGTATTGATGTTTAGTAGATCATTTCTCTCTTTGTAATACAAATTATTTCGCATTACAGTAAGAACATTTACAATTAATTCAATTAGGATATTCACATATGATTAGTTATGGGGAATCGAAAACTCTAGAATCTTATTTCTTTGATTTTAACTCACTTGTTCAAATTGTTAGTCTAAACTTTCTTGTTCAACAATTCATTTACATTCGAATTTTCAAATAGATCACCATTTAATAAATTTTGATACTTATTTGTAATTTTTCATTCCTCGTGGGACGATACTCTTGCTAATTCATTTTATTACTTGTCACGACTCGTGCACTTGCAATTTCAACTGAGACTAACACATCGTCACTATTTTTGAAAAATTAATAGTGCTCACAATTCTATCATCGAGTTAGAACAAACAAATTATCTAAACTATTAAGAACAAGATTTATTGACAACAAAGAAAGAAGAGAGAAATTTAGAGAGAAGAAAGAACTTTCAAATTTTGATATATGGAATAAGGAGGAGAACACAACCTTATATAGTACTAGGATGTGGTATGTTTCAGTTTTCTTAGTTAATTTTGTATTTAACATAAATAATTTTACAATGGTCATGAATGAATTTGTAACCTCCAATTCAAATACAAATTAACTAGGGAATAGAAGAGAATTGAAACCTATAAATTGTTGTTACAATTTCATTCAATTCATTTTTATTTTTGAATATTTTCCAACAATTTTCCACATGAATGAAATTATTAACAATAACAAACTGACATGGTGATAGAATTCAACAATCGAAACCTACATAGGATAGGTAGGTGTTATTATTTGAATCTTCACTTGTGTAAGTATGTTTACTTTACTACCTGATTAGTGAACATAATGTCCTTGAACTATTCTGTCATTTGTATAATTGATGATAGACCTCACACTAATTTCTTCCTAACGCAATTCAGTTTTCATAGTTATGTTCATTTTGGCCATGAACATATCCATGATTCTGTGAGAGTTTTTAAGGGATTAAGCCCTTGTAATTCTCCTTTGAAGCGGTCCCACTTTTTTTCTCACAAAGTCGTTTTCTTAATTAAGAGTAACCCACATTATCCAACTTGGATATTTCAACATATAAGGATCATTAAAAATTTAGCTTATCCTTTATTCGTTCAGGTATCACTATTTTCATCATAGTAATGAATTGGGATGAATTCCCACAATGATCCTGCATGATCTTTACAATTAGGTTGTCCATTTGAACGTACATTTTGAGATTTTTAGTCAACTAGGTTGGATTTTCATTGTATCGATTTATTCTTTCATTGGCTTTAGTCACATTCCCCTTGATAATTTCTCAACTAGCTCTCTATTTAAGCCTTTGGTTAGCGGATTTGTAATATTATCGTTTGATCTTACATAGTCAATGGAAATAATTACAATAGAGATTAGTGGTCTAATGTTATTATGTCTTGACTTACCATTATACATGTTGTTATGTGTCCTGTTAATTGTAGATTGACTATCACAATGTATATATATTGTACATACATGCTTTGACCACCTTGGAATATCATCTAAGAGATGGCGTAGTCATTCTGCTTCTTTCCCACATATATCCGGTGCATAAATTCAGATTTCATTGTGAAGCTAGCTATAATAGTATGTTTCAAGGAATTTCAAGACACGGTTACACCTTCTAGTGTGAACACATATCCACTAATAAACATTGAGTCTTTTGTGTCAATATCCAGTTTGCATCACTATATTCTTCTAGGACAGCTATATATGTTATATAGTGTTGTCTACAGTTACGAGTATGTCTTAGGTACCTCAATACTCTTACAATTGCCTACCAATGGTCAGCTCCAGGATTACTCGTATATCTACTTAGTTTACTTTTTGTATAGGCTATGTCAGATTTTGTACAATTCATTAAATATATTAGACTACCAATCACTCTATAGTACTCTATTTGAGAAATACTCTGTCCTTTATTCTTGGATAGATGTACACTTATATCTATTAATGTTCTAGCAATACCAGTGTCATTTTTACTAAACTTTTTAGAAATATTTTCAACGTAATGTGACTAATTTAAGACAAGCACATTTGATGTTCTATAGAACTTTATTCCTAAGATAATATCGGCTAGTCTCATATCTTTCATGTTAAATTTTGAATTCAACTTATCTTTAGCAGATTTCATCACCCTATCATTACTACAAACAATGAACATGTTATCAATGTATAGACACAAAATAACATATCCATTCTTAGTGTCTATGATATAAACACATTTATCACATTCCTTGGTTTTAAATTTACTTGCTATCATGAACCTATTGAATTTTTCATATCATTGTTTTTTATGCTTCTTTTAAACCATACAAGAATTTCACCAGTTTACGGACTTTCTGTTCATGTCCAGGTGCAGTAAAATCCTCAGTTTATTCCATGTAGATTTCTTCATCCAAATATCTATTTGGAGATGTTGTTTTCACATCCATTTAATATACTTCAAGATTGTGTATGGCAGCAATTACTAATACCATCCTTATGGAATTCATTATCGTCACAGGAGAATATGTATCAAAGTAGTCTAGATCTTCTCATTGGTTGTGTCAATTTGGCTCGCACAACTCGAGAGGCCCATGACTCGGCTTGAAAAAAGCCCGAGCCAGCTTGTATGGCTCAACTTAAAAAAAAAATTGAAAATTATAAACAAGTCAAAGGCAGTGTTGCTTGATAGCGGGCAACTACTTGTTGCCTCAAAGGCAAGCAAGCCTATGGTAGTTGCCTGTAGGTTAAAAAAAATAAAAAATCGTGAGCTGGCTCGGGTCGATAAAGATCCAACCGAAAGCTTGGGTTGAGCTTAAATTTTTTGACTGAGCTCTTGGCTCAAGCAAAAAGAGCTCGAACCATTTTTATTCTAGCCAACCTCGAGTTTCAACTCGACTCGTTGACATCCCTATCTATAAACTTTAATTACAATCCTCGCTTTGTATTTATCAATTGATCCGTTTGCTTTCATCTTCCTCTTGAAAATCCACTTGGATTCTAGAGCTTTATACCTAAGGGAAATATCAATCAACTCCCAAGTGTGATTTTGTAGTATAGAATCAATTTCGCTCTTAATGGCCTTTTCAACAACGGTCCTTCACTAGAGTTTACTGCCCTTTTAAAAGTTTGAGATTCACTTTCTAGCAGATAGATAAAAAAATCTTGACCAAAAGAATTTTTTGTCCTTACTCTTTTACTACATCTAGGTTCATCTTGAACCTCTTCATTTTTTTCTTGTTCTTGGTACTGACTATTTTCACTAATAGTCTCAAATGTTCATTTTGACGAACTTGGTCCTTCTTTAAACTTACAAAAAAATACGTGTTCAAAGCACGATGCATTTTTTTATTACATTATCGAGTTCTTGTGTATGTCTGAAACTTTAGACTTATGCACAATGAACCAATAAACACTAATGTTATATGCATAGTAAATGAAAATGCAGTCAACCCATTTTGGATCGACTTTTACCTTCTAAAGTGTAACTTTAGCAAGATATCCACACATTCATAAGAATTTATAGGAAGGTTTCCTTCATTTCGATAATTCATATGGAGTTTTGTCTTTCTTTTTTTGGGTACGTTATTTAAAATATAATCTGCTGTTAGAACAACTTCTCCCACACGTTCGGAGGCAACTCAAAATTTAATAGCATTGCATTCATCATCTCTTTTAAGGTATGATTCTTCCGCTCAGCAACAACGTTTAACTGAGAGAATAAGGTAACATAGTTTTTATAGACTATACCATTTTGAACACGAAACTCGCTAAATGGTGATTCATATTCACCACCTCAATCATTTTTTAATACCTTAATTTTCTTGTTGAATTGATTCTCAATTTCATTTCTATACAGAACAAATTTCACTATAGCTTGGCCCTTACTTTTTAGGTAGATACACATAACGGTAATTTGTGCTACATCAACAAAAGTAATAAAATACTTATTATCTCCACTTTTTTGTATCAATTTTAAATTACATATATCACTGCGCATTAAACCAAGGGGTTTAATGTTTCTCTCAACACTTTTAAAATACGACCTTATAAATTTTGTCTTTACACAAGTTTCACATTGGTATTTTGAATCAATTTGTAATGCAGGTATGTGATTCAAGATAATTATCTTTCTCAAGGTGTCATAATTAACACCTCTTAATCTTCCTTGCAATAGATTAGAAGACTCAAGCAAATAAATAGAAGAATTAGCTCTACTGATATTTTTCTTAATAGTTATTACATTGAGCTTGAAAAATCCATTAGATACATACCATTTACCAATAAAAATCCACTCTTGGACAAAACAATTTTATCATACTCAAAAAATCATGTGGAAACCATGCTTGCTCAGGAATGAACTAGAGATTAGGTTATTTCAAATTTTTACACATACAGTACGTTGTTTAGAGTCATCTCTGTTTTGGATGTCATCTTTAGGATCATTTTGCCTTGGACCTTGATTTCAAAAATAGCAGAATTTTCCATGAAGAGCTACTTTTCATTTTCGATTTCATCAAGTTTAGGGAACTTTTTGTCAGAATATACTTGTCGGGTTACACGTATCAATCCACCATTCTCTTGAGTTGGACCAGGCTAGATTTACTTTAGATATCACAACTCACAAGCTAATATTAGAAACATCATGCATAATACCATATTCACTTTTTTGTTTCGATTTTTCTTAGGCATTTTACAGTCATTTGACTCATGACCAATCATGTTACAATTGAAGTACTTTTCTTGGAATTTCTTCTTCTTTGAGATTCTCCCTTTAGGTCCCAGCTTGGACCCTTTGTTATTTCTCTTCTTCTTTGCCTTGGAGCTTTGACTGCCATCTATAATGTTGACCTTAGTCTCATGTAGGTATTAGGGATGATAATCGGGCACATCGGTTGAGGTTGCTCGTAACTCGGCACGAAAAAAGCTTAAGGCTCGTGCCGAGCCCCCTTTTGGGGTACCAGGCAAAGCTTGAGCCAACCCGTATGGCTCACCGACTCGAGCTCACGAGCCTATAACCTGTTGCCTTTTTCATATTAAAAAAAATTTTTTTGTCGAGTTTTTGCTTGGCCTGACTCGGGCCCCAAAAAAAGCTCGATCATTTACTTGAGCCATGAATTTCGACTAGGGAGCCGGCTCGGCTCGACTCGTTGACATCCCTAGTTGGTATATCCCTTGCTTATCAGATCCTCAATTGTCTTTCTCAATGCGAAGTTTAACAATTAGATCTATAACATTCATCTCATTTTGCTTGTGCTAAGGGTAGTTCTTGAAATCTTCCCATCCAAGGGGGTAACTTCTCAATGCTAGCAGCTACTTGAAAAGATTCACTCGGTGACATCTTCTCAGCATAGATCTCGTATAAGATCACTTGGAGCTCTTGAACTTGACATATCACAATTTTGGAGTCGACCATCTTGAGATTTGGGAAGCACTACCATAAATTTTTTGGCCCTAGCATCATCAATTTTGTACTTTCAATCGAGAGATATCCATAGAGCTCTTTTGCTGATTTCTTTGCACTATATACATTGTATAAAGAATCAGTGACCCCGTTAATGACATAATTACAACACAAGTATTCAGAATGTTTCCAAGCATCTAATGCAATGATGACTTGGCTATCAGTCTCATCTTCCTTTAGCTTCAAAGGATCCCCTGTCAAGAACTTTGCAATCCCGAGGGTGGTCAAATAAAACAACACCTTTTTTTGCCACCTTCTGAAATTCAACCCGTTGTATTTCTCCGATTCCTCTCCATGTGTAATAGATATAAGTATCTTTGGATGGTTCACAAAAGAAGTAGGCCCACGGGCTACAGCAGTGGTTGTATTAATAGCAACAATTTCACTTGCCATTTCTTCTTGAAATACCAATTAGAAAATGTTAATTTCATAATAGAAAAATATGTTATTTTCACAATTACAAAAACGCTCTAATCTTTCAATTGAAAATATGCAATTTCCCAAAATCATTTGAAAATTATGTTATTTCTACAATAAGTAAAATATGCTAATTTTCGAATAAAAATATGCTTATTTTCAAATACAATAAGAATTAAGCTATTTTTCTAACAATCGAATAGCACTCTACAGATAATTTTTAAAGAAGACAAGAAGGGTTTAAACTCAGCCCCAACAAGTCAAGTCTCTTTAAAAAATATTCAATTCCCACATTGGCTAGAGGAATCACAAAAAGTCCCAATTAAAATTCAACCTCATAGATAGAATTTCTCTGTATCGTAATTTTTAGTTTCAAAGATTTTATAAATTTTATGGGAGAATATTATTTTTCACAATAATATTTCTTTGAAATTCTGCAGCTCCTTTGTCCTTTGAGATGACTCTATTTTTAAGATGTTAGGAAAAATACAAAAAGGGAACTAGAAATATTGCTGGAATTATATAAATAAAATAATGAAAAGAAGCATTGCAATAAATAGACTAACAGTAGTAGCGGTAAGGAACTTAGGCCTGTGTTACACACAGTTCCTTAAAATAGATTTATCCCCATTGTGCATAAGAGGACTGATGGCGTTTGCCTCCTAGGATACAAATAGTTGAAAGTAGCTAACTAGCACCTTGTTTTTTACTTTAGGTGAACTAAAAATGCTCACAATATTATTAACAAGTTAGAACAAACAAATTATCTAGACTACTGAGAACAAAATTCTTGAAAACAAAGAATGAAGAGAAAATTTTGGTGTGTAGAATAAGGAGAAGGAGAAGATCTCCTTATATTGTATTAGGAGGGAGGTTTCAATTTTCTTAATTAATTTTGTATTTAACATAAATAATGTTACAATATCTATGAATGAATTTGTAACAACCAATTCAAATACAAATTAACTCTAAAATTGAAGAGACTTGAAATCTATGAATTGTTACAATTTCATTCAATTCATTTTCATTTTTAAATATTTTTCAACAATTTTTAGACAGATAAACGAGTCGAGAAAGTGGCAATCTTACCCTTCCCCGCCAGATCCCACAATTTTAGTTTGTTCGAGAAAATGGAAAATCGAGTTCGATGACGAGAAGATGGGAAACATGAAATGCTTTTTTGGGGAGAATAATGTTAGTAGTATCAGTGAGAAAATTGAAAATGTTGAAGGAGACTAGGTTGATCCTAAATGTGATGGCGATGTTTGATGGTTTATGTAAAGATGAGTTGGTGCAAGAGGCAATGAAGCTTTTTGGGTTAATATGTGAGAAGGGTACTATTCTGGAAGAGGTAATATACATTGCTGTAGTGGAAGGCTTCTGTAAGGCAGAAGTTTGACGAGGCAGTGAGAATTTTTCAGAAAATGACACAGTAATTTTTCATTCCAAATGCATTTAGTTGATTAGGGGCTTTGTAGAGGGATGAGATTTGGAGGATGCATATAAGCTTTCTATCGAGACTGAAAGCTAGACATTCCTCGATCGTTGTTTTAATGAAGTTTTTGATTGTTTTTTGTCACTCTTTTGAGTGTTCATCACATTTTTAAAATTTTTGCCACTTCCTAATTTTTGTCACGACAAACATAGGGTACAATGTTCTTAAAATGAAGTTATGCTTTATGTTTTACCAATAGAAGTGAAATATAATCACAAAGAAATAATGTGTAGAAGAAAATCAATCACCCCTGAATCTTTTCTGAAGTTTTGATTAGTATTTCTCACTTTTTTGAGTGTTTGTTACCTTTTTGAATTTGTTACATTTTTTAGTTTTCGTCACTTTCAACTTATAGCCCCATGTTTGGTAGGAATTATAGGCGAATTTATATCACTTTTTTTAATTTTGATTTCTCTATCACTAAAAAGTGACGTAGTATGTTGTGTCACTTTTTATTTAAAATGGCACACTCAATCAATTTTTAATAGAACAATACATCTTTGGCCAAGTTTTTAATTTGCTTTTAAAAATGTCTTTTAGACATTGATTTATTTTGTATTTTGTTAAAAGCGAATGAAACTTTCATAATAAAGAAAGTAATATTGTTCACTTTTTAATTTTTTAATTTTAATTAAGAAGTTACGTACATCAATTTTAATTGAAAACAATTAAAAAGTCTCACTTGACTTTGTACAATATTTTTTTACTTTCAAAACACTTTTCATTTAATTTTTCAAAATACTTCTAATTATAGAGTAAAAATGTCAATTTAACTCATCAACTCAAGCCTCCCATAACCCAGCTTGGAAAAAGCCCAAGCCGACCCTATTTGGGGCTCGAGCCGGACCCCACTTTGGGGTGTCAGTCCATTGGCTCGAGCCGGAGCCACACATGTTATTTTCGGCTCATGATGAACTGAGCCTTAAAAAAATATGCGTGTAGCAAGCAGCGGTGTAGCAACCTCTGCATCTAAATGCTTGTGTTTTAAAAGAAAATCGTGAGTCGGCTCGGCTTGGCTCGGGCCAAAAAAAATTCGAACAATTTGTACTCAAGTTGAACCTGAGCTTCAAATTTCAGTTCGATTTGTTTATATCCCTATTTTAGAGGTATTTTTGTAAGTTGGCCTATGCATTTGGACCAATTTCGTAGATCAATATAAAGCCCAAGCAACAGAATCACTTCAGCCCAAACATTATTTTCCTTTCGAATCTACACATATAACTCCTAGCCCTGTTTGACATCCATTTAATTAAAAAAAAATTCAATCTTATTTTCACTCACATATTTAGATAATAAAATATTTTACACATAAATTCAAAATATTTTTCCACTTTTTAATCACAGTCTTCAAAAAATTAAAAATTCAAAACCCTTAAAAAAAAAAAAAAAAGAACTAGGAATGTCAATTCAGCTCGCTAACTCAAAGAGTAAGTTGGAGCCAAGCCGAGCCTCATTTTCGAATGTTGTCCCATGTATAGTGCCTTTGTAAAAGGGCAGCCTTACAGCTTCCTTTTTAAAGGTAGCTGCCTATGGCTACCAAGTACAACTGTCTGACTTTAAAAAAAATTAGAATTTCAGGGAGAAAAGGAGCCAACTCGGCTCGAAAGCTCGAAAAAGCCTGAGCCCAATGCTCGAGCTATGCCCATTTTTTCAGCTGGGTTTGGTTTGGCTCAGATCAAAAAAAGCTCTATTTATTTTTACTTGAGCCGTGAACTTCGGCTTGTCGACTCGAGTCAACTCGTTACATCCTTTCAAAAAACTCATTCAAATAAATGTTCTTTTATTCGACATGTATGCTCTTTTACATCATTCAAAAAATAACTATCAATTATAATACTTATCAATTTTCAAACGTGATTTGAGATAAATGATATATCATTAAACAAAAAGATGTAATGCCATTTCTTAAAAATCACCTTTTTTCCAAACCGAAGAAAATTTTTATCTTTTATTTTAATTTTATCAAAAAGATTTATTTCTTAATTCTTACTCAATGAAGTGTTTGGCCCCGGAGCCACACATGTTATTTTCGGCTCATGATGAACTGAGCCTTAAAAAAATATGCGTGTAGCAAGCAGCGGTGTAGCAACCTCTGCATCTAAATGCTTGTGTTTTAAAAGAAAATCGTGAGTCGGCTCGGCTTGGCTCGGGCCAAAAAAAATTCGAACAATTTGTACTCAAGTTGAACCTGAGCTTCAAATTTCAGTTCGATTTGTTTATATCCCTATTTTAGAGGTATTTTTGTAAGTTGGCCTATGCATTTGGACCAATTTCGTAGATCAATATAAAGCCCAAGCAACAGAATCACTTCAGCCCAAACATTATTTTCCTTTCGAATCTACACATATAACTCCTAGCCCTGTTTGACATCCATTTAATTAAAAAAAAATTCAATCTTATTTTCAATCACATATTTAGATAATAAAATATTTTACACATAAATTCAAAATATTTTTCCACTTTTTAATCACAGTCTTCAAAAAATTAAAATTCCAAAACTCTTATAAAAAAAAAAAAAAGAACTAGGAATGTCAATTCAGCTCGCTAACTCAAAGAGTAAGTTGGAGCCAAGCCGAGCCTCATTTTCGAATGTTGTCCCATGTATAGTGCCTTTGTAAAAGGGCAGCCTTACAGCTTCCTTTTTAAAGGTAGCTGCCTATGGCTACCAAGTACAACTGTCTGACTTTAAAAAAAATTAGAATTTCAGGGAGAAAAGGAGCCAACTCGGCTCGAAAGCTCGAAAAAGCCTGAGCCCAATGCTCGAGCTATGCCCATTTTTTCAGCTGGGTTTGGTTTGGCTCAGATCAAAAAAAGCTCTATTTATTTTTACTTGAGCCGTGAACTTCGGCTTGTCGACTCGAGTCAACTCGTTACATCCTTTCAAAAAACTCATTCAAATAAATGTTCTTTTATTTGACATGTATGCTCTTTTACATCATTCAAAAAATAACTATCAATTATAATACTTATCAATTTTCAAACGTGATTTGAGATAAATGATATATCATTAAACAAAAAGATGTAATGCCATTTCTTAAAAATCACCTTTTTTCCAAACCGAAGAAAATTTTTATCTTTTATTTTAATTTTATCAAAAAGATTTATTTCTTAATTCTTACTCAATGAAGTGTTTGGCCCTCATCAAAAAAGGAAAATTAGACCTTCAACTTAATCATGTATGGTTGACGTGAATTTTGAAAATGATGAGTGAGCTTGCTCATATTTATCAATTGTACACTATTTTACGGCTCTCATACCACTGTACTAAAAGTATGCTGATTTGTAATAGATTAATGATTTTTATTCTCCGTCTTTTATCCTTTTTATGGGTCTTCGTATGCACATAAAACTTGTAAACAACACTCTAAAAATGGAAAATAAATAAATTTAATAACCTTCACTTTCCTCCAAAATCATTTTAGTTGTTGAGAGGTGAAAGTAAACATTGAAAATTCACATTATGTTAATTAGATATCTATGTAATAAGTTATCATGTTTCTTAACATAAAGTTAAGCACTAATGACATAGCACAGAAAGTTGTCATGTGTGCTTAATATAAAATAAGTATTGATGTTTAGTAGATCATTTCTCTCTTTGTAATACAAATTATTTCGCATTACAGTAAGAATTATTGTTAAAAAATTCATAACTGTTTTCTTTTAAAAATAGATAATCTATATTTTGTTTTGTTGACCTCAAAAATCCACAACTTTTTAAAGGTAGCTGCCTATGGCTACCAAGTACAACTGTCTGACTTTAAAAAAAATTAGAATTTCAGGGAGAAAAGGAGCCAGCTCGGCTCGAAAGCTCGAAAAAGCCTGAGCCCAATGCTCGAGCTATGCCCATTTTTTCAGCTGGGTTTGGTTTGGCTTAGATCAAAAAAAGCTCTATTTATTTTTACTTGAGCCGTGAACTTCGGCTTGTCGACTCGAGTCAACTCGTTACATCCTTTCAAAAAACTCATTCAAATAAATGTTCTTTTATTTGACATGTATGCTCTTTTACATCATTCAAAAAATAACTATCAATTATAATACTTATCAATTTTCAAACGTGATTTGAGATAAATGATATATCATTAAACAAAAAGATGTAACATGCCATTTCTTAAAAATCACCTTTTTTCCAAACCGAAGAAAATTTTTATCTTTTATTTTAATTTTATCAAAAAGATTTATTTCTTAATTCTTACTCAATGAAGTGTTTGGCTCTCATCAAAAAAGGAAAATTAGACCTTCAACTTAATCATGTATGGTTGACGTGAATTTTGAAAATGATGAGTGAGCTTGCTCATATTTATCAATTGTACACTATTTTACGGCTCTCATACCACTGTACTAAAAGTATGCTGATTTGTAATAGATTAATGATTTTTATTCTCCGTCTTTTATCCTTTTTATGGGTCTTCGTATGCACATAAAACTTGTAAACAACACTCTAAAAATGGAAAATAAATAAATTTAATAACCTTCACTTTCCTCCAAAATCATTTTAGTTGTTGAGAGGTGAAAGTAAACATTGAAAATTCACATTATGTTAATTAGATATCTATGTAATAAGTTATCATGTTTCTTAACATAAAGTTAAGCACTAATGACATAGCACATAAAGTTGTCATGTGTGCTTAATATAAAATAAGTATTGATGTTTAGTAGATCATTTCTCTCTTTGTAATACAAATTATTTCGCATTACAGTAAGAATTATTGTTAAAATTCATAACTGTTTTCTTTTAAAAATAGATAATCTATATTTTGTTTTGTTGACCTCAAAAATCCACATGGCCTTACTGTCAACAGAACTATTATTATGTCCTTGTCGAGCTGTAGCTATTAAACACCAAGATCACCAGATGAAAAAATGGACCGAATATAGTTGGTATTCCGATAATCAAGTCAATTGTGTATACAAATTATACATGAAATTTGGTATACAAGGACAAATAAGCAGAGATTTGACTAGAGTTTAGAGAATATATACCCTTTCTTATTATGAGTATGTGGCTATCTATAGAGGAGGAGTCCTTGTGGATTTAAGTTGAAATGTCAATCATAATTTGAGTCGCGGTTCTGATAAAATTCTTCTTATGTGGCTAAATTTCCTTGTGGATATTGATTTCTCAAGATTTTCCCTAATCCTCTCAAGGATATAATGTTGGTTTTTAGGAACAGATAAGGTAGTTTCTAATCAAATACTTTCTTTCTAAGGCGTATCAAAAACTGAATCCAAAAGCCATGGGAGCCTTCGACGACCAAACTTCTGATTGCTTCCCACGAGTGCCAGTTGCTAGTAGTGATGGCAACGAGGCGGGGTGGGGGCGTCCTAGTAGTAATGGCAATGGGACGGTTTCGGGTTCGGGGCGGGGAGCGTATCAAAACCTGAATCCAAAAGCCATGGGAGCCTTCGACGACCAAACTTCTGATTGCTTCCCACGAGTGCCAGTTGCTAGTAGTGATGGCAACGAGGCGGGGTGGGGGCGTCCTAGTAGTAATAGCAATGGGACGGTTTCGGGTTCGGGGCGGGGCGCCCCCACCCCGTTTAGCCAAAACCCCACTCCGGCGCCCTTGCCTTAGACTGAGCGGGGCGGGGCGGGGCGAGGCGGGGATGGGGCAACTTTTTGCCCTGTTTAATTTTTTAAATTTTTTTTACATTTTAAAAGTTTCAAATTATGTTATTATTAGATAATAAAATACAAATTTAAAATGAGTTTTTATCGAGTGAATTGTCTATGGGCGCCCCATCTTGCCCCATCCCGCCCAGCCAATCCGTTCGGGCAGGACGGGACTTGACGGGATGGGATAAATTGCCTTCCGTAGTTGCTAGAGGGTTCAACAGATGGGTAAAAATGGATTAGTCTAGAAGTACAAAATCAATTACTAAAAGTTTGACAAACTCGACAAGTGGCGGCTCCCTGTTAGTGGGGCGGCTGGCCCCACCACCACTCCACCAACAGGGGGCCACCACTTGTCAAGTTTGTCATTAATTTTGTACATAATTTTGTACATATAGAATAATCCGGTAAAAATTATGCTATTGTGTGAAGATTTTAAGAGATGATAATATTGTTGAAATTGGAGCCTGGTAGGTCAAATTCTTTCGTTTGAGAGAGCGAGGAATGCACAAAGTTGCCACATGTCGCACATTGCTTATGTGGTTTTCACTGTCACATGGATGCTTATTGACTTCGTAGATTTTGAGATGTAAAAATTTTATTATTTTAAGTTTAGCCAAACATTGTGTGCAACAGTGTACAAAACCCATGAAATAGATAGATATGACCCAACAAAATTTAAGAAGTAAAAAACCTGAGATATTTCATGTGGCTTTGACCTATCAAATATGTTATGTTTTTAGCAAAGCTAATTTTTTTGCCAATCTAAATACCTAATCTTGGACAAGGTTGGAGTAGCTTGTTCTGTTTACCCACGCTTATTTCTGTAGAATCTAATAGAATACCTAGGTAGGTTTTGACTTTTCCTCGATTTTTCTATTAAATATTTGATGACCATATACAAAAATTAATGGACAAAAGTACAAGTACAGCCCTGCTTCACAGGGTTTGTACAGAACACACACGGGGAGGTGGGTACGGTGAGGTGATATTTTTTGACAATATTTTAACCACATGAGCATTTTCTGTGAAAATTATGTAAACCATATCTTGCATTTTTCAAAATTAATAGGGATTCAACCCATTGATCGTATTTAATTTTTATTTAGTTCGATGTTATGCTATAAATTATGCCTCGTTTGACCCCATTATTTGATGTTATAATTTTTGGAATAGTATTTTTTTTAAAATATATAGTTGAAAAAGAAGAAAAAAAAATTTTTTTAGCTGTAATATAATTTTATTGGATAATGTGTAGTTAAAAAGAAGACAGAGAAAAATGTCTCGTATTATTATTGAGAACAATAATAACACAAAACAGAAACGTAAAAGTAATTAAATAGAATCATTCCCTATGTACAGGGAATAATCTCACAGAAATTACACAGGGCACTCACATGGGGGTGGGTTCCATGTGAATATTTTATTTCGATGGATCCCACTGTTGTGTCTATTCTGCAAAACATCTGTATACATTTCCTCTGTACGTGTAGAATGGTTCATTAAAATATGATTTGCATTTATTCACTTTTAATATGAGAGTTGTGCTCACTTGCTATTTTAAAGTTTAGCCAGAAAAAAAAAAAAAAAAAACACTTTTCAAAAATTATTTAAACATGTTAAAATATAACTTTTGACTTTTCAAAAATCTTGTCAAGCGAATTATGATATATTTGAATACATGAATAAAATATTAAAGCAATTGAATACATGTTCAAACTACCTATTATTTGGGCCCAATATAGGGGGTGTTTGAGCCACATTATTTTGGTAATAATGCATTTTTGAATAGTGTATTGATGAGAAATGTGTGGTTAAAAAATAAGGAAAAGTTATTGATCTGCGTGTAACATTATTTTATTGAAAAATGTGTGATTGAAATGATATCAAATCACTATTTAAAAATATATATTTTTAAAATAATTTGGCTCAAACAGGCCCATAATGTCGATTTCTGCGGAGTACAAAAAGAAAATTTAAAAAAAAGGCCTGATGATAGTGAAAAATTCAAAATATAAAAGGCAAATAGATTTTCTTTGAGTAATGTTGTCGCTATAATTATAATATAATATTCCCAGCCGAAGAAAAGGAAGCGGCATTGAAATTGATTGGTGTCGTCGGGTATCGGGTGCTTGGGTCCATCCCGCCCCAGGATTCGACCCATCAAGAACATTGCAGCACCAAATCAATTGACAATTTGGCACGGACCACCCAAACCTAGTTCTTTCGAATCGAACCTAATTCCATCACGTACAAAACCAGGCACAAATAAAAGTTGATTTTCAATTCGGTTCGGCAAAAATCGAATTGAACCAAAAGTTCATGTTTTGACAATTCCTATCATGTCTTGATCAAAAGTATTAAATCCGATTATATTTTACGTTATTGTGCTCTAACAATGAGTGTGCCTTAAGATTCGATTATTAAGGTGCTATAAATTCACTCAAGTGAAGATGACTCTGTGATAAGAGTATACAATTGATAATTAATATTAAAGGACGTCGGGATATATGTTGCCATTTCAAATATAAAATAAGTCAATATTCCTTTTCGTCATTTTAACAATACGACTAGATGCGTTAAGTCTTATGTTTCCGTCTCGAATATAAAATAAATAAAGGAATCTTTTTAATAATTTCTCTTCAATTTGACATATCAAGCCTACTCAATATACATATTATTTAATCCCAAATTTGGAGATTAAGATTAAATTTTAATAAAAAATTGATGAAATGTGGTTGAAAAGATATGGAATCCAAAATATCTTATTAAAATTAATTATTGACATATCAAACAAAAACTAAATTGAATAATACTATATTTTTATGTTATTTAATATTTATTACAAAACGTTACTCCCTTTTTTATGATCCAAATAGGTTTGACTCGATCATGAACCAATATGATTTTGACAACCTATTAATAACATGGGATCCACAATTACACGATACATCGTCCAAAAAACTCTCCAAATTGCATATATCACCAAGGGGCTGTATAGAAGGGATTTTACCTTTATTTATGCTTCTTGTAGAAATTTTTTTGAGAAAATTGTCTTAATTTTGAAAATTAATTTTTAAAAAAGTTTTTTCCTTTCTGAAGAGCTTTTAAATGAAATCATATTGGATTAATTTCTTCTAAAAACTTTTCTAGTTAGAAGAAGTATTTTTATAAAACAAACAAAACGAGTCAAAATCAGCTTTTGAGTCTCAAGATCCTTTTGACTTCTCAAAAATCATTCCAAACGAACCCTAAATAATTTTATGAATTTTATCTTAAATTCAATTTTTATTTTCTCCATCGTCACCCTTCGTAGTTAAAGTCTTAATTAATGTGATGGACAAATAGATACTACAATGAAAGTAATATGTCCAATAAACAAGAGACAAATATCCTTCAATTTTAACTCGAAATACCTTTCTTCCTTTATACTGGTCTCGACGAAACTATTTAACAATTTAGCGTCTAGTCTAAGCATAAATTAGTCGAAATCTTTTGACTTCCGAATAGCCCAAGAGATAGCTTAAAAAATACACAAATGCATCCAAATTCAAAGCAAATGGAACAAAATAAACCAAGAATAATTGGCACTAAATGGCCATTTGGGGGGGCTCAAGCTGGCAAGCATATCCACAACCAATCGCTATCACACATTTGTCACATCAACCCATAATTAATATATAAACATTACGTGCCAATTCTATCATTAAACATTCATAGAGGGTGCGCATGAGCTGTACAGGTTTTATGTCATCATCTTTTGACAACATTCTGATATCGCCAACATTAATTATAATTAATTGCTTATTTTATGGATTTGATTATTACTTTTAGTTGACTTAATTCACCATACGTGAACGACAAACGAAATGAGATCCCCCATATTATTTTAGTAATTATGTGACACGTTGTCCTACTAGCATCATGTATAGCACTAACCACATTAAATAATTCTTATTTTTTTTAAAAAAATGGAACTTGGATGAAATTCAGACCACTTAAATAAAAATTTATATTTTTGTAAAAGAATCTCTTGAAAAATCTAACCTTCCGAAAAGCACTACTACCACAGGATATACTTTTAAAAAATTATTCAAATATGTTCGTGAGTACTGACTTCTTAAAACCTCTATCAAATGGGCCCACAATTCTTAGTTGACTGGGCCGGTTGACCAAAATTATCCTCATTGAGTCGAGCCGGTTCAATTTTGAAAACACTGAAAGAAATATCGACTAGAGGGCATCAAGTAACAATATCAAGTCTTCCCAAGAGAATAAAAATCCCTCAACATTTGCGTTTCAAATTTGCTTAAGAAAATGCAGGGATTAAATTCTGGTATATTACAATAAAAACATCTCCAACAAAGTACTAAAATCAAAGATCATAAGGCAACATAAGAGTGGGGGAGGAAAATCCGAAGATAAAACGATGGAATTAACAACCAAATCTTTACACCAATAGCTCAATTTCAGCTTATGGTAATCTCATCGACCATCTGCAGATGTAAAAGAATCCGCAAACCCAGATGGCCGAGTGGGAATACTCGAATGAGTGTTGTCAGTGCTACCAAGGTAAGAAGAAGAACCATCCATGCCACTCATTCCCTCCAAAGCCTGCCATTTCTTGACTGCTTGAGGCAACGTCATATCGTAATCGATTCCATATATGTCGTCTGGATCAGTAGGTTCCATTGGTTTCCAGAGCTCGGCAAGAGACGAAAGCACATTGACGGCATGACCCATGTCGGGTCTCTGATGAGGTTCCCGAGCACAGCAGTGACCTGCCAGCTCCGCAACAGTGTTGATACTAGCAAGAGTTTCTTCATCCGGATCAAGTGTTGGGTCAATAGCTTTGCGGAACTGGTCCTTGTCGAGGAGCACCCTTCGAAACCATGGGACGAGATGTTGTCTATCGTCCGGAAGGGTTTCATCTAAAGCTTTTCTTCCTGTGATCATCTCCATTAGAATCACACCAAAGCCGAAGACGTCAATCTTAGTAGTCACTCGGCCCGTCACTGTCCAAACACGAACAAATTATTCTTAGTTTGTGAAAATATTTCCAAATGTAAAATAAACATAAACCCTAGGGTATTTTCTATCCCTAGAAGACTCTACATAACAATGTCATACAGGGCAAACATACAAACATTAAAACTGCAGCTAATTTAGCCCATGTCTGTCATCCATTTTTGCAAAAATCTTTTTTCTCAATCTCATTTTCGACCACACATTTACACAATAAAACATTTTGCACGTAAACCCAAAATACTTACTTACTTTTTGACCACACATTCACTAAAAATCACCATTCCAAAAACTCATTTTCCCCAAAGAAACTCTTTAATGGCTACCAAACTGCTTAATGTCTCGATTTCATATTACATAAAGAAACATGGAGAACTTAAAAGCAGCAATTACCACATTTACAATCCCATAACAAAGGGCACAAGAGATCTAAACATGTATCAAGAGACGAACTCAACGTAAACACGCCAAACATTTCAACTCAACAAATCCCAAGCAAATGCAGCAAAACTAAGTATTGCCGATGCCAACCCCAAGTTTCAATTATCAAATAAACGACAAGCTACAATAACCAAACTTGCAAATCTAGACAGAAACAATCGTGAAAAGTTTAATCAATTACTAATTGGATTGCATCATAAAATGATAACCAAATAAACCGAGGTAACTCAAGAGCAAGAAAACTATACCTGCATATTCTGGTGCAAGATAACCAAAGGTTCCAGCTAATCTAGTAACAAGTGATGCTTTTCCATCCGGAGCAAGACGAACAAGTCCAAAATCTGCAACTTTAGCCCTCATATCGTCTCCCAGGAGTATGTTGGATGGTTTCAGATCCCTATGAATAAAACTCTGTTGCGCTAAGCCATGAAGATACTCAACACCTCTGGCCACATCCAAAGCAATGGTTAACCTTTTGGTCCATTCTAGTGGTTTCAAACCTTCTTCCTTCCAATTAAATAAATACCTACTTAGTGTCCCCTGAGGCATGTATTCGTAGACAAGCAGCCTCTCAGTTTTATCTAAGCCGTATCCCAAAAGTGCAACCAAATGCCTATGTCGAACTTTTGTAAGAACAGCAATCTCAGACTTGAACTCGTCCAAACCCTTCTCACTCATCACTCCAGATTCCATCCGCTTAACTGCTATCTTAGTCGCGTCAGGCAACTCCCCTTTATAGACAGTTCCAAATCCACCTCTTCCCAGTATATTTTCTTCGCTGAAATTATTTGTCACTTCTTTCAGCAACTGAATAGAGATAATCATATTACCAGCCTCAATGATATGAATGTCACTTGGACCACTGCTTCCATGACTATAAGGCTCACTCGTCCCACCGTTAATGCTTGAACCAGCAATAGTAATTTTGACAGCATCTTCTGACCCTGAATGACTAGGATGTAAAACTAGGGCATGAGGAGACTGAACTTTACCAGAACGCTTTCGTTTAGTTCTATAGAAACAGAAAACCATAGTCCCAGCAAAGAAAAGTGCGCAAACACCACCAACCACTGATCCCACCACCACTCCGGTGGATGATTTCTTTTCTCCAGTACGCTCTGCTCCTCTACCACCCCCAGAAGACGATCCAGGTGTATTCCCAGAGGGCTTCCCACCAGGGGAAGTTGGAGGTGGAGCATCCTTCCCAATATCTATATTTCCAGCAGTCTTCACAAGTACATTACTCCGAAACTTTGGAACTTTCCCATAAATCTGATTGTTCGTAACGTCTAACTCATTAAGATTAGGCAAGCTGGTTAGCTCATTTGGAATAGTCCCAGTCAAGCTATTATTAGCCAAAAACAACTTCTGCAGTGATGTGATCTCCGAAAAATTAGGGGAAATCGTACCAGTGAGACTCATTCTTCGAAAATTGACCACAGTAATGTTCCCACCGTTACAAGTGATCCCTATCCACGAACATGGATCATTCCCTTTCCAGTTCTCAGCAAATGTTCTCGGATACCCCACATCCCGAGCCACAGAAAGCAAAATATTAACACGGGAATCACATTCTTCGCCAGGAACAGATAAACAGAAACTATTAGTTCCCGCCATATCCACCTGCACTGACCTGCTAAATTTCGGGGTTGGACCTTGCAACATATTGTTAGTTAAATTCACCGCCATCAGTGATTTCAGTCCAAGCAAAGATGTTGGCACCGGACCTGTCAAACTATTATCCCTTATACTCAATTTTTGCAGCTGGGTTAAACCAGAAAAGTCCGGTAAGGGCCCAGAGAATGAATTTCCGTGCAACCAAACCTCAGTCAATTGCGTCATGTTTTGTAAAACAGCAATAGAACCATTCAATTTTGAATTACTTTCCTGACCATTGAGCCATAAAGACTGTATGAATGAGCTAGACAATGTGGAAGGCAAAGGGCCTTCGAGATAATTGAAGGCTAAATGTAAATTTACTAGGCTCGAAAATGTATCGCCCCCGAAAAAATCAGGTAATGGCCCAGAAATATTAGCAGAAGTTGCTGAAAATTTTTGCAAAGTCGACGCACTCTTAAGACTATCTGGAATTGCCCAAGACGAAAAGGAGTTATAATCCAAGTAAACTTGCTGTAACGCTGTCATACCGTTAAAGAAATCCGGCGGTATGTAGGTGAAATTGTTGTTGTTGAGCAGAAGGGACTGGAGCGACGACAAACCGGCGAGACTCGGAAGTGACCCAGTGAGTTCATTAAACGGAACTTCAAAAAACTGTAAAGAAGTGAGATTACTGAGGTTAGGCGGAAGAGACCCTTTAAGACCCTGACGCCCAATTTGGATCCGGGTGACCCGGTTATCATTTTTAGAGCACTGCACGTTCTTCCAGTTGCAGGGATCCGGGTCATTCCAACCAAGTGAACTAGGTGCGTTTATGCTCTTCTTCAAGTCTTGCATAACAGCAGCATCGCCGGATTGGGAGTTCCCAGTAGTGATTAAGATCGAAAAAAAGACCAGCAAAATTAATTTTGACACCATAGAAAAAGAACCCATGTCGATTTCCTTCAATTCAGACGGCGGATTTTTAACACAAACTAACAAATAGAGAAGGAAAAACAAAAAAGAAAAAAGGAAAATGACCCGGAGCAAATAACCCAGAGAATTATTGCTCTTCTGACAAGGGTAAATATTTTATGCAGGAGAAAGGATAATTTGTGTTTTTAGAGCAAGGAAAGAGAAGGGACGGGGATGGGGGAAAAAGGTTTCTTTGAGAGCAGATGAAACGGCGAAAATGGAGGAGAAAAAGGGTTGGAATCTTGGAAAGTACTGTTGCTACTGCGTGTAGTGTGTGTTTTTGCCATAAAAGAAGAGGGTGAATTTTGGCGTGTGAAGAAGAGGGAAATAAGTACAGTTGGCATATGCGTGTGGGTCCCACTAAATTTTGACTGTTTAGCTTTATTTTTATTTATTTTTTGTTGGCTTATCATTACAAAACGTCTCTACATTTTACTTTTGTTTTGAAAAATATCCATACATTTCAAATTTTTACATTTTCACCCTTATTTTCCGATTTCATTGTGGAAAACGTCTTTTTCATCAAATTTTATCCAATTTCTCAATTAAAATTTATAAAATAATAAATATATCCTCATATTTAAATAAAACAAAAAGGTAAAAAACAAATAAATGAATTACAATTATACTCCTACAATCTTAGAAATTATTACTGTTGTATCACTGATTTTCTGTATAAATATAGGACTTTGATTCTTAATATAATACAAAAATCTATTGACTTTTATCCCCTCTTCTCATTTTCTCTCATTTCACAACATGATATTAGCATTGAAAACTCAATTTTTCAAAGTTTAGTAAGAGGCTGTTTGGGATTGATTTTAAGAATTGATTTTTTGACCGTTAGAAGAAAAGTGGGGTCCACCCGTAAGAGAAGAAGTCAAATATAACGGCTGAAATAGTGAAATAATGGTCAAAAAATCAATTTTTTGACTGAAATGTAATAATTTTTTTAAACATAATTACGAATTGCATGTACCGTTTTCATATATGCACTTTAATGTCAAAGATGTGCATTTCAATTTATGTGTAATGGATTTTATATGACTCTTATAATTTCCTCCATATCCGTGTAAATTTCTTTCTGATTTTCGTTAATACAAGCACAAACTCATCTCCATTAATTACTTGGTTGCTCGTGTTTCTACGGTGCGACATATTTTAATTTGTTGCTAATTAATCACGCAAATACGCGTGTGATGGAATATATTTTGCTCAATTGTTCGTTGATTACTTAATTCAGCACATTACTTATTGCTCAAAATAAATTTGCTCAATAATATAGGTTTAAATCATGCTTTAATTTGTTAAATCAACCACAATTAATCATGATTTAAATTATGTACAAAATTTCAACTATAGTTGTGATATTTATTTATACTTTAAATCTTGATTTTTTCATATATGCTTCTTGAATACTCTTTTAATCATTAACTTTCATTAATAATTTTTTATTCATGTATAAACTTTAAAGTGTATATTGTTGTTGCTCTTAAAGTAACATAACATTATAATTAATATTTTTTTAAAATATTACTCACTCAGGAAGAACATGAACTATATTTTTTAATATTTCAGAAGAATATTATTTGCTCTTGATCAATGTTAATTATATTCTTAATATTCCATAAGAATCTTGAAATATTACTCTTGTAGAACCAAAAGTAAAATACAACGTACTCTCGAATTGGTACATGATTTGAAAAACGTATTATTTTAAATTAATGTTTATCCCTGAAGAAAAAATCAAGAAACTTATGTCATATTGATTACTTGATTATTATGTGATATTTAATCATATTCTTCGAAATTAATTGCATTTTCTTTTATTTTATTGTGTAGTTAATCAAATAACAAATATCACAAAACTTGAGTTTGCTGCACTTCATATATCTGGCAAAAGTTATCTGTCATGGGTACTCGATGCTGATATTCATCTTATCTCAAAAGGTTTTGGAGAGACAATAAAATAAGGAAACAAAGAATTCTTGTAGGATAGGTTAGTGTAAAAGCACTCATATTCCTCCGTCATCATTTTTCACGATAGATTGAGAATTGAATATCTTACTGAGAAAAATTCATGGGTCCTCTAAATTAATTGAAATATTTGATCATTATAGGGTTATAACCCTCCCTAAAACTCGCTATGAGTGGATGCACATTCGTTTACAAGACTTAAAAATTGTTAATGAGTACGATCTTAAACTATTCAAAATATGTACAAATTGACATTTTGTGGAGAAAAATCACTGATGAAGTTGGAGAAATTTTTTTCCACTTTCACACTTCGAATGTGCTCTTTCTGCAGTAATATTGTGAACATGGTTTCAAAACATACTCAGAACTCATATCTTGCCTGCTTGTAGTTGAACAAAATAATGAACTGCTGATACAAAATCATGGGTTACATCCAATTAGATTTGTACCATTGTTTAAAGTAAATGCAATATCAAGACAAGAACGTATACGTGGATGCTGACGTGCACATAGAATAAATCATGGATGAAATAATCAATAAAGTCATCAACAAGAAGGCAACAATTTCATAAGGCACAATGCAATCGAAAGTAGCACATCCAAAATGAGCATGAAGAAAATTACTTTAGATGTGGAATGGAAAGATATAGTGCAAATACTTGTCGTACAAGAAAATATCTTATGAATCTCCACAAAAAATCAATCAAGCGAAAAGGAAAAGTGGAAACAAACTGATTATAATAGTCCAACTGATGCGACTCATTTGGATGTTTTCGATATTTTTGTTGATACAAATGAGAATATTGACCATATAATTGGTGGTGGGATGGAAAATATAGATTAATTTATTTTCTATGTTTCTAGTATTTTTCTTTATTTTAGAAATTTAGTTTGGAATATTTCTTTACTTTTCGCAAAAAATTTGAAACTTTATTATGCGTCGTTAATTTCATAATATTGAATTATGTTCTTTATTTTAAATTTAAATTCAAGTTTTTTTAAAACATATCTATTTTATTATATTTATAGATTCATGATGAGTTGTCAAGACACCCGCTTGATTGATAGTGCAATTAAACATATAATCCTTCAAGAGAAAAATATTTTTTGGACTTAACATTAGCAGAAAATAATGTTAATACGATATTGGGTGCATCTAATATCATTGAAAGCTTTGGAGTAACAAAATATATATTGACGATGCACTATTCTAATGGATCCAGAAGAAATTTGCTTAGTTTTAAAAATATTTGCTGCAAATGATATCACATTAAGACGATGCTGGTAAAAAAAAATTGAATATATTTGCGTAACTTTTTTTGTATCTGACCAGAAGCAAATAAAAGAAAAATTACATGCACTCTTATTTGACATATATTATACATTTATAAAAATGATTTAATCAAATATTATCACGAACTAGAAGTTTGTTGACTCAAAAGTTTTATATTTTGGCATGATCTACTTGGACATGCAGGAACTATAATTATGTGTCAAATAATAAACAACTCACATGGACTTTTTTTTTACCTAATAATTATCTATGTGCAGCTTGTTCGTAAGGTAAATTAGTCATTATACATTCGACTACACAAGTTAATATTGAATCTCAAACTTTCTTGGAAAGAATTCATGAGATATATGTGGGTTAATACACTCACCCTGTGGACTATTTTCGTTATTTTTTAGTATTAATTTATTCTTTTACTAGATGGCTATATGTTTGCCTATTTTTCGATTTGAATGTAGCTTTTACCAGACTATTTGCTAAAATCATAAAATTATGAGCGCAATTTTTCGGGGTTGTAATGGTAAATTTAGATCACAAGCATTCGATGATTATTGCATATCAGTTGGGATTGCTATTGAACATTCGATTGCACATGTCCATACACAAAATGGTTTAGTGGAGTCGTTTTATTAAATATCGACAATTTATTGCTAGACTATTACTTATGAAAATAAAACTCCTAGCTTTTGTTTAGAGTCATGTCATATTACATACTATGTCATTGGTTCGTGTTAGACCAACTACTTATTATCAATATTTACCTTTGCAACTGGTATTTGGCCATGAACTAGATATTTCTTACTTACAAGTTTTTGATTGTGCTATCCAAGTCCCAATTTCACCCCCCACAACATGCTAAAGTAGGTTCCTAACGAAGACTTGAAATTTATGTGGGTTTTATTCACCATCCACCATTAGACATCTTGAACATTTAATATGTGGTTTATTTATTGCATATTTTGCATATTGTCATTTTGAAGAAATGATTTTTCTAATTTTGGGATAGGAAAAACTACATCCTGAAAACGCAAGATAAAGTTTCTTGGAATGAAATAGCTTTATCTCACTTTGATCCTCGCAGCAATCAACGTAGGCAAGAGGTTGAAAAAATTATTCATTTGCAAATAATTGTAAATCAATTACCTGATATATTTATTAACACAAGAAAAGTGACATAGTAATATATACCAGTAGAAATAATTCTAGCAAAAATGAATGTCCTCGCAAAACCATCCACTATACCAAATGAATTTCAAATACGTCAAAAGCATGATCAAACAATTAGTTCAAAAGGCTCTATATCTTGAAAAATAAAAGTATAAGATAAAAACCAAATAAAATTTGTAGAAGAAGTAATATTAGAAAAGATTGATCAATCAAATATTAAAAATATAGCAATTGGAGAACCACAAATGTCCGAAAATAATGAAATTTCAATAAATTATATGTTATCTCATAAATAATGGGAATGAAATAATATTGTTATAGACAATCGCTTTTAACGTGGCTCTTGATATTATAAAAAAATGAGAATTCTGAACCACGGCCTGTTAAAACCGACAAAATACAAAAATGATTAGTCAAAATGAAAAGAAGCTATACAGACAGAATTGAATTCCTTAGATAAATGAAAAGTATTTGAACATGTAGTTTGAATACCTGAAAATGTAATCCATATAGGATACAAATGAGTTTTTGTACGAAATAAAAATGAAAATAATGAAATTACAATATTCAAAACCTGATTCGTAGCTCAAGGTTTCTAATGAAGACCAAAAATTGATTATGAGGAAACATATTCTCCCATAATAGATACTATCACTTTTAAATTTTTAATTAATTTAACCGCGCTACAAAGATTTGATGTGCTCCTTATGGATGCAGTAACCGTTTATTTGTACAGTTTACTTAGAGTAATTGTTAAACTTCCATTTCTACTAAGCAAGAATTTTATTTTCTACGTAGATACAACTAAAATCTTGTATGAAAATAACAATTAAGAAAAAATTCTTCTAGGAAAAGGACAACTAAAATATTTTATATGTAGATACCAATTTTATAGACAAACTATGAGATCAACCAAATTTTTTGTAATAAAAAGTCTTTGCGCAAAGTCTTCGTGATAAATTTGTTTCAAGAAAAAGTCTTTTTGATAATTGTAAGATTAAATTCCAGGAAAGACAATATATTTTAACTACTACATTAGTTAGCGCATTACTGAATTTGTTATAGGAATAAAATTCTTACTTAGTAGAAATGGAAGTTTAACAATTACTCATAGTGTCATATATTTTGGAAATGACACTTCTATTATTAATATTATAGAATAATCAGAGTTGCGAGCTAAGTGTGGTGGACCCTTACAACCAGAACTAGAACCAGACCCAGAAATTGAAGAAAATTTAGAATTTTTAAATAACTTATCTTTATAAACTTTAACAGTAGATTTAATACCAAAAAATAAAGAATTTATATTTTTTAACAAAACATTTTCTAAGATAGATAGTATAGAAAAATTTTAGAATTAACAGAATAGATTCAAATAATAGGATAAAACCCTATAAAACATTGGGATAAAAATAAAATAGAAGCTAAATTATAAATAATAAATGAAAATATAAAAATTAGAACAGCAGAAATAAAACATACGAATCAAGATATAGAAGATTTTAACATACAGATTAAAGAATTATTAGATTTAAAAGTAATATGACCATCTAATAGTCAACATAGATCAACAGCTTTTATGGTTAGAAATCATAGTGAAATAAAAAAAAAGAAAAGTAAGAATGGTTATAAACTATAAAGGATTAAATGATAATACTGTAGAAGATGAATATAAGATACCGGATAAAAATATGTTAATAAATAAAATATAAAATAGCAAGATATTTCCTAAATTTGATTGTAAATTTGGATTTTGGCAAATAAAAATGACAATGAATTCTATTCATTGGACAGCTTTTACTACTCTTTTGGGACACTTTGAATGGTTAGTAATGTCTTTTGGATTAAAAAATGCACTTTCTATTTTTATAAAGAAATATTGATAGTATATTTAATTCTTTTCTATTTGTTTGAGTATATATAGATGATATTCTAATACATAGTAAAAATTATAAAGAATATATGAAACATCTAGATATAACCTTAAAGAAATTTATAGAAAATGGTTTAATTATAAGTAAAAAGAAGATGGAAATAAACAAACAAAAAATTGAATTTTTAGGAATAATTTTAAAAGAAGGAAATATTCAGTTACAGCCACATATAATATAGACAATTTTATAATTTTCAGACAAAATTGAAAAAATCAAGAAATTACAAGTCTTTTTAGGAATATTAAATTATGCTAGACATTTTATTAAAGATTTAGGAAGAAAAGTAGGACCATTGTATAGTAAATTGTCCAATAAAGGACAAAAATATTTTAATTAATCAGATATAGAATTAGTTAAAAAGATAAAAGTAGAAGTTAAAAATTTACCACCATTAGAATTACCATTAGATAGTGAATATAAAACAATAGAAACAGATGGATGCGAATTAGGATGGAGAGAAATTTTATTTTCCAAACCAAATAAATATAGTGATAAAAAAGAAGAAAAAAATTTGTAGCTATGCTAGCGTAAAATAAAAGATAAAAGGAAAATATTTAACTAGTTTAAATTATGAAATAATGGTCATCATACATAGTATAAAAAGTTTTAAATTATTTTTAAACACTAAATTTACAATTAGGACAAATTGTCAAGCAATAATAAAATTTATTAAAAAGACGAATTTTGATAAAATAAGACATAAAAGATGGTTGAAATTATATGAGATATTAAACAGTTATAAAATTAATATAGAACATATAGACGAAAAAAATAATAATTTAGCAGATAATTTAAGTAGGCATTTTATTAATTTTCTAACTCATTATTTTCATGGTGCAGATGGATCAAATGATGATGAACTTTAGGAATGTCACTCTAAGAGTGGCCCCTCGAGAATCTAATATTCGATTCAGATGAAATAATTTAGAAAGATTACTAGAAATGGAGGGTTGTCCACTGGATAATTGGATGGCACGTGACTCTAAACAAAAATTAAACAACATTAATGCTCTAACTAACCATTTTAGACAGATTCATAATCGAGTAGAAAGCAAAAATTGTAATTTCTTTGCAGTAATTGAAGGTAGAAAACCTGGTATATATAATTATTGGCCTGAAATACTACAACAAGTAGAAAGATTTCCTGACCCTCTTTTCAAAGGATTTTATACGCTTGAGGAAGTATTAAATTTTTGTAGAGAAATGATATGATTTAATTTTCATATATCCGAAAGAATTAGACAGATCATACAAACCCCCTCTCAAGCTTCATCATCTTTATGAATACAACTATGTGATTGTTGTAAAACTATGACAAAATTTGTTAGAAATTTAGATCTTAGAAAGCATTCTTTAGAAGAAAGACTATGTAGAACCCCAAATAATTTTAGACACCTTAGTGGCACTAAGATATGAATATTGGATGATTAAAGTATATTTCAGATTTTTAGTCTCATTTGAGACCCATTTTCGACATAGGAAACATTCAATTTGGAAAATGATATCTAAATAAAAGTTGTGGCTCTTTGAGTTAGCTTTCCAACCCACTTTGAATTACCTCAATCGGATAGCGAGAGAAGAAGTTATGATAGAAACACTGAAAGTTGTGCAGTGTCAACCGGACTACAACAGATCGACCGAAACTGCCTGAAATGAAAATTCTCATTTTTCTCTAGAATTTAAATATTTATTTTCATCAATTATTTTCTCAAAGGGCCACCCACGTTTTTGACAATAAAATCCCCACTAAATTGAAGCATTTAACCTCAAACTTAAATGGCACTCACGTTTTCTCTCTTAAATGAAATTTGACCCTTCATTTACTTTAAGTTATGGAATATTTACCTATAAATAGAGACCTCATCTCACTCATTTTTTCTCACACCAAAAGCAAGAGCTTTTACATACTAAAGAAAGAGTTTTCAAGAGAGAAAAAGAGAAGGAGGAAATCTATTTTTCCTAGAAGTTTAAGAAGTATTTTCAAGCATCAATTCTCAACGGTTTTCAAACATCCAAGGAGTGCATTTCTTTCAACTTTCAAGTTTCATCGAAGTTTTCAATCCAAGTTTTCAAAGTTTCAAAAGTATCAATCAAAGTGGGTAGAGGTGTAATGTGTTTAATCGTATTAAGTTATAAGTTTCGATTCATGTTAATGTTTGTATGTCAAATGGTACTCCGATACAACATATCCTCTATGTTAATGGTTGTATGTCAAATGGTACTCTGGTACGGCATACCCCTCTATGTTGAAGAAATGTTCGTATGTCAAATGGTGCTCTCGAGTACGACATACCCCTTCATGTCAAATGGTGCCTTCGAGTACGGTATGTATGAAAAGTTATAAAGTTAATGTTTTGAAATGTATAGCTTGATCACGAATGCACCTATGACACCTATTGAGTTTTTTAACTCACGGGTTTAATTCCATCTTTACAGATTGAAGGAATTCTACCTCGGGCATGGATGGAGGAGAAGATGGAGAGTGATGCAACGAGCCCATGGAAATCCGGTGAATAAGTGATTTGGATTTATTTTTATGAAATATTTTCCAATGTTATTTCTTTAAAGTTTTGAATAACGCAGAATGCGAAAACAAGTTATGTTTTCTTCAAATAAATTACATTTTGTTGTTTTGAAAAATGATTCAGTGTTTTTATTTAAAGTATTTGAAGTATTGTTATTTAAATTATTATCCGAAGATGTAAGCTTCCGCTAAAACGTATACACATGTTACTAAATCACCGGTTAAATTAAGTAAAGTAAGCAGCGTTTCGGTCCACTAGGTGTCGGGGCGTTACAGACTACAACTCTTTGAAGATCAAATTTCCTCATCCCAACAAACTATTAGTAAATAGCAAAATGAGATTCTTAAACTGCATAATAGTTTAGACAGACTTAGTTCTAAAGATACACTTGAAAAACCCATTTATAAAGACATCGCCTCTACAAGTAGAAATTATTTTGATAAAATAGAAAGACTTATCGAACTAACAAATTCTACAGTTACAGGACAAGAAAAGACTTCATAAGAATTAGAACAGAAAATTGGTGATTGCGCCAGTAGGGTTCGAAATTCTATAAAGAATTTCGCTGTACAGGAAATTATAGATTTTGCTCAAATTTTAAGTTACTATCATAATGAAAACAAATATTTCCTTAGTCATGATCTCAAATGCGACGCATCCCAAAATTCAGTCTTTCTTAGATACAATTATCCAAAATTTTCCTTTGATTATACAATCTTTGAATAAGAAGACACTTTTTACCCAACTTTACAGTTTGGATTAATAGATACTATATGCATATTAAACGGATCTTTTCGATTTTTTCCACTGAAACTTAAATGGATTATTGATCAGCTAAAAGATCATCCCTTAATGATTCAATACATTTCCATACCCCCGATTGCAAATAATGGCATTGTAATTTGAGCTTATCTTCATATTTTAATTTACAAAGGAGCCAAAAGATTTAGACCCTCTTCGAAGACGAATATTAAAATAAAAATTAGCCAAATTGATTACGAAAGAAGGATATCAGAAACTGCAGCCATGATGGAAGTTCAAAATAATGATTTTAGATTAGCAGCACAATGGAACAAAGGAGTTATTTTCTACCAATAGCACCTTACCTTGAGAACTAAAGAAGAAAAAATTCTAGTATCAAATGTTAAACAAAAAAATTTATACATGATAGTGGCGTTTCAAGAGACTAATGGAGAATTTACAAAAACTCTATCAGATACAGAAGAGGAAACATACATATCTGATGTCAATGATAATGAGATGGATCCAGAACTAGAAGAGCCATAGCAAAAATGATAGACAGATAAATAATTGAAAAAGACGAGATAGAAAGACAAAGAATTAACTACCAATACAAGGAAGTCAAAAAGAAGAGGCTTAAAGATAAAGCTTTTGAACATATTTCAAACATCTGCAAAGTTGATTCCCATATTTCAAAAAAAAAAAAAAAAATTCAGGCATGAAGACAAAAGTTGTCAGGAGCATCTTTTCAAATAATTCATTCTTTAATTACTCACATAGAGAATTGTACATTATTTGTTTTTTCTTTGATTTTAGATCGCACACCTGAAAAATTTGCACAGTGTTCTTTAATTATTGATAGCACATTTACAACTCCAATAGGATAGACGTGGTGTACCAGCGTCTATAAATACCCACATCTCTCACAAAAGAAACACACACATCGAAGAAAGCACAAAGCACACTATCACGCTTGTACTCAAAAATCTCTCCACCATCTTTGTGAATTCAAAGATATCCTTGTAAATTCAAAGACTTCGAAACTAAAGTAAGTTCTTTTTATATCTTCTATTGTTTATAATTTTTGTTTACTTTAGTTATTTTTTGGGCAAGGCCTAAAAGGGAAAACGCCAAGTAAGCAATTAATTTATTCACAAATAATATTTTATTTCAGTTTCAAAAATATATTTTTAACACTCTTAGCCTCTTTATTCTGAATTCCATGGCCCAAAGATAAAGTAATTATCTGAGCTAAGTTGGCCAATTTGTGTCCCAATTGTGAGAATTTGTTAATGTCTTTTTAAATATGATGAAAATATTTTTGGCTACAGTCTTAAACTTTATTTAAAAGGTCAATAAAAAAGCTAAGAGAGAGTAAAAAAAAAAAGGTTCGAAGAAATTAATTTGTTGAACGGTAAAGTATTCAAAGGCCATTACAAACATATCGTTTTAAAGTTCTAATATTTAATGCCTTTAGATTACACTACCTTACTTACTTGTTCATTAGAAAGTTGTAACGAATATATTAATACTTGTTTAGAGAACAGAGAAATAGGAAGATTAATCGTTGTATGAAATCATATTTTATCCACTCTATATAGAAATAGAGGTGACTCCTTTTTACAGACCAAGAAGCAAATCATTGAGCTCTCTATCTTTCAGTGTCGGAGTTTCTTGATAGAAGATCCTAAAGATTGTAAAGAAAGACGACAACGAGCAAAGATTATAAAAGAAAATAATAAAAGAAATTCCAGCAGAACTAGTTAGACTTTTTTAGCAATTGAACTTTAGTAGCAAAGATAAAATAAATTGGTGTAGAATTTCAAACGTATTAAAAATCTTTTAAAAAGACATTAACTTCGAAAATAATTGCTAGTAGACTTTTTTGAAGTTGGTATATTTGAAACGTGTTTAAATTTTCGAAAGATCTTTAATATTTGAAAGACTTTTTCTTGAAACGAATTTATCACGAAAACTTTGCACAAAGAATTTGGAAATAGTTTATCTACAAAATTGGTATCTACGTAGAAAATATTTTAGTTGTCATTTTCCTAGAAGAAATTTTTCGTAATTGTCACTTTCATACAAGATTTTAGTTGTATTTACGTAGAAAATATTTTAGTTGTCGTTTAAATCGAAATTGGTAAATTTATGTAGAAAATTTTCTTACTTGTCATTTTCAAAGTGTTTTCATTTTCTTTCTTTGATAAACATCATTTGCTACAAAGAATTTTCTTGCAAAGAATTTATTACAAAGATTACTTTCAAAGAAAAAGTCTTGCTCTTGAAGTCACCATTTGCTACAAGAATTTTCTTGCAAATAATTTATTACAATGAGAATTAGTATCTAATTGTCAAACGAATTGGTATCAGAGACTAGAATAGTCAGAAATTATATAGTTTATGAAAAAAATCGAGTATTTAAATTTAGAAATTTTAGGAAATTATAAATAAAAAGATAACTTAGAAGCAGCTTCTCTAATCTGTAATTTTGATAATAAGTTTAGACATACTATATACAGTGAAGATAAACACTTAAATAGTATTGTAGACTTACTTGTAAATTTAGGAGAAAATATAGAACGGAACAATTCAAATAAAAGGGTACAAATTTTATTAGAAAATATAAATAAAAATATAAAGATTTTAGAAACCAATCTAGGATATATTAAAAATCAAAATACTAAAATACTAAAACGAAAATCTAATAATACAGGAGAAACAGAATCTAGTCCTAATTTAGAAAAATTGGAAAGCATAATTAAAGCATTAGAAAAAGAAAAGTTGACAGATAATAAACAAAATTTAGATAATATAATAAATAAACTATAAAAATTAGATTTAAGTAAAGCTAAAGAGTCTAGTAGATTTAAGAAAACTAAGTGGATCTATACATAATGGATAAAGGAAAACAAATCATAGCCAGTAGTAGTAAATTAGTAGGTAGTCCTTTATTAAAAACATTAAGTATAAAAACAGAATCTTAAACAAGACTAGAATATCTAATAGATATAGAAGAACAAATAGAAATGTTTAGACAGAATAAATTGAAATTAGTAAAAGTTTTAGACATATATAAAAAAAGAAAATTTATTTAGCAAATCTTTAATATATCAGCATTATGAAGAAAGATATATTTCTTGTACGCATGAAGATCCATTTATACCTCTAGATTTAATAGAAAACGAATCTTATAAATAAATCGTTAATAAAAATCTTCAACAGACTCATTTATGATTAGTAATAATAGGAGTAAAATGGCTTCATAGAGAGAATTTAGGAGCTAAAATATTAGTATGTTTATATGATAGCAGGTTCACTGATATAGAACAGTGATTATTAGGAAGCATAAAATTAGGTATGAATAATAAATGCGGAATATTATATTTTACACCAAACTATTTTGTTAGAACAAAAAATTTCTATAAAGATATTAAAATAAAAATAAAAAGCAAAGGATATCAAATGAAAAGAGATGAAGTTAATTTATTAATTTGCATAGGATTCATAGGAAGACTTCGTGAAAATAGTTCTACTAATTATAAATTAGAAAATAATCAAATAATTACATTATTAGGACAAAAATGTATAAAGAGTATCCTAACAAAGAAATTTTCTTCAGAAACATATGCAGGATTATATTGACATTTAGGAAATTTTCAACAAAAGTCAATATTAGTACCATAAAATAATATCATGTAAAAAAATAGTAATGGAAAACTTTAAGTATTAGATTTGAAAATTATAATTATCAAGCAGAACAGACACACCATAATGAGGAAGAAAATGAACCAGAATGTGGATATTTTGAAATAGAGGACTATGAAAGTGAAGACGAAATTAATGCCTTAAACGAAAATAGTAAGGAAGATGAAAGCGATGACAATAAAAAAGAATTTGGATATACAAATATGGAATATTATAGAAATCTTAGAAAAGCTAGAGAAATAGAAACTATAATGTTAATAGAAAAAGATCAAATAGACATAGAAACCAAGATGGAAGAAACTAGCAAGAGAATTAAAATGGAAACAGATCAAGAATTTGGAAAAAAAAAAAGAACCCATGAATACAAAATACGATGTAGGAGGTAAATATCATTCTCTACCAGCAAAAGACTTTGAATGAACTGATAAAAAATATAAAAGTTTAGGAACAAGACAAACGAAGAAGGATGTAGTTTATCATTAACAAGCAATAGAGGATTTATCTTGGAGTTAAATAATTGTAAACCACAAAACAGACCTAGTACTATAACTAGATGAGAAAATTCTGTAATTACAGCGTATAATAGTGTACCTATACAAATGACTGTAGAAAAAATGTGGGCTTACTTAGAAACTTATTTAGGAAAAAATACTTTAGATGTATACGTTAAAGGAAAAAAAACTAAAATTAGATGAAATTAGATTAAGAATGACTAGAGGAGATAATTCTAGAAATTTTACAAGCTTTATTAAAGAATTAATTATAGGTTTTGATCCTAGTGGCGATAATACTTATGAACAAAATAAAGTTTTAGAAGATTTAGAAAAATTAAGTATTAACCATTTTTGTTAGATTTTGAAATATTAGTAAGCGCGGTGGGATTAGTATTAGATTATCCTATACTTGAAAGATTATATAGAAAGATAATACCACCATGGAATTATAAAATTAGAAAAGATGTAGAGTCAAACCCAACAAGGGAAATAAATATTAGTGCCATCATACAATTTATAACTGATAAATTGAAAGAATATTGTATAGAGGAAGTAACTAGAAAGCAAATAAAGAAATTAAATTATTATTTTTGCTCAGATTTATATACACTACAGACATATGATGATAGAAGAAAAAATAAAAAATTGTATAAAAAAGATTAAAAAACAAAAATATAAAAGGCAATATCAAAATAAAAAGAAATATAATATTAGACCAAGTAGGACGTACTATAAAAATAGAAGATCCAATTATAATAAATATGTTAAAAAATCAAAAACTAAAAAAGACCGTAAATATTATATTTGTGGAGACCCTAAATATTTTGCTAACAAATGCCCAAATAAATATAAAAATAAAGAAAATGCAGTTAAATCCATGATAATTGAAGAAATACGATGTAACATAATAGAATTATTTGATAATGAATCTTGTAACTCGGTATATAGTATTTACACAGATGAAGAGTTAGATAATTTAGAAATAACAATTAATTCTGAAGACAATTGTGATAGTTTAGAGAAACTAGATTTTTCAGTTTTAGATATAAAAATGATGAATGTAGAACAAGAATGTATCCATGAATGGATTAGAGGACAATGATGGATAAATGTAAAATATGCAAAATATACCCATGACACAAAAACAGAAATCAGTGTAAGAATTGTCTAAAAATTCAATACCATAATTGTTTAGGGACTAAAGAAAAAATAAATAATAATAAAAATAAAGACTATAGTGAAAGTATAGAAAGATTAGAAAATAAAATAATAGATACAAATAATAGAATAGATAAAATACACGAAACATTAGAAGAATACAATATAGGATTTGAAATTTAGAAACAAAAGGAAAACAGCCTATAAATAATTGTACAGAAAATAATTATTTGGAAACATAAAATCAGAAAGAAATAATTTGTCAAATATCTAGAGTAAAGACAATAAAAAGTATCAGAATACCTGTAGAAGTACAGATAATGATAAAATTAAATTTGATAGCATTAATAGACACGGGCTGTACATTTAATATAATTAGAAAAGATTTAGTGCTAGAAGATTGTAGACAAAAATTAGAATATGAAATAAGAGGAAGTCAAATGGACGGTAGTAAAATGAGATTCGAAGAGAGACTTTTCGATGATTGTAAGATTAAATTCCAAGAAAGACGGTATAGTTTAACAACTACATTAGTTAGCGTATTGATAAAAGATGAATTTGCTATAGAAATAAAATTCTTGTTTAGTAGAAATAGAAGTTTAACAACTACTCATAATGTCATAATTTTTGGAAAAGACACTTCTATTATTAATACTATAGAAATAGAAATTTAACAATTACTCTTGATGTCATGAAGAACTTAAAGTGCCAGGAACGAACGATACATGCTCGAGAACCCCATTCTCAATTAAATTGCAAATATCATTATATGAATTGAAACAATCTGGACTCATGTGGTGTAATCGTCTTAGCTAATATTTATTGAATGATGGTTATAAAAATGATTATATCTGTCCGTGCATTTTTATAAAGAGAACAGATATTGGACATGTGATTGAGACAGTTTAAGTTGATGATTTAAATTTAATTAGAACTCATAAAGATCTCAATAAAATTGCTAGTTATTTTAAAAATGAATTTGAGATGAAGGATTTGAAAAAAAAATCAAATTTTGTCTTGGGTTGCAGATTGAATATTTTCTAGAAAGATTATTTGTTTATCAATCAACATATGCAAAAGAGTTTTAAAATATTTTTGTATGGATAATGTAAATTCATTGACATTACCTATAAATGTTTAATCAATTAAAATGAAAAACTATCCTTTCCTTCCACTTGAAGATAGAGAAAAGATTCTTGGTCCTTACGTATCATATCTTAGTACAATTGGACCATTAACTTATCTTGCAAGTTGCGCTTGACCTGATATGATTTTTTTTGTAAATCTCCTTGCAAGATATAACTCTACACCAATTTAAAGACACTTGATTGGTATTAAATATATTTTTCATTATTTGAAGATTATTATTGATTTAGAATTATTTTATTCTCAAAAATCGATATCTACTTTAGTGGGATATGTAAATGCATGTTATCTCTCTGACCCGTATAAAGTTAAATCACAGACAGGATATGTGTTTACACGTGAAGGAACAGCTATATCAATGGGATCTGTGAAGCAATCTTTGACAGCAATATCCTCAAATCATTTTGTAATTATTGTAATTCATGAAACAGGTCGAGAATATGTATGGTCGAGGAATATGACCCATCATATCCAAGTATCATGCGGGTTAATTTCAACAAAAGATAGTCTAACAAATTTATATGAAGATAATGCAACTTGTATTGTACAACTCAAATGAGGTTATACCAAAGGTGATAGGATGAGATATATTTCTCCCAAATTCTTTCATACACATGAGTTTAAGAAGAATGACGACATTGATATTCAACAAATTCGCTCAAGTAACAATGCACCTAATTTATTCACAAAGCATTGTCGACATCTATATTCAATAAATTTGTTCATGAGATTGGAATGCATCGACTCCAAAATTTTCAGTGATCAAAATTAGAGATAGTAGCTGTACTCTTTTTATTTCGCTTAGTTATTACCCCCATTGGATTTTCCTAGTATTTTTTAATAAGACAATTATTATTTTTAGTACTTCAAAATAACCGTATTCTTTTTCTTTGTTTGATTTTTCATCACACTGAATTTTTACAGAACAAGATTTTAACGAGGCAAATATTTTGTAATGTGTCATTCAAGGGGAATGTTGTAAATTATAAGTTTACTAGTGAATGAAAATTGTATCTCCGCAACTTTAGAAATTATTATTGTCGTATCTCTGATTCTTTCCTATAAATATATGACTTTGATTCTTAATAAGAGACACAAGTCTATTAACTTTTATTCCCTTTAATCTTTTTCTCTCTTTTCATAACAATTCTCAATTTTCTCAAAAAGTACAAGTCCCAAATAAATCAAATTAAAAAAATATATATTCTTCTTTTCCTCCTCAACCCCACCCAATTTGTTCGGGCTTAATCCAAATGATGGTCGATCAGAGAAGGGAAACGCACAAATATTTAAGAATAAAGTTGCAATCCTATTCTATTCTTAAGAAATAATAATACAACGTTTTGCACCTTAAAGAAACCTGCTAAACTATGTAAAAAATTTCTACATAGGATCTAAACTTTAGATTCTACAATTAAACCCTCGCCCCCGCCCCCTCTCCAAGTCGTAATTTTCCAACTCTCCCGCAAACAATATACAACAGTTGAACCATTACCCACCGTCATACTCTTACTGCCGTTCACCAGTCAGTCAGTTGAGTTGATAAAAACATTTCAAGCCACTCTCTTCCTCCAACGTCATCAAATTTAAATCCAGTAGAATGAGCCCTCATATGGATGTTCTCTCTTCATTTTTCAATTTTGCAGTAACGAGATGAAGACGGTTCAAATCCTGGACTCGGTCAATGTTCACTTGTTGATGCCTCTATCGGTGGTTGTATAGGGTAGGAGAGGGAGAGAAGAAAGAAAAGATGATGATCTTTCTTTCTTTCTTTTTTTTTTTTTAATTTATTTGGAACTATTTGTACTTTTTTTGAAAAAATTGGAAGTATGATTGTAATTTGTTCTTTCTTTTTATTTTTGTTTTATTTAAATAGGAGGGCATATTTGTCATTTTACAATTTTTAATCGAGAAATTGGATAAAAATTGATGAAAATGATGTTTGCCTCAATGAAACATGTAAATAGGAGTGAAAACGCAAAAATATTGAAATGTATGAATGCTTTGTACCCTAAAGGCTAAACATAGGAACATTTTGTGCTAATAAGCCATATTTTTTGTTACATAATTTTGTGTAACGGTGATATCAAGATGTTTAAGTAGATAACTCATGTTAGATATGAATTAAAATTTAGATTTAAATTTAAGTAAAAGTTAATAATTAATTCTGACTACATAAGATTCCCAACTTTTTGATATATAATTCAAGAACTTTTGTCAAAAATTACTTCTAATTTGATTTTAATATCCACCTAACAAAAGCTTATTATTTCAATATTTTTTCTATAATTTTCAATAAAACATTATTTTGTTGTTGTTTTAAAATTAACATAGGGCGTGTTTGGTGTGATAAGTAGACTCTTAAGAACTGTAGAGAGATGGGTGATTCGTATAATATAATGAAAAGAGTACAATTGAAGTTGATTCAAGTATGTACTTACCGTTCATTAATCATTTTCTATTTATTTATAAATTAAATCGTTTATAAAGTTGATAAAATTAACAATTACTTTATGAATTCATTAGATATTCTACACATATAAGTATAACAAAACAAATTGAAATTTTGAAATTTTAATTTAAATTTGAAGTTACTTATGAACATATTTGATAAATAAGATTATGATTTATAAGCTATGGGTATCAACAATAGCATATTTAGGCGTGTTTAAAAATGTTAACTTCTTTTTCAAGTGAAGAATTGAAGTTAAGAAATTTATAACCGCAAATTACATGGACCAAAATTCACCTAATCTGCGAGTCTCGATTTATAAGACAGTAACATTTTTTTTTTCCTAAACATGCTCTAAATAAACATACTCGTTAAGTCTCTTTTGACGAGGCTCTAAGTAATGCCAGGTGGCAGCCCTCACAACAAGACGAACCTAGGCCAACACCCCATGTCATCTACACATGTGGCAATTAGCCGAACCCTCGTGGATAAGGCGACCCAGTTAAAGGCACCATAGGGAAAATCTTCATGCAAGACCTCATAGCAAGTAGGTGATATGATAACTCACTGAATAGGCAGCTCTATTCGATCAACAAGTCAATTCTAGACTACCACATCAGGCCCATGGCTGCAAATGCTCACAACATTAAATGGATTAATATTGATGCCTATGACTGAGACCACATATCTTTTCATTCAATGATATTTACTTATCATCTTTTACTATAAAAGCTTAAACTTTGTGTCATTCAAGATGTAATTCAAGATTAGAATCCAACCTTTTTTTTTTTTTTTTTACATTGGAGGCTTACGCCTAGAATCCTCCCACACTCATATAACTAATTCTCCAACTGACTTGACCGCCAGAGGCACGTATCCAATTTCATCCCATCGGAGAAAGTCACATGTGACTAACGATTTGTCAAAATATGCAGAAACAAGGTTTGCATGGTGCATGAGAAGTGTTGGGATCTGTTGGCCACATTGGAGGAACATTTTTTCGAGGTCAACAAGACTTATGTTCGAATTTTAATAACTTTTAAGCGTAGCTAAACATAGACTTTAAAAGTATGCATAAATCTAGGTGTCCTCAACTATGCTTTTGATGGATTTAAAATATTATACTAATAAATTTCGTAGATTTGAAAAAACTTCCACAAACTTCATAATAATCTCATCAAATATGGTGAAATTTTAAAAGATTTAATTATAAGTATTTTGAAGCTTGAAATCCATTCAAATATTCTAAAATCCATCGATTAATGAAATCTTTATAAATCAATTAGGTATTTATGATACCTAAATTTTTAAAAATTTAATTGAATTTCATTAAAATCTAAATTGGAAGAACCTAAATTTTAATGAATTTCATTAAAATCTGAATTATGAACACCTTAATTTAGACGAATTTTTAAAATCTATCACAATCTTAATTGAGGACACCCTCCTAAATGTCCTAACTCTGAATTTTATAGATTTCATTAAGTCCTAAGAATCTCCAATTCAGATTTTTATAGAAATCATTAAAATTTCAGACGTCCCTAATAATTTGTGAATTTCAAAAGGATTTCACCAAGTAAAAGGATTTTAGTAGATTTGAGTGGATTTCAAGGTCACAAATACTGGGTGTGTTTGATTATATTTATTTTCCATGGAAAATATCAATTTTCCATCCAAATTTTCACTTGGAGTGTTTGATTGCCATTTTTTTCCATGGAAAATATTTTCCAACTTTTGAAAATATGCCTAATTTTCCTTGTTTTTAAGGAAAATATTTTCCTTGGGTAGAGGTGGTTTTTATTTTCCACAAAAGATGGAAAATATTTTCTTTTCTAGGTGAAATTTTCCATATCAATCAAACACACTCTAAATTCTTTAGAGATTCCAACTTGATTACTCAGAATTTAAGATCACAAAGTCAATTATTTACGTCTTTAACAAACTTAAATAAAATAAAATAAACATAAATATTATTAAAATATCTCATTTTCAATTCTCTTTCTTAAATTCATCGTGTGAGTGAAAAGGAAATGAGAATTTGAGTTCTCCTTCATGTTGAAATTTAGAATCGAATTATTATTGGACAAAGCTATGGTTACATGCCTTGCTTCACATGTTCTGTACTGGACACACACATGTGGGTGGGTGGAGTGATTTTTTTGACAATATTTTAACCCAATCATGCTACAAGTACAGAATTTTTTGACAAATCTTTTTTACAGATAAATACATGGCACGGCATTATTGGAAGATGGAAAAAAGAAAAAAGAAAAAAATTTACTTACATTTTGCCATGTGAGCATCGGTACAAATTCCGTTAAATTTTCCCTGTACTTATGGCTTTATTGATTTTAATCACATGGGGTGGGTCCGTGTGAGTGTTCTGTAAAAATTCTGTATACCATACCTCTGTATATATGGCATTTTCCATTGTTATTTCGTGCTAGTAAGACCGAAAAATGAACCAATCAATTCTGCATTTAAAAACTCTATTCACAAAGCATCTCTTTAATCATAAATATTTAGTTTATATTTCGTACATAATATTCGAAACTGTAATGCAAGTAATCTATTTTCAGATTGAAATAATTTTTAATTTATCGCTATTTATTTACTTGATTTTGTCTATTAAGTAATTCCTTTATATATATATATATATATACTGTAATGCAAGTAATCTATTTTCAGATTGAAATAATTTTTAACTTATCACTATTTATTTACTTGATTTTGTCTATTAAGTAATTCCTTTAATATATATATATATATTGTAATAAATGATAAGGTCGTGAATATAAACTTTTACGGGTATTCTTAACTAAGATTTTGATAAATTTCAAAAGATTATAAATCCTAATGAATTTTATGATTTAAATAGATTTCCACAAATTCCATAAGAATCTTATCAAATATGGTAAAATTTCAAAAGATTTGATGATATGCATTTTTAAACTTGAAATCCATCCCCATTTTTTTAAAATCCTTCTATTAATGAAATTTATAAATGTATTAATTATTGAGAATACCTAAATTTTATAGGATTTCATTGAATTTCATTAAAATCTCAAACAAGAACACCTAAATTTTAATTGATTTCATTAAAATCGGTTAAAAGGATTTTTAAAATTCATTACAATCGCAGTTGATGACACCCAAAGTTATAATTTTTCATTTTCTAGTTAAATTTATATTCGATTGTATTATTGTCAACAAGATATTTTTAAACTTTCAAGCTTTGCACAGCTGGATTTGACTATGTCAAATGGGAAATTGGATATATTCACTGGTCTACAATTAATACAGATCTAGCAATAATTAAGCCGAAATTTGGGGTTTAAGAAAAGTAATTCACAAAAGTGGGCCATGTGTGATTCCAATACAATCCGCCTTCTCCATTTTTTATAGTATAATGCTAGTTGTACAGAAGTGTTTTCACATAGGAAAACCAGAAGCCTCACATATAGGTCGGCCCCACTGCGGGAGTAGTGTATTAAAAAAAGGCAGAAAAAAATCCGGTCCCACCGAAGTGTGAGACATCTGTATGATGTCTGTGAAAAAGAGTTTTGTACGCCTAGCGAAACCCCTTTTTTTAATACAATTGTGGGAAAATTACATAAACAGCACGGGATGAGAATAAAAAAGAATTGTGACTTTTTCTTGGATTTGATTTGCAAGTCAAAAGTTTTCAACAATTGAAGAAGTCAATGATTCTCCTAAAATTACGACTTAAAAGGCAATCCTTCGCTACTTCCGCTATACACAACCAAGTACTCTCGGGGTCGGGGTCGAGGTCGAGGTCGAGGTCGAGGTCGAGGTCGAGGTCTATCTACGGAGCATCGTTCTTCTTTTATGGTCAAGATATTCGTTGCTAAATGATGTTGGGAAAGTTGCCAATTTTTGCCAAATTAAAAGGGAAGAAATCAATGTTTTAAGATAATAAAATAAAGGTAAAATTTGATATTTTCTTGGAGTTGGAGCAAAATATGTCAAATTTATTGTTAGTTAATAGGTGTGCTGGAATTGCAGAGTATTCGATTGTGTGTCTTTAGGTCGTCGAGACACGTAACCATATTTGGGTAGTGGAATTGTCTATCTTTTGTTGGTTGGATTTCTTCTGTAATATTGAAAATATGAAGTTTCGATTTAAAGGTTTGTTACCATGTCGCTTTTTAAGACATTATTTAACTTTCATTGGAACCTCTTTTGAGTATGGTTGGCGTTAGTGTACTGAACATGAACAATCTGAACGGTAAAGAATTTGAGAAACTTATGCAATAAGTTTTATGTTTCATTTCCGCAGTATAATAGAATACAACTTTTGAATTTGAGTATAATGCATGGAAGTGTAGAAGAAGTTAGAAAGAATTATTTAGAATTCTATCGAGTTATCACATATTTAATCGAAGAAACCTTGAATCTATATATATAGATTCGTGTCGCACAAAGTGACAATCACTGAAAGGTGTCTTTTAGGATTGAAATACATCAAAGAAAACCGAAAAATATCAAATTCTAATAGCCAAAGATCATTTAAGGACGAAAAGATATTATTGGTGTTGCTTGACAACACAAGTGCGTAGGCTGGTGTTGCAAGGCAGCACGCTGAACACAGAGTATCTGCACTAGACGGGTAGCACGTTGCTGTGGCCATGGAGTATGCTAGCGCTACTAGCTTAAACGCACCGATTTTCCAAAAGTTGTGGATGAATTTATGAGTGATATGAAAGGTAATGGACATTTAGACTTACGATGGATCAATGATTCAGTGGTTTAATCATGAAGCCAATTATTCGGTGTCTTTGAATGGATCGACGATCGAAATAGATTTGAAAAGTGTGGATATCGCGAATAATAGTTTGTATTTTTATAAGCTAAAAATGATTAATTGTAAATATTGTTAAAAATGAAAGAAATAATACAAAGAGGGAGATTAGACCTGATATTAAAATAGATAAACAAAACTCACCCCATAATTGTCACATTTGAACTCTTTATCATTCATGTCTATCACGAGCAAGTTCATCATGAGATAAGATATCACTCTCCGAATGAGTCACTATCCCTAACCCGTGGAATTATATCTTCCTAATTAAATCTCATGAAAGAAGGAGTTGAAAGGAATTTTTAAACGATCGTGTGGCCTTATATGTGTAAATTGTTGTGTATTAAATTAAAGGCTATCGAATTCGGTTGAGCCCAATTAAAGTGATCTAATAAGGCTTCGATTTTGGGCCGTTATGCATCCAATTAAAGTATGAGTTTATAGATGTGTAGAGACCTGACCCAATCCCTAATTCCATGATGGGTCGAATTAGGTCAAAGGGCGTCGCTATATAAATACGGTTATGGTCCCCAAATCACACGTACGTATTATTCATTCTCTTCTGCATCCCATCATAGAGAGAAAAAGGAGGCTGCGTATATATTTGGAAAATTATATCGCGAAATTCATTATTGCATTAATCATGTCTGATTCAGGTACGCTTCCGCCATAATTTATGTATTTCTTGATGATTTAACATGAAATATCCGATGATTTAAAGCAATCATTGGGAATCGAATAATTGATTTGGTTCTTGCAATACTCTTTTGAAGTTTTCAGATTTAACAATTTTAGATCTTTATTTTGTTGAATTTGAAAACTTTTGCGGTATGTTGTTCCTTATTGTCTTTAATAATTATGATTTATAGTTAAGGAATTTTCAGATTATGAATTTTTTGAGGAATTACAGCTTTTGGGTTGAAAATTTCAGATTATGATTTTGAATTCAGATTCCAGTTTTTTTTTCAAATTTAAAAAAAAATTATTTTGCAAATTTGACCGGCGACGGGTGTGCTGCCGACGTATGTAGCGGGCTGCTGTAGCAGCAAAGCTACGGCGACGCCGCAAGGGAGAAGAGGGAGATTTTTCTAGGGTTTTTTTTTCTCTAGTTTTTGGTTGATTTGGGGGCGGGGGCCTCACGTGTAAATTAGATAATTTGAGGCCCTGCTTGCAATTAGGGTTAGGGTTATAAAATTAAGGATTCAGTCCCTAATATTTAAGTTATTTTCAGATTTGGACCTTTAAGTTTTGGATTTAATAATTCAGTCCCTAAGGTTTAAAAATTAATTAATTCGGGCCATTAAAGTTTTGAATTTTATAATTAAAGCCCTCAAACTTTAATTATTAATTCAAATTGGCCCCCAAAGTTTGTAATTAATTCAAATTGACCCCCAAAGTTTAAAATTTTTAAAATTTGATCCCTAAAGTTATGAATTGGTCAATTTTTGGCCCCTAAAGTTTTAAATTTTTTTCTAATTGATCATCTAAAGTTTTGAATTAATTAATTATGGTCCTAAAGTTTCAAGATTATTAATTTCAACACCTAAAGTTTGAAATTAATTAATTTTGCCCACTTAAAGTTTTGAATTATTAATCCTAAGCCCCCTAAAGTTTAAAACTAAGTCGAATATGCAAAAATAATGATTCTCTTTCTCAAATTTTGGTACCAAGGACTCTTTTAAAAGATATAATATTCGAAAGTTAGTTAATTGAAGCAACATGTTGTCAAAGCAACCTCGCTTGTGGAAATTAACTAACTTAGAATATTAAAAGGTGTTTGTGCATGTGTTATTCATCGGAATATTGGTCGGCCCAAAGGAAGGTCAATATTTAGCCGAATACACGTGCACCTGTGGTGATAAACGTGTGACGATTATTTGGTTTAATGTGTGATCAATAAATCGGTCCAAAGAAATATTTGTTGATTGATTCATTGTTTTATCGTCAATGTTTGATCACTACGCCAAGAGTACTGCTTACAAGTCAATATCTCTGTCCAAAGACTAGATATTAATGTTGTGCTTGCTATCTTGTGATGAGCCCTACCACTATTTGAGATTATTATTATTATTTACATATTAAAGATATCCATGTGAGCTATTCATAATAAACGTTCTCTAATTCATTTTCAAATTCTGCTGCTAATATATCTGCTAGCATCAATTCAATTCCAATGCTAAATGACACAAACTTCAGGGCATGGCAAGAGAACGTGATGATTGTTCTCGAAGTCATGGGCCTTGACCTTGCTTTACGGGTCGATCAACCTGCTGCACTTACTGATAAGAGTACCTCTGATGACAAGAGGGAGATGAAAAAGTGAGAATCATCGAACCGCATAAGCTTAATGGTCATGAAGCGTGCTATTCCAAAAACATTATGGGGCACTATGTTCGATAAGGTGATTACGGCTAAGGGTTTCCTTAAGGATTTTGAGAAGAGGTCTGCCAAGAATGAAAAGGATGAAACAAGTACACTTTTTGCAAACCTTGTCTCAGTGAGGTATAAAGGGAAATGAAACATTCGGGAGTACATTATGGAAATGTCTCACATTGCTTCAGAACTAAAGGCACTTAAGTTGGATTTATCTGAAGACTTGTTGGTGCACTTGGTTCTGATATCCCTTCCGGTACATTTCATTCAATTCAAGGTGACGCTACAACTGTCAAAAGGACTCATGGTCTCTTAATGAGGTCATCTCACACTGTGTCCAGGAAGAGAAAAGATTGAAGCATAAGAAGACAGAAAGTGCTCATTTGGCCACCATCTCTAAGGACAAAAGAAACAAGAAAATGAAGATTAATAAGGAAATTGTGGGTACAACACTGCAAAAGAAACAACATAAGGAACCAACTGAATATGGTTATTTCTTCTGTGGAGCTGCAGGTCATAAGAAGAAGAATTGCACCAATTACCACGCATGGCGTGTAAAGAAAGGTATTCTTCTTCATTTGATTTGTTCTGAAGTTAATTTAACTTCGGTACCTAGACTTACATGGTGGATAGATTCTGGTACAACAACTCACATCAGTACGTCTATGCAGGGTTGCCTAAGTTGCCATAAATCAAGTGATGGTGAAAGATACATCTATGCTAGCGACGGCAAGAAGGTGAAAATAGAGGCAATAGGAAAATTTAGATTATTGTTAAAGACTGATTTCATTTGGATCTTGTTAAGACATTTATTGTACTGTCTTTTAGACGAAATTTGATTTCTATTTTTGTTTTGGACAAAGTTGGTTATTCTTTTTCATTTGAAAATGGAAAATTTAGGTTGTTTTATTGTTCAAAATTGGTTGGTTCCGATTCTCTATTAGGTTACGATAATTTTTATTCAATTGATATAACTGCTTTTTTTAATGAATCTCTGCATGTAAGTAATCGAGGTGTAAAACGAAAATTAACAAGTGAAAATTCTGCCTCGTTGTGGCACAAGAGATTAGGTCACATCTCCAAAAGAAGAATTAAGAGACTTGTGTCTGGCGGGATTCTCGACCTTCTTGATTTCACAGATTATGATCTATGTGTCAACTGTATAAAGGGAAAACAAACCAATAAAATGAGATTTCAAGCTAATAGGACTTCGGACGTCTTAGAACTTATACATACGAATATTTGTCGACCATTCCCTATGGGTTCTTGGAATAGTCAACAATATTTTATAACATTTATAGACGAATTTTCAAGATATGGCTATATATATCTCATTCATGAAAAATCACAGTCACTGGATGTGTTCAAAAATAATAAAGTTGAAGTTGAGAACCAACTCGGCAAAAGAATTAAAAGCGTCAGATCTGATCGTGGGGGTAAATACTATGGTAGATATGACAGTTTAGGTGAACAACGTCCAGGACCATTTGCTAAATTCCTAGAAGAATGCGGTATCATCCCATAGTACACTATGCCGGGTTCGCCCACTATTAATGGTGTTGCTGAGAGACGAAACAAAACGCTTAAGGACATGGTGATGGGTATGATTAGTCATTCTACCTTACTAGAATCTCTCTGGGGTGAAGCATTAAAGACCGCAACTTATATACTCAACAGAGTTCCAACTAAGATCACTGATAAAACCCCATATGAGTTTTGGATGGGCAAGAAGTCTAGCTTGAAGCATATACATATTTGGGGGTGTCCAGCCGAGGTAAGGCCCTATAAGCCAAATGAAAAGAAACTGGATGCAAGGACCATTAGTTGCTATTTTATTGGATATTCTGAAAGGTCCAGGGGTTACAAGTTTTATGATACCACAACTAAGACAATTTTCGAGACAGGAAATGCTCGGTTCTTTGAGGATGTTGAGTTTGCGGGAGGAGAAAGTGTTACAAGCTTTGTCTTTGAGGAGGAATATGTTGAAATTTCTTTAATTGCCATTAACAATGATCAGGTTCCTATCTCTGATATTTTTCAAGAAGCAACTCTGGATCAAGACAATGTCATACCTCCCTCTCAAGATCAACAAATTATTCCAGAAGAACAAACTCTACAACCTCAAGAACCAATGCCATTAAGAAGATCCACTAGAGAGAGGAGACGTGTGGTTTCGGACGATTACATTGTATTTCTCCTAGAATATGAAGTTGACATTGGAATGGTGAAAGATGATCCAATCAACTTTCGTCAAGCCATGGAAAGTTCTAACTCTCAAAAGTGGCTCGATGCCATGAATGAAGAGATAAAGTCCATGAAAGACAATGACGTATGGGATCTCGTTCCATTGCCTGAAGGTGCGAAACCCATTGGTTGCAAATGGATATTTAATATCAAGAGGGATTCGAAGGGTGATTTAGAAAGGTATAAGGCTCGTCTTGTCGCAAAGGGCTTTACACAGAAAGAAGGCATCGATTATAAAGAAACTTTCTCTCCAATTTTTTCGAAAGACTCTTTTAGGACCATAATGGCATTGATAGCACATTTCGATCTTGAGTTACATCAGATGGATGTTAAGATAACGTTTCTTAATGGTGACATTGATGAAACAATTTATATGGTACAATCAGAAAACTTTGTATCGGACGATGCAAAGCAAATGGTTTGTAAATTAAAAATATCCATCTATGGACTCAAACAGGCGTCTCGTTAATGGTATTAAAAGTTTCATCAGATGATAATCTCATTTGGTTTTGAGATGAATTTGATCGATGATTATATATACCACAAGTTCAGTGGGAGCAAGTATATTTTTCTGATTTTATATGTCGATGACATATTGCTTGCTAACAACGATATATGCTTATTGCATGAAATCAAGAGATTTCAAGCAAAGAATTTTGAGATGAAAGATTTTGGTGACGCCTCTTTTGTATTAGGAATTCAGATACACGAGATCGCTCTCGGGGTATTTTTGGATTATCACAAAAGAGTTATATTGAAAAGGTTCTTAAAAGATATGACATGCAAGATTGTAAATCAGGTGACACCCCTGTGACTAAAGGAGACAAGTTCAGCTTAAGTCAGTGCCCTAAAAATGACTCGTAAATTAAAGAAATGTAGAAGATTCCTTATTCTTTTGTTATAGGGAGTCTGATGTATGCTCAAATTTGTACGCGTCTGGATATAACGTACATTGTTGGGATACTAGGGAGATATTTAAGTAACCTGGGAATGGATCATTGGAAAGCAGCCAAACGGGTCATGCAGTATTTACAGAGAACAAAAGACTACATGCTCACATACAGGAGATCGGATCAGTTGGAGATTATCGATTATTCTGATTCCGATTTCGCGGGATGCCAAGATAGTAGGAGATTCATTGCTATGAGGCATCATATCATGGAATATGATTGTGTAATTTTATCATTGGGCTGCGCATTGTGGACAATATAGAAAGATCGCTCAAGATATTTTGTGACAATAAATCAACAGTATTGTATTCCAATAACAACAAGAGCTTGACAAAGTTGAAACATATAGAGATCAAATTCTTGGCTGTTAAAGAAAGAGTTTAGATTGGACATGTGTTAATAGAGCATATAGGGACAAACTCCATGATTGCGGATCTGCTTACTGAGGAATTGATATCCAAAGTCTTTCATGACCATACTGCTCATATGGGTGTAATGTCTCTTGAAGATATTTAGTTTCAGTGGGAGTTTGCATTTTGTGCTAGACACATTTACTGTCATTTTGGATACGATTTAAGGTTAAAGTTATTTCGGTTATAAGATTTATTTGGTTTATCATCTCTGAACTTGTTTAAAATGATCTCACTAAGGCATTAAGGTGGACCAGTTGGAAATAGGCATGTTACAGATCACATCATATGTAATTTCCATGCTACACATCCATGCTTGATTCATGTCATTCAGTTATATTGATATACGTGACCATTGATGGGTTTAGCTACATGAAAGTAGCAAAAACCGCTTTGATCCTATGTTGATATGATTGATGGACGAGATTGTTTTGGGAATGCATTCAGTAATGATAGTAAAATTTTGAATACTCATAAGGTTATATTTAATGCACAATTATAAGGTGACACAGATAGCCCAAGTGGGAGATTATAAGGAATTTTTAAACGATCGTGTGGGCTTATTTGTGTAAATTGTTGTGTATTAAATTAAAGACTATCGAATTCGGTTGAGCCCAATTAAAGTGATCTAATAAGGCTTCGATTTTGGGCCGTTATGCATCCAATTAAAATATGAGTTTATAAATGTGTAGAGACCGGACCTAAGTCCCTAATTCCATTATGGGCCGAATTAGGTCAAAGGACGTCGCTATATAAATACGATTATAGTCCCCAAATCACACGTACGTATTATTCATTATCTTCTGCATCCCATCACAGAGAGAAAAAGGAGGCTGCGTGTAGATTTGGAAGATTATATCGCGAAATTCATTATTGCATTAACCATATCTGATTCAGGTACTCTTCCGCCATAATTTATGTATTTCTTGATGATTTAACTTGAAATATCTGATGATTTAAAGTAATAAATTATCCTACAGGAGTTGCATCTGTTTTGAACTCATTAAGTTTTGATTGCTGTCCATAAAGAGTTCTGATGTTCTCGTCGCAAAATGGCGAGTAAGGTTCCCATTGAACATACTATCACCAAAGTCCATGCAATCCATGTTGCTGCATATCTTTTCTTTGATCTCGTATATGAGACTGGCCTCATTATCTTAGTTCATTGAAGAAGTCAGTAACAAGATCCTTTACTACCTTTGGAAAATTGGGTCCAATGTTGACTCGATATCTCGTTGAAATGGTTGATGATACTCTTAATAGAATTTTCATCCCAAGTGTTTTACAATCCTTTACCCATTTTTTGTGAATCAGTTCCTAAAAATTATCAAATTTTGCATTTTCACCCCTTCAGTTGCTAAATAATGCAAGACAGCCGCTGGAACGTATCAGTCGTTGAAGTTCTAGAATGCATTTTGGCCCTTGTCTTTTCAACAATATAACAAATCAGTCCCCCATATTTTCATAAATTTGTAATTTTGTCCCCAAATTGTCAGATTGGTTTAATTCAGCCCCTAAATTTTTAGAGACGTGCTATTTGCCCCAGAGATTGTATATTATGCAAGTTGGTCCATAAGATTTCAAAATTGATCCATGAACTCTAAAAATTAACGCATTTGCCCCTGTATTTTCTGAGATTTCAAATCTACCCCTCAAGTTTCTGATTCTGATATTTCGTTCCTCGAACTCTCTATTTGGTGCAAATCGGTTCTTCACATTTAAATAATATAAAGCTGTTGCACAATTGACCCTATGCTTTTGAATATTTCAAATGTTCTCTGAAGTTTCAGTATTGTTTATCTTATCAAAAAGTACATTACCCACAAGATTTTGGCCCAATGGGCCTACATTGTACATTCAAAAGGTCTCAAAGCTGATCCTTCTTGTTCCACCATTATGGGCTTTACCAATAAGACACAAGCAGCCCAATCGATTTACAGTCATTCTGACAGAACATTTACTTTTGCTTCGACTTCTTGTAAATTTTTTCCTAAGAAAGTTAATTTAATTAGTGTTTGATAGCTAATTTCTAAAAGAAGTTAGCTTCTTTTAAAAACTTTTATAATTAAAAAAAGGACTTTTATAAAAGTAACAANATTCAAAATTGGTTGGTTCCAGTTCTGTATCAGGCTACGATAATATTTATTCAATTGATACAATTATTTCTTTTAATGAATCCATGCATGTAAGTACTCGAGGTGTAAAGCAAAAATTACTTGGTGAGAATTCTGCCTCGTTGTGGCACAAGAGATTAGGTCGCATCTCCAAAAGGAGAATTGAGAGACTTGTGTCAGACGGGATTCTTGACCCTTGACTTCACAGATTATGATTTGTGTGTCAACTATATAAAGGGAAAACAAACCAATAAAAGGAGATTTCATGCCTATAGGACTTTGGATGTCTTAGAACTTATACATACGGATATTTGTGGACCATTCCCTACAGGTTCTTTGAATGGTCAACAATATTTTATAACGTTGATAGACGACTTTTCAAGATATGGCTACATATATCTCATTCATGAAAAATCATAGTCACTGGATGTGCTAAAAAATTATAAAGCTGAAGTTGAGAACCAACTCGGCAAAAGGATTAAAAGCGTCAGATCTGACCATGGGGGTGAATACTATGGCAGATATGATGGTTCAAGTGAACAGCGTCCAGGACCATTTGCTAAATTCCTAGAGGAATGCGGTATCGTCCCATAGTACACTATGTCGGGTTCACCCACTATGAATGGTGTTACTGAGAGACGAAACAGAACGCTTAAGGATATGGTAAGGAGTATGATTAGTCATTCTAACTTACCAGAATCTCTCTGGGTTGAAGCATTAAAGACCGCAGCTTATATACTTAACAGAGTTCCAATTAATGCCACTGATAAAACCCCATATGAGCTTTAGATTGGAAAGAAGCCTAGTTTGAAGCATATACATATTTGGGGGTGTCCAATTAAGGCAAGGCCCTATAAGCCAAATGAAAAGAAACTGGACGTAAGGACCATCAGTTGCTATTTCATTGGATATTCTGAAAGGTCTAGGGGTTACAAGTTTTATGATCCCACTACTAAGGCAATTTTTGAGACAGAAAATGCTCAGTTCTTTGAGGATGTTGAGTTTGCGGGGGGAGAAAGGGTTACAGGCTTTGTCTTTGAGGAGGAATATGTTGAAATTCCTCCAATTGCCATTGACAATGATCAGGTTTCTATCCCTGATATTGTTCAAGAAGCAACTCTGGATCAAGATAATGTCATACCTCCTTCTCAAGATCAACAAATTGTTCTAGAAGAACAAACTTTATAGCCTCAAGAACCAATACCATTAAGAAGATCCACTAGAGAGAGGAGTAGTACGGTTTCAAATGATTACATCATATTTCTCCAAGAACATGAAATTGACATTGGAATGGTGGAAGATGATCCGATCAACTTCCGTCAAGCCATGGAAAGTTCTAACTCTCAAAAGTGGCTCGATGCCATGAATGAAGAGATAAAGTCCATGAAGGACAGTGACGTATGGGACCTCGTTCCATTGCCTGAAGGTGCGAAACCCATTGTTTGCAAATGGATATTTAAGACCAAGAGGGATTCGAAATGTGATGTAGAGAGGTATAAGACTCGTCTTGTCGCAAAGGGCTTTACACAGAAAGAAGACATCGATTATAAAGAGACTTCCTCTTTGGTTTCTTCGAAAGACTCTTTCAGGACTATAATGGCATTGGTAGTGCATTTTGATCTTGAGTTACATCAGATGAATGTTAAGACAGCGTTTCTCAATGGTGATATTAATGAAATAATTTATATGGTACAACCAGAAAACTTTGTATCGGACGATGCAAAGCAAATCGTTTGTAAATTAAAGAAATCCATCTATGGACTTAAACAGTCGTCTCGTCAATGGTTTTACAAGTTTCATCAGGTGATCATCTCATTTGGTTTTGAGATGAATTTGGTCGATGACTGTATATACCACAAGTTCAGTGGGAACAAGTATATTTTTCTGGTTTTATATGTCGATGACATATTGTTTGTCAGTAACGATATAGGCTCATTTCATGAAACCAAGAGATTTCTAGCGAAGAATTTTGAGATGAAAGATCTTGGTGACGCCTCTTTTGCATTAGGAATTCAGATACACCGAGATCGTTATCGGGGTATTCTTGGATTATCACAAAAGAGCTATATCGAAAAGGTACTTAAAAGATATGGCATGCAAGATTGTAAATCATGTAACATCCCTGTGGCTAAAGGAGACAAGTTCAGCTTAAGTCAGTGCCCTAAAAATGACTTGGAAATTAAAGAAATGTAGAAGATTCCTTATTCCTCAGCTATAAGGAGTCTGATGTATGCTCAAGTTTGTACGCATCCGGATATAGCGTACATTGTTGGGATGCTAGGGAGATATTTAAGTAACCCGGGAATGGATCATTAGAAAGCATCTAAACGGGTCATGCAGTAATTACAGAGAACAAAAGACTACATGCTCACATACAGGAGATCGGATCAGTTGGAGATCATCGATTATTCTGATTTCGATTTCGCGTGATGCCAAGATAGTATGAGATCCACTTCAGGCTATATTTACCTGCTTGATGGAGGTGCTATTTCATGGAAGAGTGCTAAGCAGACACTTATAGCTACTTCCACCATAGCAGCGGAGTTTATAGCGTGTTATAAGCATCAAATCATGGAATATGGCTGCGTAATTTTGTCACTGGGCTGCGCATTGTGGACAATATATAAAGACCACTTAAGATATTTTGTGACAATAAATCAGCAGTGCTATATTCCAATAACAACAGAAAATCGACAAAGTCAAAACACATAGAGATCAAGTTCTTGGCTGTTAAAGAAAGAGTTCAGAGTGGACAAGTGTCAATAGAGCATATTAGGACAAACTCCATGATTGTGGATTCGCTTACTAAGGGATTGATACCCAAGGTCTTTCATGAGCACACTGCTCCTATGGGTGTAATGTCTCTTGAGGATATCTAGTTTCAGTGGGAGTTTATATTTTTGCTTTTTATATTGGACACATGTACTGTTATTTTGGATACCATTTAAAGTTAAATTTATTTTTAGTTATAAAGTTATTTGGTTTATTATCTATAAACTTGTTTAAAATGATCTCACTAAGGTATTAAGGTGGACCAGTTGGAAATAGGCATGTCACAGATCACATTACATGTAATTTCCATGCTACACATTCATGCTTGATCCATGTCATTCAATTTTATTGATATACGTGACTATTGATGGGTTTAGCTACGTGAAAGTAGCGAAAGTCGCTTTGATCCTATGTTGATATGATTGATGGACGGGATTGTTTGGGGATACATTCAATAATGATAGCAAAATTCTGAGTACTCATAAGGTTATGTTTAATGCACAATTATAAGGTGACACATATAGCCCAAGTGGGAGATTGTAAGGATTTTTAATCAATAGATGGGTCTATCTGTGTGAATAATTGTGTGTTAGATTATAGGCTATCGAATTCGGTTGAGCCCAATTAAAGTGATCTAATAAGGCTTCGATTTTGGGCTTTAATGTATCCAATTAAAGTGTGGATTTACATATGTGTAAAGATCGGGCCCAAATTCTAATTCTATAATGGGCCGAATTAGGTCAAAGGGCGTCGCTATATAAATAGGTTATGGTCCTTAGATCACACGCACGTATTATTCATTCTCTACTGCATCCCATCACAGATAGGAAAAGGAGACTGCGTGTAGATTTGGAAGACGCTATTAACCATGTCTGATTTAGGTACGCTTCCGCTTTAATTCTTGTATTTCTTGATGATTTAAGATGAAAGATCCGGTGATTAAAAGTATTAAATTATCCAACATTTATATCTATATATGTGTTTGCATAATTTCGTATGTGTCAGTACATAAATAGGGTATATGTATGGGCTCTGCATATTTACGTTTGTCTGCATACATATATTTACTTTTAAATATGTGTACATATGGTATTATGATTATTCTGGAATCCGTTTTCTATTCATTAATAATTATGATGATTCATAAAAACATAATGTGGATTTTTTTTAATTGTTCAATAATTACAAAATAATGAATATGTATTTAGTGGAATATTCTTAATTGTTCAACATTCACAAAATATATAATATGTATTTTTAACCTGATTAAATAACTTTAGATGTTCTACTTTAAATTGATACTTCATCGTTTTATTGCTACAATAGTAGCACAACTTTATGATTAATATTTAAATAACTTTAGATATTCTACTTTAAATTGATACTTCATCATTTTATTGCTACAATAGTAGCACAACTTTATGATTAATATTCTAGAAGAATATTAATATTAGAGCCCTGTTTGGCACCCATTTTTATCAAAATGCATTTTTCTCTCTCTTCTTTTCAACCACAAATTCTTTATTAAAATAATATTACACGTAAATCAAAAACTTTTTCTTATTTTTTAACCACACATTTCCCATCAATTTACTATTCAAAAATTCATTTTCACATAAAAATTCCTACCAAACACCCTCTAGATCTATCTATTATAAATAGTTTGTTGTTGCTTTTGGTGTAGCACAATATTATAATTAATATTCTTGAAGAATATTACTTGCTCCTGAAAAGTATGAACTATATTCTTTAATATTTCAGAAGAATATTATTTGCTCTTGAAGAGAATGAATTATAATTTTCAATATTTTAGAAAAACATTGATATATTATTTGTGAAAAACATGAATTACAATTTTTAATATTTTAAATAAAGATATCAATTTATTGCTGCTGAAAAAGCAATAATAAAATATTGAGTACCCCCGAAGAAGTACAACTCTACAAATATTAATATTTGTCTAGAAAACATACTCATGAAAAGTTAATATTTTTAAACAATAATCTATCAGTGCTCCTGAAGTAGCACAACATTGTTAATATTCTAAAATGAATTCTAGTGTTCTTTAGGTAGCACACTATTATTGACAGATATTTTAATTAGATTTTACTTAATTCAGATGAGCATAATTAAATACGATATATGTATATTATGTTTTTACTCCTAAAGAGTAAATTCTTATACAATTTATTATTTCAAATAATTATATGTTATTGCTCTGGAAGAGCATGACAATACAATTCCAATATTTATGAAGAATATTGATATTGCTCTAAAAGAAGCGATAATAGAATACAACCTGCTCTTGAAATAGCACATGCTTTGAAGAATATATCATATGTAATTATGAATTTGTGTTTACCCCTGAAGGAAGACATATGACTTATGTCATGTGGACATTAATCATTATATGATTATATAATATTTAATTGTATTATTTGAAAATAAATAATTAGATTATATCTTATATTGAACCAAAAATTCAATTTGAATGGCATGACCAATTGGATCATTACTAGATTAATAATGATGTAAAATAAAAAAATTCAAATGGATACTCAATGAAGAATCGGAAGATTTTTCAATCTAATGAAATCCTATATGATGTTGGTTCTCGTTATCAAAATTTGATCATTAAACATCATTAGCTAAAATAGGGAATAAATTCCCTATATTTCTTAAAATTAATTTGGGTGATAAATGGGCCCCCATCATCCTCCACATTGATCATCTAAATATTTTTTGTATTCAGTAGATTTGATACATACACTAAATGATTACATTGTGTTTGTAACCTGAAGATTGCGAAATTCCTACTCAAATTTTAAATTATGAGTATAATTTTCAAATTATATAATTAATACCGTGTCTTGTTAACGTTGATGGACATAAATCTCAACATTTTAATAAGTGCTAGTTAGAATGTCGATAAATGGTTTAACATTATTATTTGTTAAACTTCCCCTATTAATTGGGAATAAAGTTCTTCCCAATTCTGTAAGAATGTTATTACGCATCATGCCAATATCATAGTTCTTTCTTTTTATAATTGGCTTATGATCATAGCTGAATTTTTCCATCTAATTATTTTGATAGTTTAGCATGTTTGCACCAGTCCTTCAATCAACGCCCCGGATCGGCCGGCCCTTTGCGTTCTCGCCGTTTATCTGTCATCCGCGCCGGCTCTTACGCCGATGAGCTCCTTAAAACCGCTGTAAGCTGCCTTGATTTGGAAATTATTAAATAATTAAATAAACGGTGTTTCATGGATGTACGAGTTGTATGCACGTGTATGTTAATCAGTTAATGTACTTTTTGGTTTATCGAATTGAATGTTACGGTTTGACTTTGAAGAATTGTCGCTAAAGATTTATAAAGCTAGCATCTTTCTTCGATACCGTCTTCTTTTCACTTTTTGTTCATCACTAAGTTAAACTAAGACGTTCAGTTTCGGGTTGATCGTTGAGGGGAACATTGTGTTCATGAACGATTTGTTGATGTATTTGACTTGTTTGAATTTTATAATTATTCCAGCCCCAGGAGTTTTAAAGCGAATGCTTGAATGCTTAGATAACCGATTTTGATTTTTTGACAGAGTTGTTAACATGGGATCGAATATTTTTGAGTTAGATTATTACTAATTGATCCCACTTTGTTTTTCTTTTTGTAGCTTTAATATAAAAAGATCTAATTTAGTATTAATCAATGTAAATCTTGGATTTTGGGATGATTAATGCTATTGCTAATGAGTGATTGAACAGAGTCTTGTAGCCAATGAAGTTTCAAAAATTGTTTTCTGTCATTTGATAATAAGAAGGTTTTGTTGTAACTCTGGATGAGCTCAGGGTTCTGTGTGTTGTAGTATGACACCACTCCGTTGATATATATATATATATATATATATATTTATTTATTTATTTATTTATTCAGAGTCCACTTTTGTTGTCATTTACTGATTCAAATTGATTAATTAAACTTCGAAATAGTTAATATATAGGCTTGCGGAAGCATGTGTCATCTCCAGCTATGTTTTCCGAGTTTCATATCATTTGGATTTTAAAACCCAAACTAGAGATACAATTGAAAAAGGTTTTGAAGTTGAGATTACTTATTTAGAATAGCATAAAAGATTCTGTTCTCTTAGCAATAGCAGCATAAAATTTTTTGTCTCCTCTTATGACGAAAATAAGCAAGCTCATCTAAGTCCACCCAAACATGCTTAGTAATTGTAAACTGGGCAGTCCAATGTATTTTATGCCACAAATATTGTTGCTATCTCATTTATGAATTGGAAGTTCAGCTTTGGTGCCATTTCTAAAGCATTTTCTCATTTCTGTTTATTATTTTTGGGAACAGAAATCAATTGCATCCCCAGGTCGGGGTATCCTTGCCATCGACGAATCGAATGCAACATGTGGGAAAAGGTTGGCATCCATTGGACTTGACAACACAGAAACAAACAGACAGGCTTATAGACAACTTCTGCTGACCACTCCTGGCCTTGGTGACTATATTTCTGGTGCCATTCTCTTCGAGGAGACACTTTACCAGTCAACTACAGATGGAAAGAAGTTTGTGGACTGTTTGCGAGATGAGAATATTGTACCCGGTATCAAAGTTGATAAGGTAAGCTTGTGTCACTTTAATCTGTAGGAAATGTACCTTTTCTGTTTTGAAGATCACCAAATTACCTGAACTTTCAGGGTTAGAAGCTGCTATGTCATACCTCCGTGTTTTGTTTTGTTTTTTGACAGGGCTTGGTTCCGCTACCAGGATCGAACAATGAATCTTGGTGCCAGGGGCTAGATGGACTGGCTTCTAGATCTGCTGAATACTATAAGCAAGGGGCTCGTTTTGCAAAATGGTTTGCTGTTTTCATTCTAAAATGCCAGCTGTATCCTTTACTTCAGGCTGTCCATGTCAATAAATTGTTTCCTTTTATGTGCTGACCTTTTTTCCTTTGCGTTCTAAAATTTCAGGAGAACTGTTGTTAGCATACCATGTGGTCCTTCTGCTTTGGCTGTTAAAGAAGCAGCATGGGGTCTTGCTCGTTATGCTGCTATTTCTCAGGTACCTATCTGAATTCGAATTCCACTATATTCCTTTCATTTCTCTTTCGAGCATGCTTGGCTTGTTTCAGTGTATTAAATCCAGACGTTTATTCTTAAAAACCTAGGAACAAGACAGGTATCTTACTTTCTACTGGTGGTGAATTTAGAGGATGAATTTGAGATTTCTTGTGCAGGACAATGGTCTTGTGCCCATTGTAGAACCTGAAATTCTTCTGGATGGAGACCACTCAATTGAGAGGACACTTGAAGTGGCAGAGCGTGGGTGGTCAGAAGTCTTCTACTACTTGGCAGAGAACAATGTCGTCTTTGAAGGCATTCTACTTAAACCTAGCATGGTAACTCCAGGCGCTGAACACAAAGAGAAGGCCTCTCCAGAGACCATTGCCAAATATACACTCACCATGCTTAAAAGAAGAGTGCCTCCGGCAGTTCCTGGAATCATGGTATTAAACCTTTTTCTCTTGATAGCTCACATTTGTCCTGAAGCACCAAGTGTGTAACCTCAAAAATTTGGCGTGGCAAAGCTTTTGACTAGTATATTGAGATCGAAACTAAAGACGCGGAGTTTCAAGTTCTGCAATTGGAGGTCCTCAAATAAAAAGCACATCAGAAACGAAAAAATAAAAAATAAAAAAATTGGTGCAGCCAAATTTACCCCATACGATGACCTTTTAACAAGTTGATGTGTCGAACTGTCCTGTTTTCATTTTATATTAATTAAACAGTTCTATGAAAAATGAAAATGATCGATTTGAACTGAATACTTGCATCGGGAATGCTCTTTTTCACTGCATCACACTGTAAATGTTGGGGTCATTCTTTGAGCGCTCCTAGTTTTGCTAATATTTCCTTATGAACACTTCTTTTGATTTAATGTCCCTTCAGTAAAATTTCTTTCCTATTGTAGTTCTTGTCAGGAGGACAATCTGAAGTAGAGGCGACATTGAACCTCAATGCAATGAACAAGAGCCCCAATCCTTGGCATGTCTCTTTCTCCTATGCACGAGCACTTCAAAACACCGTGCTTAAGACATGGCAAGGACGCCCAGAGAACCTAGAAGCTGCACAGAAATCACTTTTGGTGCGTGCAAAGGCGAATTCCTTGGCACAGCTTGGAAAGTACTCAGCTGAAGGTGAGAGCGAGGAAGCTAAGAAGGGAATGTTTGTTAAGGGCTACACATACTAAGTGCCAGGTTAATTCACAAGTCAACCCGATATGGTCGAGTAATTTTGATTAGTGCTTAGTTTCTCTCTTGTTAGGAAGCAATGGAAAAGCCCGTCGCTCTATTATTTCCTTATTTAATATAATGCGGTTGAATAATAAATAAGATGTGAGAAGGATTTATCTGAATTTCCACCCTTGATAGGGTGGATTTAGTTAGGTGCTAGTTGACCATCTTGATGTAATCTTATTTTGAAGTACTTGGATGCTGATCAGAGGCCATCTTGATAGGGTGATCTGAAAGTTGTTTGAATTATTGTGTAATTGTGATCTTTGTTTGCCTTTATATTGAAAAATTTTGTGGTCGTTATTTTGGTAACAACTTACTGCATTACCATAATTTTTAAGACTAAGTGCATGTTGTATATATAGTAGTGGACAAAATAGGAGATTATAATGAACAAGAGTTTAGTATTTTTTTTTTCTCTTCGAGAAAGGTCTTTAAGGCTTTCCTCTTCGCAGCCGAAGATGTCTTAAAGGGCAAAGCCATGTTATGAAATCTGGGTTAGGTCATGCACTGTCCTGCTTATTTTTAAGCATGCTTGAAAGTGTCAATAAATGATTTAAATCATAAATAGATAGAAATAAGTGGTGTATGAGTGATTGTAGTTGTGGGTTTTTCGTAATGTATTGATAAAAATCAGCTTGAGTGTTTATATATAGTGAGCTGTCCTCGAAATGCTGCATTGATCTGGCTAAAGTTTTTTTTTTCTTTCTTTTCATTTTTGTTCTATCATACTTTGTCTATCAGACAAGATTTGTTGGATGAGTATGTCAAGGAACTCAAGGGAGATGAATCCAACAATGTAATGACACACATTTGTCATTACCTTTGTTGGGGTGTTGAATCACAGGCTTCACAGCTTGCAAGCTGCAACTGTTACAACTTTGTTGTCACATTTTTCAAATAAATTGATCCTAAAATTTAAAGGGACCCCTACGTCCTTGGATCTGTTGTGGCTGGGGGATGTCCTAATTGATAACTTCCTTAGCCGAACTCCTTTTATACGTACTCATTTTCAATAACACATTACACAAATATTTTGCATGTAAATTTAAAATTTTTCTTACTTTTTAACTACACTTTCTCCAAAAATTTACTATTCAAAATATCGTTCTTCCTAAATGATCAAAACACACAAACTTCTTGATAAAAAAGTAAAAGTCTCTGTGTCTGAAAATCCTAAAAACAGGTTTAAGAATGTTTATGTATGATATCTTCTTTCGTAATCTTTTATTTGGTTGCTTTTGTTTTAATGCAAGTATTTCTATTCTGTTGCTTTATATTCAGTTCCAAGAAAATGTTAAAGATTGATGTATATTAGTTCATTAAGATGATATTTATGCTGGTGCTTTCAGCTAACCTCCGGCCACATTCTTGATATTTTAATCTGCAATTGGTTTGGCAAGAATATTGAGCTTCTCTTATTGATTTTGTTACGAGGCAAAGATTGTTAGTTCGCTTCATAAATTATTTGATTATGTTTGGTTCGCAATATTGGACATGATTGAACAATACGGCGAACAAAATTCTAGTGCCTCGAGTTAGGTTGATTAGTTAGCTTCATAGATATGCTATCAACCATCTGTTTAAGGATTAATGTCACACTGATTAAATATAAGAATTTTAACTAACATATAAAGATTGAGTTACTCTTCTTAACAATGTTGATTTTTTAAGATAGATTTCAAATTTTAGTATAGTATTTAATGAGCAATTGAATATGAAGATTGTTGTGATAGGTGCATGTTAATGAATAAATTTCACATTGATTAAATATGAAATTAGCCAACATATAAGTGCTCGAATTATTCTTCTAAACAAGGTTGATATTTTAAGATGGAACCCTAAATTTTGTTACGATCCCATCTTTATTGAGTTGTCGACCAAGTCACTCTACATATTGGTTCCTTACCAATTGATGAAGACCATAATCGAAATTTCTTGAGTTAATCATAAAGGCAGTCTTCAAGTTATTTGAGAATCGAGAGGAGCATAGCTTCTTGTAAACAACCTCCTTTACCTTCAATACCATTATTTTTTCTCCGACTGAGGATCACTTTGTATCCCCTCTCTTTCTAATTTTCAACTGTAATTTTATTGGGTAGGCTGATGCCAAATTTTATTGAACAGCTACCTTGATTTCATGTTCAAATTAATTTTTCAGGATTATGTTTTGTTCACTACATTGCTGGCAAATGACATGACTAAAATTTATAGTAGTAGTGAAATCTACTTATGATGCATAGGATAGTTAAGTGCATGTTTAGTAACCAATACTATTCTATTCTTAACAACTATTAAAAATGTCTTGATCAGCACCGATCTCTTGCCCATAGTGGATAATGGTGTTGCCACTTCATCGGTGGACAACATAACTCCGACCCACTATGAACAAGCGTCTTGATTGTGTTGTTTATCTTTTTCACATTCCAATTCTCCGACTTCTCTTGGCCCATCTGGTCCCTTGTGGCTGTATTACCATTGGCCAAATAACCCGAAGCAGTTGGACCAGTGAACTTACCGGCCTTGTTCTACGGTATTAAGCCACGTCTGAGAAGCAAAATAATATATCTAGTGAGAATGTGAATTCAAGTAGTGCAAATAAGAATTGTCTCTCAGCCTCTCAGCTGTGACTACTTACAACTAGCCTAAGGGAAACAAAAGAAACCTTGATGATCGAGTTCTTACAAGTTCAGTATAATCAAAAGCATACAAGAACAGACCCGTGGACCTCTCTCTAATTGCTTAAATCAAGATTTTCCATTTCTGGGACAATACTTGTACCTAAGCAACTTAGTTCGGATTCTAACCGTTTCAATGAATTCCTCAAACCAGTGCAAGCTGTAACAAAGTCATTGGAAGAGCCTTTTAGATTTCCTAGCTCTAATTCTGTTTCACAAGTAAAGCTGGAAATCTTCTCCAAAGCAGCCTTAATTGCAGAGATTTCTTGTGGAGGATAAAGGCATGCCCCGAGCTCATCAACTTGTACTCCAATTTTCTGAGAGAACATCAAAAGTTTCTCTAGTGAATCTGTTGAGATAGCACAACCATCTACACTTTCCTGCTTAAGCAACCTTGTAATAGAGCGAACCAGTTCCTTGATAAATGCGAGTGTTTCAGACACAACGCTGGTAGTTAAATGAGCAATTTTCATCTCTTCAGGAGACAGGTCATTGCCCAGATCTTCATTACATGAATCATTATCGTCATCTGGTTTTTCTTCTGCTTTGATGTCTACCTTATCAGAAGCTTCGTCCACTGGATCAAAGGAAGCTGGTTTCAGTTCCTTCATTTCACGAAGAACGTCCTTAATGGAAACTGCAACTTGGGTCATTGCTCGTCCGATTGCCATTACATTTGACGAAGGAGTCTTCTTAAGGGCCGAACATACATCCCAGACTGTGCCCACTAGTTGTGGAATTGACACTTTTTTAGCTTTATCATTGGATCCTACACAATCATTTAGGAGAAGGAATGAGTTGATTTTGAGCAAAATACGATAAAAAATTTCATACTCAAATAATGCAAGCATGATGTAATGTTACAAGTGATTTGGGAAAAGATGTCATGACTTATGATGTATGAAATAAATGAACTCAAGGAATGAATAAACATTGTTCAGCCCCTCTCGTGCTTAGAACCAACCCAATACACAAAATGTATTATAACTTAATTAACAAACGTGGCAGTGCCCCCACTGCTCATAGACTGGTGCTAAGCACCTGTGTGGCTAAATGGCGTTACTCTTAAGGAATTGAAGAAGCACGCGCATCCAGTAAGTGCTTGGTTTTCTAACCCAACAGAACAGGAAATTTACTTACAGAACACTATACACGAACAGGACTTCATTCCAAAAATCTGGCTATTTGTCTATTACAGAAGTTTTAACATAAGAAGACTGCGAGTATTTGCCAATTGTGAGAATGTTGATATATGGAGAACAATATAACTAGTAATACAAGAAGTGTACAACAAGCTGACCATGATTTCCAAGAAAATTAGGGATCTGAGACGAATGATTATATTTTCAACATTCTGTCCCTTTTCTGAAGTGGAGAATTGACAATCTAACTTACAATCATAACCATATAAAACCAGGAAGTTATCCAATTCAATAATGATACAAGAATATGGGATCATATTTTCATGAAGAAAAGATTATCTTTTACTGACATATTTGTGCAAGAAGTGTGTCATGGTCATGGATGCATGCAGATTCGTCACGCATGTTATTACACACACATGCTGAGAGAAAGAGCGAATGGGAGAGAGAGGACACCATATGAAGAGACTGCATCTTTCAACAACATGAAACTGCTGTCAACAACTTGTTTTATGGACGAATGAATGCAAGAAGAGAGGGTTGGTCCTGCTCCGACGGAACTTCCATGGGATAGTAAAAGGAAGCCCTGCAACATATTGAAGTATGCAGCCATGTTTTCTTCGAGCACTTTAACTTCTGGGGTTTCTCCAGTGTAAAGCATTCCAACTGCATTAGAGATCAAAGACAAAATAAACCACATTATATGAGGCTATTTTCCCACACATATCCCCTATTACAAGAGAAAGTAGAGAAATATTGTGTCAATTTCCTAGAAAACCATTTTTAGCTTTACTAACTGGACATCCACAGCTTTGAGGAGGAACTGAACAACCAAGACATCTAAATAAGGCAACAAGAACGAATTCATAAACATCAAACACAGCTCTCTCCCTATCCTTCCATTTCTTCCTTTTCCTTCTTTCACTTGAATTCTTTTATTATGTAAATGTGATCATTGGTATACAGTTCTACTTGTTTAAAATATCCATCAGCTTGTGAAGTGCTATTGGGAAAATACAATTTTGATATTGGCTGAGATTCAAACCAACCATCAGCATTCTAGTGAGCAGTCAAATACAAAGCACACACATGGACACAAACATGAGATTCTAACACCATAATATGGACACAGAGATGTAACTTTTCCAAAAAGGCAGGACACGGATAAGTGGGGTCACGTCTATTCAAATTCTATCTATGCATTAATGCATGTTATGTTTTATTTTAATTTTTGACAGATTTTATTTTTTTTATTTATTTTTTTTGGGGGGGGGGGGAATGAGTTTTTGAATAGTAATTTTTTGAAGAATGTGTGGTTAAAAATTAGGAATTTTTTTTTGAATTTACGTGAAAAATATTTTATTGTGAGAATGTGTGGTTGAAAATCAGAATAAGAGAGAAAGAATGGTTGTCAAATAGGGGCTTAATTATTTTTCAAAATGAGTATCTTTTTATTTATTTATTTTTTTTTTTTGAACTTTGATTTTCATTTTTGGAGAGATGGGATTTTTTAAATGAGAGGAGTAACTAGTTCTTGTACTTTGCATAACGTTCAAAATAAAATCTAAATATTCATGTATTAAAATTGTACACGGTAGGTTTAAACAAATTACACGTAAACCCTAAACTCTTCACTACATTTTACTCACACATTTTCCAAAAAATCACTATTTCAAAACCTATTCTCCTCAAAAATGGGGCTCAAACAAAATAACTATTTTGAATTCTCAATCTTTGTCCACGTGAATGAACTTTTAGTGCAGCTAATAATGGAAAAAAGGCACAAAATATTTCAAGTTACCAAGGCCATAACAAACGTTTCAAATATGTCAAAATGTAAAGGAAAACCTTCCTTAATGTGCATTACATTGACAAAAGAGAAGAAAATGAGTTTGTCTAAAGTCAAATGAAGAAGCAATTACAATGCTAACTTTGTTAAGCATTTTCTATTGACAGTGGCTTTCTAGTATGAGCTAATGTCGAGTTAGCCGGTTATGTAGTCATTTATAAAATCAGAATTGTGTTATAAAATCAACACAAATTCATTATTTATTTAACCAAAACCAATCAATATTCACAGCAATATTGACTAATCAAAAGATTAAAAACAGCTAGATTTCAGTAAACAAGGTCTCACCAAGCAATAAATAAAAACACCAAGTTCATGACTGGTGTGAAAAAGTATTTGCACCTAATCCATTTGATACACTCCCAACATACTCACTTCAACTACTGCTGTAAATTAAACTATAATAATTTTCAAGAAATCAAACAAAATAATGATAACCAAAGAAAAACTTGAAGAAATAGGAACTGCAAAGCATTTCATAAACTGTCACAAAATTCTTGGACGAGAAAACGAATTTAAGAAAAACCCATCAATCAAAACCAATAAACGAACACACATGTTAATAGGAAGTCACACGCAAGAAACTGAACTTGAATTAACCGTACAGAGACAAAGAGAGAAACAGGGAGAGACCCGTAGTGGTTTGTTTGGAGATTTGTTCACCCATTTGAATGACCTCATTCCAGCCAACCTTTTTAAGAGATGAAGCTGGCGTTTGATCCAAAATCTGCAAAGTAGCACAAAAAAATTGCTAAGAGAATTGATAATCACAGCAAATCAAGAAGACACAAAAAAACATGTTCTTCAAATCACAAAAACAATTAAATAAACTTATTTTTCACCTGGAGAGTTTCGTGGATTGTGTTGAGGTGCTCGTTTAGAGATCGGGTCAGCTTCTCTTTTGCTGCTTTCCCCATACCAAAATCTCGACACAAATGCGTGGACTAGGTGAAATTTTTACCACTATTTTAGTTAGGGTTCTTGTGGTTTATGCACGTTGTTGTTTGCTACACGGACGGTCGGGTCGGGTAGACATGGAACGGACCTGCCAAGATCCAGATTACGGAAATCAACAACTCAACGTGCGCCATTTGTCACGCGCCCAGGCCGCACGTCGTTGACCATTCCTTACCATTAACATTTTTGCAAATCAATCTTTACCATTTTATTTATATTTACCCCAAAAAAATTGAGAAAATTGAAGTGCTGGTGCCCAACCTACAGACTTCGTACACTTGGTCCTCAACTTATATTTTTGGCCGTATTGTCCCCAACTTACTTGTTTTGCAACCGTGTTAGTCCCTTATGCGATTCTCCGTCATTTTGATCATTAATTATACTAAGAATGACAATGGAACGAGAAGGGACGAACAAAGATTGTCATTACCATTTCCAACCATTGAGAATTTTTTGAAGGTGATTAAAATTATCCAATTTATAGTGCAAGTGTGATTAATTAATTATTTTCTTAATAATAGTTAAAATTGAAAAGATAAATAAAAAAGGATTGTGGAAAAGTTCTAGGAATGCTAGATAATCAATACAAGCGGATCAAGGATGGAGGATTGTGCTTTCTTAAACTATCTACATGGTCGATACTGTCATGATGACTTTGCAAATACATTGTATCTAACAATTAGTAGGTTAAGACCAAACTTCTACAAAGCCTTGGGGACTAATGCTGAAAATTTTATCCCAGTGGTCAACACTGTACAGTCTGTGCGCTACTCAGTCATCCCTTCTCTCCCTCGATTATACCTCCTAATTCCCAATTGACAATAACCCTAGCATTCCCCCTCTCATTTTCTTACTCTCTCTAGAAAATCATTACAGCTCTGCCATGGCTTCGCGGAGGCTCTTAGCCTCATTACTCCGTTCCTCCGGCTCCCGTAGCTCTCTATCGAGAGCTTTGAACTCGGCCCCAAAACCAAAGCACCGGCCATCTCCTGTGGGCCACTTCCTCCACCGTGTCGCTGAGTATGCCACCTCCGCTGCCGCTCCTTCCTCTTCGCCATCCCCGCCCAAAGGAACCAGTGGAGGTCCCAGTGGGAAGATCACCGATGAGTTTACCGGGAAAGGTGCGATCGGAAAGGTGTGCCAGGTTATCGGTGCTGTGGTTGATGTGAGGTTTGATGACGGTTTGCCTCCGATATTGACGGCGTTGGAGGTCTTGGATAATCAGATCAGGCTGGTTTTGGAGGTGGCCCAGCACTTGGGTGAGAACGTCGTCAGGTGTATTGCTATGGATGGTACTGAAGGGCTTGTCAGAGGCCAGCGCGTGCTCAATACTGGCTCCCCCATCACCGTGAGTTGTCGTTTCAGATTTATCTTAAACATTTGTTTTTATTTATTTGAAGACTTTGTATTCTCGTAAATTGATATAATTTTCAAACGGTCAGGTTTGGGGTTTTTATGGTTTGGGCGAACATAGGTTTAGATCTGAACTGATGTGGATTTAAGCCTTTTCAATTTGATTTTGGGAACTTGATTCTTGAGAAATTTATTTTTTAATTAGAAATTTTGAATTCTTTGATTGACTTAATATGGTAAAGACTGAATTTTTTTTAGAGCTTTGAATTTTTTGAATAAATCTTAAAATTTGGGTCATGTTACTAAAGGATGGTATTATTTGTAAAGTTGCAACACTTTTCAGATGACATTTACATTTGCTTGTTAAAAGCAGTGTCTGGATTTATGATTGACATGGTTAGCTTCAGCATCTCTCAAATAGTTTGGTTTTAATTGAGAGCGAGTAATCTTCGTTTCTTTTGTGGAGGTCTTATGGTGGTCAGTTCTTGTCTTCATTGACTAAGGAGGTGATTTTAAAGATATATATGATGTCTGTTTAGGTCTTGACACCCCACGTGCTTTTCTGTTCCAAACAGTTTGCAGACTTGATGTCGTGAGCCTCAAGTATGGTTTGACTTTCTGTTTGGGATGGTTAATTTTTACTCAGATCGTTCTTACTTTGATTTCTGAAGTTGTTTATGATTATGTCCTCTTAAGAAGTTGTTTATGATTTTGTCCTCTAAGAGTGTTATTTTTCATATGACGATGATTTTGTTTCTCTTCACTTCATCAAAGGTGCCCGTGGGTAGAGCAACTCTTGGCCGTATCATGAATGTCATTGGAGAGCCTATTGATGAGAAAGGCGATATTAGTAAGTGGTGTTGCTTCGGATTGACCCAACTCTTTTAGTGACTAAAAAGGGCTTGTGTCTTTACTAACATATGAATGGTGCTGCAGAAACCGATCACTACTTACCAATTCATCGTGAAGCTCCCGCCTTTGTGGAGCAAGCAACTGAACAGCAAATTCTAGTCACTGGTATCAAGGTACTTTCTCAGAGGTCCAATCTGTACTTGATGGCTTCCAATCCCATTCACCTGCTATTTTTCGTAGTTTGGAAATTCATCCCTCTTTATGTTGGTCACCAATATTCTGTGTTGAATTGTTGTATAAGGTTGTCGACCTTCTTGCACCATACCAAAGAGGAGGAAAGATTGGACTGTTTGGTGGTGCTGGTGTAGGAAAAACTGTACTTATCATGGAACTGATTAACAATGTTGCTAAAGCTCATGGTTAGTTTTTGATTCTTTGCATTCTATCTCATCGAGCCCTGGCTTGCTTAAGGCTCTGACTTCTGACTTCTGCCATTTGCTTTTCTTGTCAGGTGGTTTCTCTGTCTTTGCTGGTGTAGGAGAACGAACTCGTGAGGGTAATGATTTGTACAGAGAAATGATTGAGAGTGGTGTCATTAAGCTAGGTGATAAGCAGGTTAGTATATTTAAATTTTGTTAATTGTTCCATCCAATTAATATTTTCTCTTGCTAGTTTACTATACTTCCCATTTTTACATGTATTTAATGCAAAAAATATTTATCAGGCTGATAGCAAATGTGCACTAGTCTATGGTCAAATGAATGAGCCCCCTGGTGCTCGTGCCCGTGTTGGACTTACTGGACTGACTGTGGCCGAACATTTCCGAGATGCAGAAGGGCAAGATGTGCTTCTCTTCATTGACAATATTTTCCGATTTACCCAGGTTGGTTTGCATTATTTAATCATTCTTGATTAAGTATTTTGTGTTTGGATCACATCTTGATAATACCATGTCTTCGTTCGTCTTGCTAACTTATTTGCAGGCTAACTCAGAAGTGTCTGCTTTGCTGGGTCGTATCCCATCTGCTGTGGGTTATCAACCTACTTTGGCTACAGATCTTGGAGGCCTTCAAGAGCGCATCACAACAACTAAGAAAGGTTCCATTACCTCTGTCCAAGCCATATACGTGCCTGCTGATGATTTGACAGATCCAGCTCCTGCAACCACCTTTGCTCACTTGGATGCCACAACTGTGTTATCGCGACAGGTAATTTAGACTTTCTTTTACTGCAAAAAACATTGTGACCTACAATTTGACTTTTATTATTCTTATTTAGATTTCTGAGCTTGGTATATATCCTGCTGTCGATCCGCTTGACTCAACATCTCGCATGCTTTCCCCACATATCTTGGGAGAAGAACACTACAACACAGCCCGTGGGGTACAGAAAGTCCTCCAGAACTACAAGAATCTTCAAGATATTATTGCCATTCTTGGAATGGATGAGCTCAGCGAAGATGACAAATTGACTGTTGCACGTGCCCGTAAAATTCAACGGTTCTTGAGCCAGCCTTTCCATGTTGCAGAAGTTTTCACGGGTGCCCCTGGCAAATATGTTGAGTTGAAGGAGAGCATTAACAGCTTCCAGGTAAAGACTTCCTTGCTGCTCGTGCTTTATTTTTGCTCTCCATCAATTGTATAGCTAACTTTAACATTTCCATTTGATATTATCTAATGAAATTTACATCCGTAAAGAAGAAAGCATACTGGGGAAAAAAAATGTGTCTGAATTCATAAACTGCTGTTTCTTGGGAATTTTGAACTTCTTTCTTATGATTGGTGGTTTATAATCTGCTATTTGAAGAGGATTTTAGTCAATATTTCCTCTTAACTTGTTCCTCCTTTCTTTATTATAAGTGCTTTGTTCAATATGATGTCGTAAGTTGATGCACAGCTCAACTGTTTTCAACAGGGAGTCCTGGATGGAAAATATGATGACCTTGCAGAACAGTCATTTTACATGGTTGGAGGAATCGAAGAGGTCATTGCCAAGGCAGAGAAGATTGCCAAGGAATCTTCTGCATAGATAGATTATTTTTCTCCTCTTGTTCCCTCTACTGTCAATTACGAAAATAATTTTGTTTGTGGCACATGCCAACAACAGCAGATTTTTTTTGGGACCAAATTTCCGGCTTTTGTTTCTATTTTATGTCAACGGCAGGATTGTGCTACAGATGTGGCGCCAAGAGTCCTTGCCAAGCTCCCTTATTATCATGTGACGTAATAATGGAAGGTGAGATGGAAGACTTGTACATTTTTTTTCTTTTTTTGAATTTATGCTTGGAATATTTTATGCATTCATTGTTATTTGTGGCTAATTGCCATCACCCTGGTTTTAGATCAGCACATTTCTTCGGACCAGGTGGTTTAACTAGCAAACATAACATGATCTGATATTCCCGGCATTAGGCAAATATTCTTTATTCAGTGTCCCATGTATTTCTTGGGAGTAATTTGAGCTGTTAGTTTTTTTCAAGTGTTTATAGTATTGATTATCGTGCCATCAAGTGTTTGAACGTAAACTGGACAGCTTATTTTCCGCTACATACTTGTGTTGGAGCACTGAGTTAAGAACAGCGTTTTGAATGTCGTGGGAAAATCTAGAAGATTTTGTTTGCATAATACTATTTCATGGTGGTAACAAATCTTCGCGACATGGTTGAAGATTCGGGGTTGGAGAATGTGTGTATTCTTGAACATCAGATACGTTTAAGGATTCATCATTCATATGCCTACTGTCTTTGTATTGTGATAGATTGGAAGTGTACTTCGACTAACTGGTAAGATAGCTTGGAATGATATCTGTTCGACTCCCAGCTCTTTGGATTATAGATTTTACTGTTCGCCTTTTTCTTCGGAACCAGGGGAGTCTGTAACCGTGAGACGACTCCACCTTGGAACTATGAGATGAAGTTATCAAGTATCTGCATTAGGACTAAATAGAAGTGCAGACTATTCAACTCTCTCTTCAAATCTGTTAAATAGTTCTTCCATGATTTCACGTCCGAAGTGAATTTGTAATAGCCCGTCAAACCCGGCTCGTATGGACATGTTATATGATTTGAGATTTTGTAGCGTGATGCTTTGTTGGGGTGTACAATATCTTAATTCTTTCGATACTGAAATCTTTATTCCTCTGTTTAAATAGGTGTTTAATTCATTTCGGAAATGTGTCGTACAAATACAAGTTGAACGAGTCTATTTTGGCTTCATCGAATCAGTGGCGGAACTAGGATTTTGATTGTGGGGGCCTATTACGATTGTCAATCGACAATATGGTTTATTTGACAAAAATAGGAATATTGGGGGAAAAATAGAGCTACACATTTTATTTAAAGACTGTTAAAAACATAAAAATAATCAACTTTGTCAAATTTTTAAGTATTTGTTTTAATAGAGGAGTTGAATGTTAAATAAATCGTGATTCATGTCGAGTAGTACAAAGAACAAAATCTAATAATAATAAATATTATTATTGTGATACTATTATATAATCTGAGTTCCTGAATTTGTCGAACAAAGCAACAATATGTGTTTAGGTTTCGATTGAAATTCTAATTCACTTGAACAAAGAATAAGAAAATTGTTATGTAATTATATAAAAATAGCGTTTATTTTATCTCAAAATATTGAACTTATTTTCATATAATTCTTGTGTTGTTTCCATAAATACAAAAGTGTTTCCGTACCCTACATGGAGATGGAATTTATACTTAACCAAGACCTGGAAATTTGAAATCGTAATGTTGCACGAATTGAAATTCTAAAATCTATGTATAATTACAATATCATCTGTAAGCAATTCATCGTTTTCTCAGAAGTACATAATTTTCCCAGAAATAATCTCTCCAGACTCGAGCTTTTTCTCTGAATTTCAAATAGGATAATGCTATATGTATATAATGGTGTACATAACATTACATCCCCCCATATAGAGAGGGTCTACATACAATAAAATATTTGTGGGTCTCCCTCCATATGAGGGTGTAATGCATTGTGTACACCATGAGGTGTACATATAGCATATCCCAAATATAAATGCATACGGGAATGTATAATACAGAGTCCGGGTCGATGACATGTTGGTGGGCATTCAAGGACAGGTTACTGAACCGGTGGTTCATAACAACTCTTTGTCAACAATGAATTTTCTCCTGAAATTCAATTCAAAAAATCAATTGCTGGGTGAATTACAGTGTTTATGAAGTTTTAAGGGAAGGTGGAGTATCAGTGACATCAAGATTTACTTGGGTTGATTTTGGTGAGGTCTATGATGATTTGAAGCAAGATCTGTTGTCAAAACTTGCAAATTGTGGATCTCAGAGCTTTAAAGAACAAATTGTCGATGCTTTAATTAACTATGCACACGTCCTCGGTTGCAAGGATGAGAACAAATTGTTAGATATTGGTATAGCAAATACTGTTTTTCACCATACAGAAGAAACTTCATTGGGGTCAAGTGATGGTCTGAACATGACACCTGCGAGCCTGGATGCGATCATATCTCTGTTGACGAAGGAGATTGATTACAAGGACGATAGCAACGAGGTTGAGAGTTGTATGGTATGCTTGGAAGAGATAGAGATGGGGTTGGTGGTCTCGATCTTTCCATGGCTTTTGCATTTCGGAATGGTTAAAGAGAAGTCACTATAGTCCGATTTGTCACTTTGAGATGCCATATTGCACAATAAAATAAGTGGTATATTTTTCCTTCGTTTTACATTATGTCGGGAAAGAGCTATTACCATTATATTATGTTATAGTATACGAAGTTATTTTATATTTTACTCATTAGATTGTTCTATGAAATAAATAACAAACAAAAATTGATATCAATTTGTAAGATAGTCGTGAACTATCTTGGACGTGAGACTTATGGATCTTTTATAATTTCATATGATAATATTTCAATGGTGTGCTTGAGGGTTTGGGATATGTAACATATGTTAGAGATTTTTATAAAGTTTTTCACATAAACCTGAGCAGTAGAGGAATAGATCTCAATTCCCAATAAGTAGTATCATAGCATAAGATTGTTCAGGGTGTTGGTGTATGAGTTAATTTAATAAGTGAATCATCACTAAACTTTCTTTGGATTACTAAGATCCCATGTAGATTATCAAATATTAGGGATATTTGCAGTCAAAGTTCAATTTTTTTCAAAAATATATGCAGCTTCTTTCCTAATATTTTATTTGTTGCGCTCACAGTTCCAAACCTTTTATTTCCTTGTGGTTGAGGGACATATGGACGGTTTTTATCTACATGTAACCTATTTTATGCAAAAAAATTGATTTTGATCATATTTTTAATAATTTCAAAGAGTGCGTCTTAAAATTTTTTTACAGCTAAAATATTCCAACGTAAGAGCCTCTTTTTATTGTAGATTTTTATGAATCAATTTTGCGAAAAATAATTTTTGGAGAACCTAGTATGATAAAATAGTTCTTACACCAAACAAACTCAAGACTGAGAGTCTGAGAGCAATGCATGAATCACGCAGTTGTCAAGACTAAGATTCTGCTGGTATGAATCACGCTGCCAAGACTTGACTCTGTTGGCTCTATTAATAAGGAAACAGAAGACTGGTTACTGATATGCATATATATATTTACTTGTAGAGAGAGAGAGAGAGAGAGAGAGAGAGATGTCTGATCAATTTTCTGCCATGAATGGAGGAGATGGCAATGCCAAGAACTCAATCTCAGGTATTTTTACTTGAGATATATATTTAGCCCTTGTTTGAGTTCTATTTTTTCGAAAATTCATTTTAATCTCACATTTTCTCATAAAATAGCTTTACGTGTGAATTCAATTTTTTTAATACTTTTTAATCACATATTTTCTAAAAAAATCACTAATCCAAAAATCATTTATCCAAAAAAAAATGGGGCTCAAACATAACCCACAAATTTTATTAAGTTTTGAATCCTATATTTCATCAATTTTTATTAAAATTTATTAAAAAATTAATTTTCTTCCAAACCAGACAAGGGTTCAGAGTCTGGTGACAACATTTACCATGGTGCATGGATACATAGATTTTGCAATATAATAATATCATGATAGAATGTTGATAAAAGTAAATGAAATATATAGTTAAAAAGTTGATATAAAATATGAATTTCATAAAATTATGGTTGAAAATAAGTTTGAAGAAAATTAAATTTTAAAACATTAGAGAAAAACATGGACTAATTATTCTACCACTCGCAAAAACTGTAAAAATATGCATAATATATACTTAAATTCAAATTTTAGGCAACTTACCCCCATTTTGGAAAAAGTTGAACCATATTAAAAGGTATATTACTATGTCCCTGTTTGTTTTTCATTCTTTTCTGATTAAAATGAAAAATATGACAGTTAATTATCATATCAGGTTATCAAATGGGACCCATAACGACTATATTTTTCATTCTCTTTTTATAAAAATGGGAAACAGACGCCCCCATATTATTTCATGCATGCAACGATTTATATACTTAATTGGTTCTTCATAATTATTCTTCTTGTCTTCTTCAAAGTAAATCAATATGGGTGACAACTTTGATATGCAAAGACGGATGAAGGAGGGACTGGATCTGGTTACAACCCACTAGTCATATCATTCATTTTGAAACTTTTTTTTCCCCACGAAATACATCCAAGAAAAAAGAAAAAGAAAAAAGAAGTTAGACCATATGTCCAAAAACAAAGTACACCTTGGGTCTTAGACTAATTATCCTAAGTCCCTATCACTAAACCCAATCCCATCTAATCTATCATTTTATCTTCCAAATTCATGATTCAATTGAAATTTGAACCCAATTCAATTCTAAATTATCAATATTCATGATTTTCCCCCACAACCTGTCCCTGTTTATGAAAGAATAAATCTCCCTGTCTCGGATTCGGGATAGGGTTAAAAACAGTGACGCCCCCCTATTGGAGGGGTGCCGACCAGGATCATCTCTCTTTATGAAAATTTGCTACCAAATCAAGACTCGATTGACTTCCCAGCAATGATTTGAGATTTCTCAATGGTTCATCAAGTTACATGCTAAATAAAATAAGCCTCCATCTATAAGGTCTTTATTTGAAACCCCCCCCCCCCCCCCCGGGCCTCCTTTTTAAAATTTCTCCATTTGCATTCCAAGAAATTTGTGAGAAAATGAAAGAAGAATACCTTCTTCTTCTTTTTATTTTATTTTTTTATTTGAAGCTTAGTATTAGCTTGCTCAATTTTTTGTTCTTTATATTCCCTCTCTGAGTGCCCTCAATTGAAAAAAGTAAAAACATAATTTCATGGTTGCCCGTTGCTTGTTGCTTTAATTGCATTAAGTAGCATATTGAATTATGATTTTTTTTTTCCTGCATAAAAAAATTGTCTGCTCAGAATGCTCGTTTTTAGGCTACTGGGCAAAGTTGTTCCACACTCGATGTTTCACGCTATTGGATACACATTTAGTCCAATCATTATTTTAAAACTCTTTAATTCTCATACTTATTTTTAACACATTTTATACAATAAAACAACCATACCTGGTGTGCATCTTTTCTGACGTCTTTTTTTAACAGAATGTCACATGACATTCCACCATCTGCCATTAAAAAAAAAAAAAAAAACTATTTTTATCCTCCGATAAAAAATTGCCAACACAAATTCTGTCATCTAAGGAGGAAAAAAAATAGTACAGGTTGTTTAAAAATATTTTACGCGTAAATTCATTACTTTATTTTTCATATATTTTAACCACACAATATTTAAAAAATCAAAAATCAAAACTTTATTTTCTCAAAATAATGGTCATCAAACAGAGGTTAGCATTTAAATTTAGTAGGTATTATGCTTGCCATCACTATTTTTTTCCCATTTATTATTTAATTGCTAGTGTGTGTGTGTGTATATGTATGTATGTATGTATTGTTGCCTTGTTAACTTTTGTAGAATTTTTTATTTGTTGAAGTGTTGGATAATGGATAGATTTTTCTTTTTTTCTTCTTTTTTTTGGGTTGTTTGCGATCTATAAATTTACAATTGAAATGTCAAACTCCTCCAAAAAAAAAGAAAAGAAAAGAAACTTCTCTCGGTTCTTTTCAATGGTAGATCAATCTAATAAAAGTAAAGTCTACATCGACGATAACTTCAAGAAATAATTAAATTATTTTTTTATGTCATAAGAGTTTTATTACGTTGACTCTCTTAAATTTCAATCCTTCAAACTATTTCGATCAAACGACCATGCTATTCATTTTAATTTACCACATTCATGAAAAATAAGTATGACTAATTAAAATGCTCGCATTTCTTCTTCTTCACCGATCGAGTTGACTTGACTTGACCTTACGTGGATTAAAATGACTCAAAAATACCAAAATAAATAAATAATCGTCTTTCTACCTGTGTAAGTCGCTTTAGCGAGAAGCGACTTTAGGTTCAAAAACGTGTTACTGTTGGTTCTTTACTGATCCTCTCATATCACAAACCCAAACATTCTGAGGCCATAAAAATTCACTCTCTCTTCTGGTGTGTGTAGTCCAAAACGGGTAAGTATTTCTTTCCCACTGTTTATAGAAATTTATTCTGAACATATTTGTGTCTATGAACACTGGTCTGTAATTTTTATTGAAATTCAGTTATCAAATAAGGGGTGGAAGTTGGGATGGCTTAATTTTGAATTCTCGTAGTTTGCATAACTTTAGAAATCAAGAATTCATCATATATTGCTTAATTCAGATAGTAATAAGACCCGATTTTACAGTTTTAACATTATGTGTTCAATAATTCATTGATAAAAATATGAGAATCTTAAAAAATCTATGTAAGTATGTTAGATTTGAAATTATCGTTTCGGGTTGTAGCCTGTAATGGGGGAAATAAGACTTGAAATATGAAATAATGAAATAAAATTGTTCCATTTTGAGCTGAATCTATACTGAATTCAGTCAATTGGATGCTTCGGTAGTTTTGTTCCACTGATCTCCTCAAATCCAGAACTTTCCTTATTTTTTTTCACAAAATTTTCTGTTAATAATGTCTTTGTTGAATGTATCTACTGAAATAAGTATTTAATTGGTGAAGTTCTGGAAACTGACAGTGATGTAATAATCTGAAATTGCACACTTGTTTTTAGCAAAAGAAAAAAAGAAGGCGTTTACTTCTTTTTAATAATTTGCATCTATATTATTCTTTCCGTGGTAGATTTCTCTCTCATTTACGAAAAGGTATGGAATCTTGGGTTACTAATTGGTGGGATACTTGGCAATCCAATTTTTTTTTGAATGATATTCTGAAAAAGAGTATTCTAGAAAAATTCATAGAATTAGAGGAAATCTTGGTCTTGAAATTATCTAAGGAACGATTATTCATGAACAAATATTATGTACCAAATGTTTCTGATCTTGTAATATGTGGTTGTCAACCACTCAGCATATGAATTTTGTGTATTAATTCTTTGTGTGCATGAACATTGGTGTATGGCAGGTGACTATCTGTAAATTTCTTTGAGTATGGTAAACATTGGAAGTAGATTGCTGATCAATAGTTCTCTTGTTTGTCAGCTTGCTTAGGTTCCCCCACATAATTTGAGAGCGTATCAGAGTCTGAATTCTTAGTCTTTTAAGTTTTAATAGAACAGGAAACCAATTATTGAGAGGTCCCAGTGCACCGTGTTGATGGTTTGAGATAAAAAGTAACGGAAAGTTGGGCAGGCCATTAAGCCCTTGCTTGGTTTAAATAAGAATTAGATTTTTGATAAAAAGTTAACGAACCGAATGGTTGTAAAGTTGATATAAGTTACGAGTTCCATTAAATATGTGGTTGAAAATAATTTAGAAAAAATGAGTTATATAAAATGGGGAGCCAAACATGGGCTAACTGTAGGAAATAATTTTCCCTGTTCTTACATAATCTACTTCTTCGGTTAAGATAGCTCATAAGTAAGCTGGAATAATATATATGTCCAAAGGGAGAAACCAATAAAATCAACTATCTATTCGAGCCTACACTTGCTTTAGGTTCTTTTTATTAGTAAGCTGGAATAATATACATTTCCAAAGGGTGAAACCAATAAAATCAACTATCTACTCGAGCCTACAGTTGCATTAGGTTCTTTTTATTAGTGCCAAATGGCTACAATCTCATCGGTCATTCTTGATGCTCTCAGTCCTTTCTTGAAACACCTTTTTGTTGCTTCATGAGTCCATTACCAGCTCCACATACGATCGCTTGCATAAATATTTGAAGTCAACCGTGCTTTATTGTTGTCTTTGTTTTCGATATTAGAGACCTTTTTCTTGGTTAATTATGCTTCTTGTTCGGCTGTACAGTTTACTACCGTAAAAAAGAGTTGTTTGTACAAGAAAAGAAAATCCGTAAAGCTTCGTAGAGAGGATAAATTTCAAAGAAGGTTTTGTTACTTGAGCTCTAATTGACAAATCGTTATTTTGGTCATTTTCCATCAGGTGATTGGAAACTGCTCCTTGAATATAGTGCTCCCACGTTAGATGAAAAAATTGCCATCTCAAAAGGATAGTACCAAGGGATAAGAAATTCATCCCACTTTGGGCCACCCTCTGCTTGTAGTGTAGGACAGCAACGCGAAAAACTCCACCATGCTGTCCTTGGCAAATCCTTTCACTGCTTTCCCTCTTAGAATTTCATGTGCTTCCCGACATAGCCAGGTTCGTTCCCTTGTAATGGGACCCATCAGAAGCAGTGGCGAGAATGGCAACACCACCACCAGCAGTGATGACGGAAATGCATCACCCCCTTCCCGATCACGCATAACACCACCAGATACCGTAGAAATACGGTTTCGAAGAGGTTCAAGGCAAAGGAGAAAGCAGCAACAAGATGCTAAAATCACAATGAATTCACGGGATTCGACTCCCAAGGACTGGGATTCGATGAGTCTCACTGAGAAGGCAATCGAGTTATATATGGGAGAGAAGGGTTTATTGTTTTGGCTTAACAAGTTTGCTTATGCTTCAATCTTCATTATTATTGGAGGATGGATACTGTTCCGCTTTGTCGGTCCTTCACTCAACTTGTATCAGCTAGATACTCCTCCTTTGGCTCCGACTTCCGTGTTCAAGGGTTAGGAGAAAAATCCTATAGCAGGACTTTGGCCAACGGGCTGGGAACACTTCATGTCAACATTTAGGATATGTTTGGTACACGAACTGGACACTACTGTAGATAAAATTAGAACGTCTCTCTTCTTTTATGTTGTCTTAGTACAGTCTCTAGCTTACCAAACAAGAACTCAAGCTATCTTAATGGGGCAATCGATCTTTCCCATGCTTTTAATTTCCCAAATTTTGTGTTACGAGGCCTCGTTGTGGAGGAGTAATTTTTAAATTTTCAAAAGCCTTGTCAAATGGATAATACACTAGCACTTGCATTGAGTTGGAGGTGAGAAATAAATTGAACAATGCTATTCATCTCTATTAGAGCTTAGGGGTGCAAACGGTTCGTCTAGGGAGATTTTCGACATATTTATATATCAAACCATTTAAAACAGTTTAATAAAACTCTAAATCTAACCAAATCGTTTCAACGTACGTACCAAACCAAAACCAAAATCAAATCATAATTATTTTTAACAAAAGATGTTAAGACCATGTTAGACAACTATAAAAAGGAAATTTTTGAGAAAAATGAGTTTTTGGATAGTAAATTTTTTGGAGAATGTCTGATGAAAAATTAGGAAACTTTTTTGAATTTACGTATTGAATATTTTATTGTGAGAATGCGTGATTATAAATAAATTTGAGATTCAAAAAAAAAAATGAGTTTTATAAAAATGGTTGTCAAAAGGTTGGTTAAATGCTATAAAGGGCCTGTTTGATAGGTCCATTTTTCATGGAAAATGGAATTCTAGTTTTTACCATTTTTGTATGTTTGATTGTAAGAAATTTACTTGGAAAATGCTTTCCCTTGCCACCCACGTGACCCATTTTCCATGAATTTGTGAAATTTCCAGGTTTATTTATTTATTTTAGCAATGAAAATAAATTTTATCCACAATTATAATAATTTTTTTTTATTTGATAATTTGCATGAAAAATAAAGTCAAAAAACAGTAAAAGATATAAAATTTCAACATTTTTCAGGTGAAAAGTTATACCAATCAAATATATTTAATTGATAATTTTCAATAAAATAGTTTTAGACAATTTAATTCGCTGTAATTCTTTTTTTTTTTTTAACCCAAATTTCATCTAGGAATCAAACAGATATGTAAATTTATGAAACTCATGGAAATTACATCTCGCGTTCAACCTCAATCTAACCGCGTCAAACCCTAAATAAATATATTTCAGTAATCTCGAAATCAAATTCACAATCGAAACTCTCACCAAGAACACTTTGATCCAGCTTAATAATTTCCAAAAACCATCAAGATCTCTAGAATTCTAGCCACAATCTGAATTTCTGGTTCACAATTTGATTCTTTTGTCCAATAAACTATTCAAAATCTGTTGTTTAATGCTGTTGTTCTTCCATTGATCCATTCCACGCTAATAGGATTCTGTAATTAGTTTTTGTAGGAATTTTCAATGGGAGCTGATAAGAAATGGCTCTTAATCTTTTTCTCTGCCGCCTTCATTTCGGTCGTATTCTTGTTCTTAATTTCGGGATTTAGGTCCTCGTATTACTACTCCTTTTCCCCGCGCAAATCATTTGCTTCAGCGGTTCATCGCGGGCCGGGTTATCCACCTGCTTTCGCGTACTATATTTCGGGTGGCAGGGGCGATGAGGACCGTATTTTTAGATTGTTGCTGGCTGTGTATCATCCTAGGAATAGATATTTGCTGCACATTGCAGCAGATGGGACTGATGAAGAGAGGACGAGGCTGGTGGCATTGGTTAAGTCTGTGGCTGCAGTTCGGGCCTTTGGGAATGTGGATGTGATAGGGAAGCCCGATCCGGTCACTTACATGGGGTCCACGAATATTGCGGCCGTTCTCAGGGCAGCTTCGATTTTGTTGAAATTGGATGGTGGATGGGATTGGTTTATCACTCTAAGTGCATTGGATTATCCACTGATTACGCAAGATGGTAAGCTTTCTGTTTTGGAATTTTGAGCTGTTTGTTTCTTCCTGATAGGAATAGTTTGTGGAATATGGATTCTTGCATCGTCTGTTTGTTTGAAAATCTGGTTTTTGTTTTGTTATAGCCTCTGGGAGAATTGGCGGCATTTTTATCTGTACATTGTCATGGCATATTTTTTGTATCCAATATTTTTATTTCCATGGAGGAATTATGAACTGGGTTTTGGTTTTAGTTAGAAATTATAGAAATGAATTACTTGATGAAAGTAATTTGGTTTTTGGGTGCTCTCCGATTGAACTGATTTGCAGTAAGCCATTTTAGCTAAATCTTTGCTGTTTGGATTGTTTAATCTAGGGTACTCTACTCCCTTTTCTAATTTAAATCTGATTCATTGTAGGACCGTTTACATGCCACTGTAAAGAACATCTCATAATTAGATGCCATTGTCCAAGTATATTGTGATGTGTAATATCTTTGTTATTTTCCACTTAGATCCATAAAAATTTGAAGTTTCTTTGTAAGGAAAGATGTCTATTTTCAAGTTTGAGATATTTTCATTCTTTCTATAATATATTGACATAATTTGGAGAATGACAATTTGGTTAATGGGTATCCCATGGGACAAAATTAAGCTTTTAGCTGTCAGTTCGCTAGTAACAAATCTTTCCTGATGAATTAGAAAAAGAAAAAAAAAAGTTGATGAATTGATGATGGCAATGCTTGCAAATCCTACTTATACCCTTGAATCTTACCGCAATTTGTAAGTATTAATCTTGAGATAGTAGCTGAATTTTCAGAATGTGTAATAGTTCCAGACTTACCAGATTATCCTTCAAACTTACTGAAATTTGTAAGCGTATAGCTTGAGATAGTAGCTGAATTCTCAGAATATGTTACAAGACAAGACTCATCAGATTCACTTTCTAGTGTAAGTTGGAGATACAATTTTCACATTAGTTCACTTAACAGATTTTCCAGTTTCTACACAATACAGCTAAATGTTCTTAGCCTTAAACAGTTAAAAAATCTCTTGCTATCCTAAATTGTCTTAGATCCAAATCTTGGCTGCTTTTATTATTCAATCTGTTATGTGCTCTCACAACCTTTTTCCTATATACCATTGGAATCTCTAAACTTCGTGAAGCCAAACCAGCGATACTGTAGAGACATTTAATTTTGAAAAAAAAAAAAAAAAAAAACTTCTATTCCGTTTTTTAAGTACTGGGAGCCGATAGGTTCTGCTTATCTCCCTAGAAAATCCAGTAATTAAGCAAATTCAATACTTGAGTATTACTCACTGTCCGATGCATCAGAATTAGAGCACATATTCTCTAAGTATCTCTACTCAACTCCCAAGGCATCTATGGGTCCATTTGGTAGGACTTTTGAAAAGTTAAAAGCAACTTATGAGACGAAGAAGCTATTTCTGAGCCTTTTTGGTTAGAAGAACTTTTAGAGGAAATTAATCCACTGTGATTTCCTCAATAGAAGCCCTGCCAAATAGGTCCTATATCTTTAACAAAATACCTTAGTCCCCCTAATAGTTCAAAGCGCCAATAGTGTAAACTACAGCATTTTTGAATTTTATATCTTTTGAGCACTTAGTTTGTTCTGACAAGGCTGTACAAGTGTCCTCACACATGGGCCAAACACAGGTGCTGGTTCATGCTAAATCATTAGGCTACTAATGGCCTTAGGCCTCTGTGGTGGAAAGTTACGGAAATCTTGCTTCTCTAACCATCCCACACCATACGCAGCTTAATTTTATCCCAACTGTGCTTTTTACTCTTTTTGAGAAGAGGAAAGTAGGGTGGAGTCGGTGGATGGACAGTTACCAGTGAAATAGACTTAGACAGGACTAGTAGGGGTATTAATGCAAACAATGTCCTCAGGTGAGAATTCCAGTTGGTGGTGAACATTATAAATACTTGAAAGAAATGTTCTTTGATCTTTCAAGAGTAAACTACTTGATCTGTTACATTTAAATATATCGGATTTTTTGGGTGGAAGGGTAAGGACAAAGCTGAAAATTTCTGAGGCTACACAAGCCATGCAGAGTCATGAAGCTTTATTGTTATGTAGTTCATATTCCCTGTTGTCTAAGGAATCTAATTCTCCATAATCTTCATTTAGGGCTTGACAAAAGGAGAGGGATCTTAGTTCCAAAGCGTTCTGTTATGAATGAATTAACAAATGTAAAATATGTAGATATTGAGAATTAGTGAAAGAGCACCAAATTTGTTATAATTCGACTTATGACGAGTCTACGTCCACTCATAGAGGGCTTTCTTCATATCTTTCTCTGAATCGACAGCAATTATTTCCCTTTTTTTGGGGGGCTATAGGCGACTTTTAAGTATCGATTGAACTCATGACTAGTATTTTACTTCTCTTAGTCTCAGGCAAAGGTGAAGCAATGTGCGACATTGTATTAGATGTTATTTACATTGCCAAGTGCTTATTTGATATTCTTTTTCCACCTTTTAGAGTAGCTGCTCGTGTTGATGTACTTATAACCTGAGTTTCCATTTCTGCTTATTGGTCTTAGATCTTTTCTTTTTCTTGAACATGAAATTCCAATTTCATTCATTCGAGTCCCAATGAACTAAAACTCTAGATGAAAATAGGCAAACTGTCATTCCAAGATCTTGTATCAAAACTAGAAAATAAAAAAGAAGCTATAACGTATGCTACTTCATTCCCCTTTTAAAGATGAAGCAACAAAAGCCACAACAACTTCACGCAACAAAGAGGATTTAAGGCTGTGCACAACCCAGACTGACTCACATTCCACTGTCTCTAAGTTAGGCACAAGGCATCTGGCAAGAGTTAAACCATGCACACCGCCGTGGCCTTGGCATTTTCAGCACTAAGTTGTCCCTCCATCCTCGTATCGGTGCTTAGATCTATTTCCTTCATATTGCTAGTACATTTCTTACTGGACTTTTTGTCATGGAATTTACCGTGTTATCCATACTATTGCTTTTTTCAGGTGTCCTTTCAAAAGATTTTGTGCCATTCCCCATCAATACACTATTTGGCGATTTTATAAGAGAATTGCATTCCTGCTTACATGCTAATTTACCTATTTAATCAATATGCTTTCAGATTTATCCCACGCATTCTCGTCTGTTAAGAGAGGCCTGAATTTCATCGATCACACAAGTGACCTGGGATGGAAAGAGTAGGCAAATTTCAGTCTTTGTGCTATTGTGCAGTGTATGATCAAACTATTCTAGTAATCTATCTATTCATATGTCATTGCAGGGGTCAGAGAATTGAGCCCATTGTAGTTGACCCAGGTCTTTACTTGGCCCGAAGAACACAAATATTTCATGCAACAGAAAAGAGGCCAGTGCCCAATGCCTTCAAGGTTTTCACAGGTAAATGTTTTTCAAATATTGTATTACTTACAGAATTCTTCTCGACTGTTTATTGAAGAATTGTCATCAATCCAGGTTCTCCGTGGGTTATCTTGAGCCGATCCTTTCTCGAGTTTTGTGTTTTTGGTTGGGATAATATATCTCGGACCCTTTTAATGTATTTTACTAATGCTGTCTTGTCTCAAGAAGTGTACTTCCAATCTGTTATTTGCAATTCACCGGAGTTTAAAAACACGACAGTGAATTCTGATTTAAGATATTTTGTCTGGGATAGCCCTCCTAAGATGGAGCCCCATTTCCTTAACACCTCGGATTATGAAAAAATGGTTCAAAGTGGAGCTGCTTTTGCCAGACAATTTGAAAAAGACAATCCGGTTCTTGACATGATCGATAAAAAGATCCTCAATCGTAATCGAAATCAAGTTGTTCCCGGGGCATGGTGCGCTAGCCCAAAGAGCTGGTTGAAGGATAATTGCTCGAGGTGGGGTGATGTGAATGTTGTAAGGCCGGGATCTGAGGTAAAAAAGTTAGAAGAGGTCATAAAGAAGCTTAACGATGACTTGAAATCAAATTCAAAAACCTGCAGTTGATATCATCTTTTTGAAAGCGTCCTAGACTGGTACTGTACCTTATCTTTATAACTTCAATTCGCATGCATTATTTAGCAATGACGCACCATTCTTCTGATCGAGGGATTAGGGATTCTTTGATGTTTATGTTGAGATGAAGCTGAAGGCTCATGAGAACATGTTCCACATTCTTGGACAGTGTTATTACTGTAAGCTTTGTTTATGGTCTTGTTGCTGTTTACTGCTCACTAGCAAATCTCACGGATCACATGTGAAGTGGTGATGAGGGAGGCTATTTATACATAAAGCCAATTGCATTGATGAGTTGTCAAGTTTCAGCAGCATGACACCAACAGATGATTCCATCTAGGCATGAAGTTCAGTTCTATGTTAATGTTAGTTGGCTTGTTTATGTAGTTTCTTGGAAGGGTTATTAGCACAAAATGTCCCTGCGTTTGAAGTTCATTGTGCAAAACATTCCTACTTTACAAATTTTTTTTTCGTATTTTCACTCATGTTTACACCCTTCATTGTGGAAATCTTTCTTTTCATCAATTTTCTCAATAAAAGGCCGTGAAATGACGAATATACCCTCATATTCAAATAAAACAAAAAGAAAAGAAAAGAAAAAAGTAAATAACTAATTGCGATGATAGTACTAAAATTTTCAAAAAATTACAAATGAGTCTCAAATAAATAATTAAAAATTAAAACTTAAAAAACAAAAATCAATTTGCTGTTGCCCACGGTAATATTAGTTAATGTTGGATCTCATGTCATTCTGACCTACCAACAAACATGTAGAAGATGTAATTTCAAGAAATCTTTCACCTGTTCAACAAGTTGGCTGTAAAGCTTTAGTAACACACAGATTCATCAAATATTTTACAATGTATTGATTCTCCCAAATTGAGAATTTCCAAAAAAATGCCACCATTGGGTTAATCTTCCCGGAGATTTTCTTTCTCTGGTCTCGTCGCCGGGGTAATAATACCGTTGAAGACGATCTGGAGTTGTCACAGCTGAACTTGAAAGCGAACAGGGAAGTGTATAGACCGACAGATCCATGATAAGTACGTTTTACACACATATTTAGGACACAAAAAATAGATAATTATTGAAAAATATGTTGGAATATGACTTAATTCTATTTAAATTATGTTTATAGAACAATGTCAATGAATATGGTGGAATTTAGGAAAAACAAGTGAAAAGAACTAAAATGGAAGAAAATCGAAGTCCAGGGATCAAAGTGCAAATAGCTGAAAGATGACCCGATGAATAAACGAAGATGTGAAATAGTTGAAGATCGATTTAGCAAAGACATGAAGTATTGGAGAAGAAGTGAGAAAAGAGGTCAAGAAACGAGAAAATTGAGTTCGGGAACCAAAATGCAAATATTGGAATTTTTCTTGAACTATGCTATAGCATATTTATTTTCTCCATGCAGTAGCATGGCATGCTTCAAGGAGTTCCAAGGCTAAATTTCATTGAACTGTGCTACAGCATGTGATTGTATATTATAGTACATTTTCGGAGGTAAAATTATGATTTCCTTTTATGACTCCAACTATTACGGAAACATGATTTGGGACTCTTTTAACGACCTAGGACCATCTATAAGTAGTTTACCACATATTATAACACATTCGAAGAGATTTTGTGAGGAGAGAAGGAGGCAAGAAACACTAAAATTGATTCAAAGACTCGAAGATTTGATTCAAAATTTAATTGAGTGATGTCAATTCTTCAATATTTCTTTTGTTTTTTCTTCCTAACATGCTAGGTTAGATTTCTTTGTACTAGTAGAATGAGGAATCGTGCAATATGAGTTTTTAATCTTCAATTTTACATATTTGACATTGAAAACATGTTTTTGGATATTAAATGATTTGTATGAATTTCTTTTCTACACAATTATTATGTACGGTAGTTGTATAAATGTGGTGTCTTATTTATGTATTCGAAAGAAGAGAAATAAGCTAGACGTGGCATAAATCGTCATAGGATCTGATAGAAGATAGAGATATACCACTATGCTTTACATGAATCTTAAAGTGTTTATAAAAATTCATGCATTCTTATATGTTCGCATCCGTCATAGAAATATAGTTGGGCCATATATGAGAATAGGTTTGACATTAATCGAGAGAGATTTTTAAATAAAATAGGAATATTGTTGTGACTCGAACCGTGTATTGGTGCTTCCATATTTTCATTTGATAAAACGGGTTATGGAATCACCCTTTTGTAAATGGCATTCTACCGGATGCTGACACGTGGCTCTACTCTTACCGTAGGATGGAGGGTTTCATATTGGTGACATAAATATGAACTTAACTCTTCGTTTGGCTGCAACCGTTCATTTTGGTGACTTTTCGAGTGAGGCTTCGAGAGAGTTCTTCTGTTTTCTCTCATCTGAGGGTTTTCTGCTTCTCTATTTTGTAATCGATCGTCTCATTCGATTAGAGTTGAAGGTTTTAACCACTGAATACGTGTATATTCTTGAGTGATACTTAGAGTCCTCATGTGTTGAGGTTAGGGTCTGTGGTCTGTTGATTCGAAGAGGATCTGAAGCATATCTGTGATTTCCGTTTAAGAGATAAGTCTCTTTTCTGTGTATTCTACTGGTTGATGAACTTTGTAACCTTCGATTGCCTTTTTTGGGGCTTTAGAGCAACCGAGCAATATCCACTTTGATTGGATGCTCAACAGGGGATTAGGTGTTTGACACTGAACCTCTGGGGCTTTGGCCGAAAAATCTTGTTGTGTTCTTTATTTTTACAAGTTTAATTTCTGTTTTGGATCGATTGAATCTTACAACTTATTGTGTGGGTTTTTTGGCCCCTTTCAGTGGTATCAGAGCTGTTGAACTGGGGCAAGATACCTGGATCTTGAGAAGAGGGTGTCGATCTGTTGTAAATCTCATAATTTTTTGGAACTGCTATTAAGCAATATTGAAGGACCTTGAGTATTTAATACTCGTTGGGTAAGATCTTTTTATTTTGTAAAGTTTGCCTTAGAAATTTGTGTGTTTCGTTTTTTCCCTTGATTAACCATACACCGAACACCCATTGGTGTCTGGTCTTTGTCCAAAAACTCTTGTGAGGTCTTGGGAATCTGAGAAAAGCCCAATTTGGGGGTGTATCTGGGGAATCTTGACGGAGAAATTCAAGAAACCCAAAATTTCTGCCCTCTGTTAGTGTGTCCTTGATTTGATCTGCATATTATAAGTGTGATTTAAACTTGCAAGTACTGTGTCTCCTTGAATACTATTGTTAATTCTTATGGACACTGTTGTGCAATGTGATCAACTTGACTCGTATTTGTGCATTTTGTGTTCCATAATAATATGGCTTCTGCAAAATTTGAAGTGGCACAATTTGATGGAAAAATTGATTTCAAAATGTGGAGTCAAAAGATGAGAGCTATACTAATGCAAATGAGATGTGTAAGGGCACTTGATGATACCTGGCCACAAGATATAAACCCTGCTAAGAAGGCTGAATTAGAAGAGGTTGCCTGGAGCACTATCTTTCTGTATTTGTCTGAGAATGTGATAAGAACCATTGGTGAAACTAAGACAGCTTCTGAATTATGGACTAAACTTGAAAAAACAGTATGTGACCAAGACCATCCCAAATAAATGTTATTTGTTAAAACAACTCTTTTCTTTTAAAATGGACCCTTCTACTGATTTAGATGACAACCTGAATAGGTTTACAAAATTGACCCAAGATCTGACCAATTGTTATGAAAAACTTTCACAAGATCAGTTGGCTGTGATCTTGTTGAACTCCATCAGTGATAAGTATAGAGACATTAAAATTGCCTTGGAATATGGTAGGGATGAGTTGACTACTGAAATAATAATTAAGGCCCTAGAAATTAAATCTGAGTCTAAAGAAAATCAAAGGGACACCTTATTGGCTAAGGGAAAAGGTTTCAGTAAGCCATACTATCACTCAAAGTTTTCAAATGAAAATAAGCAAAAATGGGTTGATAAGGGTAAGTCTAAAAATAAAGCCAAGGGCAAGAAATGTTTCTATTGTGGAAAACAAGGACATTTTATTAAAGACTATTACAAGAAGAAAAATGAGTCTAAAGAAAAGAAATATGAAGTTGGGGATGCTACCTTAGTATATAACAAAGATAAAATTGAAGATGGCTTGGTCCTCGTCAATGGAGACAATAGACTAAGTGATGAATGGATTCTTGACTCAGGCTGCTCATTTCATATGTGCCCTAATAAGAATAGCTTTCTTGAGATTGAAAAGACTACTGGTGGGCAAGTTATAATGGGTAACAATATGACTTATAAAGTTAATGGTATAGGCACCATAAAATTGTTACTTGATAATGGGAGAATTTTATTTCTAAAAGGAACCAGATATGTTCCTGAACTTGAGAGGAATCTGGTGTCTTTATGAATGTTGGATGATATGGAGTTCAACATAAAATTGGGTCATGGACATATTGAAATTCTTAGGGGTAATGATTTAGTCATAAGCACCCCTAAGAGACATGAACTTTACTTTTTTAAAGCTAAACCCTTACTTGGCCTAACTGCTACTACTTTGACTGAAAATTTCTCTCTTGCAAAATTATGGCATGAAAGACTTGGTCACATTAGCAAGAAAAGCTTAAAGGCTCTTGAAAATAAAGGAATTTTTGGAAAACAAAATTTTGGTGATATTGGTTATTGTGAATAGTGTGTCATTGGTAAACAGGTTAAGCTTCGCTTTTTGACTGGAACTCATAAAACTAAACAAATTCTTGAGTATTTACATGCTAATTTATGGGGACCTGCATCTGTGTGTACTCCTTCTGGTTTTAGATACTATCTTTTGACCATTGATGATTTTTCAAGAAAAATCTGGGTTTTCTTATTGAAATCTAAAGATGAGACATTTTCTATTTTTAAGGATTGAAAAATACAAATAGAAAATCAAACTGATCATAAGATTAAAATATTAAGAACAGATAATGGTCTGGAGTTCTGTAATCATGAGTTCAATAATTTCTGTAAAGAACATGGCATTTTAAGACATCTGACTATCACCTATACACCTCAACAAAATGGCAGAGCTGAAAGAATGAATAGAACCTTGCTAAATAAAGTTAGATGCATGCTACTAAGTTTTGGTTTGTCAAAAACATTTTGGGGTGAAGCTGTAAAAACAGCTGCACACCTAGTAAACAGATCACCCACTTCTGCCCTAAACTTTGAAGTACCTGAAACTGTGTGGACCAAGAATTCTGTTGATTATTCACACCTGAAAACCTTTGGATGTGCTACTTATGCATACCGAAGTGTTGGAAAATCAAAACCTAGATCACTTAAATGTGTTTTCTTAGGCTATGGCGAAAATGTAAAGGGGTATAGATTGTGGGTTAAAAGTGAGAAAGGGTATAGGGTGATTGTCAGAAAAGATGTAGTCTTCAATGAAACTCTCATGCCCTGTCTAGAAGGGAAACATAATCTGACTTCAGAAGATGTTCAAATTGAGGTGGAGTCTCCTAAAATTGAAGGAGAAACCCCTGCTCCTGTTATACCAGAAACTATTACTGCAGAAAATGAAGTTGAAAATGAAACTGAAGATACTATGTAAAATGATCATACTGAAAATTCGACTCCTCCCATTGAAGAATATCAAGGGAAAGAAGATAGACTAGACCACCTGCTAGATATGATTCTGATGATTTTGTTTCATTATTTACCTATCAAGAACAAATTAATAATGAGCCTACTACTTATGATGATGCCATAAATTGCAAAGACTTGAAGCATTGGGTAGCAGCTATGGAAGATGAAATGAGTTCACTTCTTAAAAATAAAACTTGAAAATTAGTTGAAAAGCCAAAAGGTCAAAAACTTATAGATTGTAAATGGATTTATAAGATAAAAGATGGGGAGGGAGGAAATAATAGTGTAAGATATAAGGCTAGATTAGTAGCCAAGGGATTTACATAAAAGGAAGGTGTAGATTACACTGAAATATTTTCCCCTGTAGCAAAATACACTACAATTAGATGTTTGCTTGCATTAGTTACTTAATTCGATTGGGAACCAGTTAGATGTTAAAACTGCCTTTTTTTATGGTGATCTGGAAGAAACAATTTATATGAAACAGCCGGTTGGGTTTGTAAAAGGAAATCCAGAAAATACTGTGTGCTTGTTAAAGAAGTCACTGTATGGCCTAAAACAGGCTCCTAGGCAGTGGTACAAAATGTTTGATTCCTTTGTATTGAAACTTAGTTTTCAAAGGAGCAATTATGATATTTGCTTGTACTGTAGAGGTAAATGAGGTAAACATTCTCTTTATCTTGTACTTTATGTGGATGACATGTTGCTTGCTAGTTGTGATAAATTTGAAATTGTATATATTAAGCAGCAACTTAAATCTGAATTTGACATGAAAGATCTTGGAAATTCTAAAAAGATTCTTGGCATGCAAGTCTATAAAGATAAAGAGAGAAACATGTTGTTTCTGAATCAGTATGATTATGTGATAAAAATTCTGAAAAAATTTAACATGTTTGACTGCAAATCTGTGTCTTTGCTTTTTGCAAATCATTTTAAGCTTACCTCTGATCTCTGTCCCAAAACTTTTGAAGAGTCTGATAAAATGTCAAAAGTACCATATGCAAATGTTATTGGTTCTGTCATGTACTTGATGGTGTGTACCAGACCCGATCTTGCTTTTAGTATTAGTACATTAAGTAGGTTTATGAGCAACCCTGGGGAAGAACATTGGAATGCTTTAAAATGGCTCTTGAGATATTTAAAAGGTACTGCAAACCTGGGTCTTGTGTTTAAAATGAATGACGAAGGGGTAACCTTAAAGGGATTTACTGATTCTGACTTTGCTGGAAATAGGGATAACAGAAAATCGACTTTATCCTATTTCTTTACCTTATGTGGTGCAATAGTTAGTTGGAAATCATAATTACAAAAGATTGTAACTTTGTCCTCAACTGAAGCAGAATACATTGCTGCTTCTGATACTTTTAAAGAAGGCATATGGCTAAGTGATTTATTAAAGGAACTTGGTTTTGTTGATGAAAATGCAACACTATATTCTGATAATCAAAGTGCCATACATCTTAGTAAAAACCCCACGTATCACGATAGAACTAAACACATAGATATTAAGTATCACTTTATAAGAGACATAATTTCAAAAGGTGTTTTGAAAATTGGTAAAGTACCTACTCAATATAACCCATCTGATATGGGGACAAAGATAACACCTTTGAACAAATTCAAAAACTGTTTGAAAACATTATCTATTGATACTATGTGATAACTTGTAGGTACTTGGAGCAAATGAAAAGAAAAAAATATATTGACTCCTGGCTGCACTAAGCCTGAAAATATGGTAGCAAGGTGGAGATTGTTGTGACTCAAACCGTGTATTGGTGCTTTCATATTTTCATCTAATAAAACGGGTTATGGAAACATGCTTTTGTAAGTGGCATTCTACTGGATGCTGACACGTGGCTCTACTCTTACCGTAGGATGGAGGGTTTCATATTGGTGAAATAAGTATGAACTTAACTCTTCGTTTGGCTGCAACTATTCATTTGGTGACTTTTCGAGTGAGGCTTCGAGAGAGTTCTTCTGTTTTCTCTCATCTGAGGGTTTTCTGCTTCTCTATTTTGTAATCGATCGTCTCATTCGATTAGAGTTGAAGGTTTTAACCACTGAATACGTGTATATTCTTGAGTGATACTTAGAGTACTCATGTGTTGAGGTTAGGGTCTGTGGTTTGTTGATTCGAAGAGGATCTGAAACAGATCTGTGATTTCCGTTTAAGAGATAAGTCTCTTTTCTATGTATTCTACTGGTCGATGAACTTTGTTACCGTCGATTGCCTGTTTTTGGGGTTTTAGTGCAACCAAGCAATATCCACTTTGATTGGATGCTCAACAGGGGATTAGGTGTTTGACACTGAACCTCTGGGGCTTTGGCCGAAAAATCTTGTTGTGTTCTTTATTTTTGCAAGTTTAATTTCTGTTTTTGGATCGATTGAATCTTGCAACTTATTGTGTGGGGTTTTTTGGCCCCTTTCAAATATTAATTCATCAAAATTCAATCGTGTGATTTAAATGTAGAATTAAGGTTAAAGAATATTATTACATGGAGATTCGGGATCCTAGTGCATTCGTCATTTATTAAAACACATCAACTTTTAGTTAGCATAATTTGCATTTAGTTTACTTAATTCACTCATAATTGCATAGTAATTTATTTTAGTTATAATTTTATCACAAATAAACACATCTTATTATTCTTGTTTGGATTAAAGTCACAATAATAAAAATTGAAATAAATCAATCTCTGTAAAACGATACTCGAACTCAAATTTATTTTATTACTTATTAATGGACGGTATACTTGCTATAAATTTAAATCGAAAACAATATTTAGTCAACGATCTATTTGACTAGCACGATTGAGATAAAGAACCCAACACCCGAATGTACTTTTGATTGAAAAGCTTAACTTCGAGATTAACCCTCGTGGTTCAACACTCCCAAGCCCCCTCCTCGCTTGAAGCAGCGATGAGGTATATTCAGTTTATTCTCTCTCTCTTTTCAGTTATATAGTTAATTGCCTCAGTTTGGTGGAATTTTTTGAATGTGGGTTTTGCTGTTGAATTAGCGAGAAGCTAAGACGCAGCCGTGAATTTTTCTTCTTTTAACTCAAATATTGTGCATATAATGATGACTGAAATTGTTTGATAATATAGAAGAAAGATTGGTTACTAGTTTGTGTTGCATACATGGAAGATAATTGACTCAAAATGTGGTTTGTTAGTTGACTTGGTTGTAGATAACATGTTGAATTCTCGAACTTTAGTCGCTTTAAACTGTTAAGGGATAAAACCTTACATCGAATAAAGATGAAACATAGACTAACTTATAAAGAATTGAACTACTCCTCTTAATAAAGTTGATATTTTAAGATGGAATCCCAAATTTTAACATAATCTAGTTTTTACGGCATTGAATGAAGTGGACATTGAAATTATTCTAATGAAATTGGACTGACAATATATTTGGCAGCCCAAAATTGTGCTTTTGAATTCAAAAATCATTTCATTAGGGTGAGATGGGGAAGCAGATGAAGTTTTTTATTATTATTATTTTTAATTATTTATTTGGGACTCATTTGTAATTTTTTCAAAATTTTGGGACCATAATTACAATTAATTTTTTATTTTTTTCATTTTATTTAAATAGAAGGGCATATTCGTCATTTCACAAATTTTTATTGGAAAAATTGATGAACTCATGAAAGTGGTGATTTTCGCTATGAAAAGTTTAAATAAAGATGAAAACGCAAAAAAAAAAAAAAATGAAAAAAAATGTAAGGTGTGGAAAAATGTAAATTGTGGACGTTTTGCACAATAAACTTCAAACGTAGGAATTTTTTGTGCTATTAACCCTTTCTTGGAATAACATTACTCCCAATCTGCATTATATTTTTATTTATTTATGTTTTAATATTATTGTATCAAGATCATCAAAAGGACTCAGTCCTATTTAATTTCTATTCTAGGTAGAGTTAAATATGCATAAAAATGCATCTATTTTAATTTTTTTTTTGTACAGTGTGATGTCTTATACTAAAAAATATTAACCCTTTGATTTCTTGTCAAGATTATAAACAAGCATGTAAACTAAAGAGATACGAAGGAGCATTGAAAATTTCTTCGAAAGATTTTATAGCAACATTATATACGAGTGTTAGAACTTTGTAGGTAGGCAGCTTATCGACTTAAAAAACATAATATGCTCTTCGTTCAGTTTGTTTACCGGGCAATAGATCATAGGGATGTGGTTAACTCGACTAGAAGTTCCTCCAATGTTAGTTGAGTTTCCATGGCTGTTTCTAATATAGAACATCGAGTTTTGGTGACAGATATTGCCTTTTACAATTTAATTAATTGCAGAAATTACTGGTATTGTGAGTACAGATACTAATTGGCTTTTATTGGGATTGGCATTGCAGTGAATCATATTTAAATTTGCTTTAGATACATACATTTTTTTTACAGACACCTTACAGAATACACAAAGCATGAAGTGAGTGGATAATTTTTGAATTATTTTACTCACATAGGGTCCACTCCCCATGTGAGCATCTGGAATTCTTCTGGCAAGGAAAATTCTGTAGACTTTATTTTAGGAATGGATAACGCTTTATCGTAAAAAAAAAATATTCCAGTTTGCAGTATTTTTAGAAAAAAAAAAATGTTAGTTTTCTGGAAATTTTAATGTTATATAGGCTACATTTGTATAAATTTCCCTTTTTTACCTAAAAATCTAATATTACTCTCTCTCTCTCTCTCAATTATTTGCTTTGATTACATAAAATCTCTATAGTGAATTTTATTAGAATTACTTGTGACCTATGATATAAATAACAAATAGATAAATTTCTTCTCATCATTAAATTTCATTTTCAAATATTTTAAATTTATACAAGTGGATCTCTACATTTAATTATTTATCATGTTATTCTTGTTTACTATCTCATTTAAATAAAGGAAATTCTGAAATATATAATGGCATGTAGTGATTTATTATATTTAGGATAATCTTATTATTTCATACGATTTATGAAATTTTCCACTTTCCATTAACAGTTCAATGTTCTTCTCTATTAAGCATGGTTTCGGAACATAGTTATTAGACTCGATTCGGACATTGATCCAATCGAGTTATTGGATCTTGGATTACTAGTCGAATCAATGGGTCAATGCTTAAAAAATTATATAAATTTTTTAAAATATAATTTCTTTTTCTAAGACAAAAATAAAGTTTTAAATTATTTATTATTAATTATTATATATTTTAAATTTATTTTGTTACATATTCAATTCATCTTAATTAAAATTAATCTTTCCATACATAACAAGTCTATAAAATAAATTAAAGATTAGAACTAAAATTATTTTCAAAATATTTTAAAAAATTATAAATGATTCATGAGATATGTCTATATTTTACACAAAATAACAAAAAAAATTAATTTGTTTCAATGGGAGGTGGTTTTCATTTAATATTGAGGTCTCATGTTCAAGCCTTGGATTTAAGAATTTAACAATAATTTTGATAATTGGTCAATCGGCCGGTAGTTTTAACTCGGTCAAGAATTTTTTACCAGGTCACTTGCATTTAAATAAAGGGAAAAATTCATAAGTAAGAACCTAAGCATCACACATTTCAATATCAATAAAATAAGTTTCAAACTTCAAAAATAAAAATTTTATTACATTTTATTTATGTTTTAATTAATTAATTAATTAAATCAAATATATCTAAGTCACATATATATAGTATTTGATCACAAATTAACAATTTAATTAGTTACATATAATTTTTCGATCACAAATCAAAAATTTTAAGTCACAATATATTTTACGATCACAATTCCAAAATTTTATAGATCACAGATTGTTCAACGATCACAAATCAAAAAAATTATGAGTTGCAATTTATTTATTGATCATAAATCACAAACATTATAAATCACAATTTAACATACAATCATAAATTATCAAATTATCAGTCACGGTTAACAATTTTTTAGGCCACACATTATTTTTGATCCTTTTTATTGATCACAGGTTGACGAATTCAATTATCACAATTAACCAAATATTTTGTGACCACCACGGTGACCACCACCAACACTGCTACAACCACAACCATTCGCAGTCCGGGCAACAAAACTACACTACCACCACCACTGCCACCGTCAGACCCATATCCACCACCGCCATGAGCACCACCACCACCCCACCGTCCCCGCCAACCAACTGAAAACACACCCAAAAAATGGTGATTTTTGAACCACAAACCACCGCGCCACCACCACCACCACAATCTCAGCCAACATCAACCACCACCAATCAAAACAATGTAAAAAAAAAAAAAAGAGAGAGGATCAGTGTGCACCAGTAGGACGAGCGATAGTGAGGAGCACTACTACCTACTGAAGGAACGCCATCGAAAAAAAAAAAAAATCGGTGCACCGACGACGAGCGATAGTGAGGAGCATCACCACGTCTCCAACAAACCACCACTACAACGAACCCCCAACACCACCATAACCATTATTTGAGAATGAACGACTTGCAGAGCATACTCAAAAGTGCCCCAAAACAAAAAAAAATTGCATAATTGCTACTTGTCAGAGGATGTTATAGCGAAAATCCTCTTCACTCTCTCTTCAGAACCATTTGCAAAGGTGTTTTCCCACTTTCGCTGTATGAAGACAGTCGTTGGCTCCACAATTAGGGCAGACGAGAGAGTGGAGAGAGAATGGATATATAATTAATTTCAAATGATAATATATCAATCTAATAATAATATATTTGTTTCGCACGGGTAGTCGCTAACAATTAAAAAGGGATCAGACGATTGTGTAAGGAACAAACCTCTTGAGACAAAGTCCCAAAAATGGGTGTTTTATTGGCGATGACTTTACAATTAGAATTAAACAGAATGCCTCCAAGGGGCGCAAGCACACGAGTACTGAAAAGAAGTGTTTAAGTCTAAATTAAGAAATTGAAATTACACATTCTCTGTTTGAGAGTATTTGATTCGGGGTTCCTTTGCTCTATGTCTTCTCTTCCTTTTATATTCCCTTGATGATTTCTTCGTGATCAACCGCTTCGAAACTGCTTGATTGCTTTATAACTACCCACTTTCTTTATGGTGGCTAACTTGTCGTGGAACGGCCGTCTCTAATTGTTGCCACTACTCTTTGTCGTTCAACCGTCTTCAACTGAACTCCTTGAATCGTGGAACGTGATAATGTTACTCAATAACTGCTTCAATAACTGCACTTCTGGATAACCATAACATCTTATGTTTGCTAAGATCCTGGGCGATTCGAAGGTTTGGACGAGAACAGGGTCATAGCTCTGGGCGACTGTAAGACACTTCTTTCGCTTTAGATCTTGGGCGTCTTGCAAGTTTGGGCGATGCTATTACCGTGTTCGTGGGCTTCCATTGCATTCATTAATAACCTTATCTGAGCCTTTATCCTGAATTGTCCAGTTGGGCTTCATTCTTTGGGCTGTTTGATTTGGGAATTTCCCAATTGGGCTTCATTCCTTGGGCTATTCGATTTGGGCTGCACTTTTAGTGTGTCAATAATTACCCCCCAATATAGCAGAATTAATACCAATTATTAATCTTTGCCATATTTACTTTGTGTTTCCCAGCAACATTTGAAATTCTCAAGAATTTCAATCATTATTTCCTTCCATAGCCTGAAAAAGTGCAACGCTACAAACCCTTATAAACCCCAAAGACACGCCATTTCGTTGTACCACTAAATCACGCCTCATTATTTCGCGCTTCTTTCTCGCAATATCACTGTTCATCTTCTTACTTCTCTGCTACATTTCTCAAGCAAACTTTAACAAAACTGTATTTCGTTCCCAATGGCTGCTCCACAAACCCAATCTGACGACTCTTTTAGCTTCGAAGATTTCCAGAAAATCCTTACTCGGCCATATATAAATCCGAACTTCCTTGCACCAGCCAATGCCGAACTTAATGAGTTCTATTTGGGTCCTTCATTCAACAATGCCGAAGCCGTCGAACAAGTGGCGGTGGGTCAGCTGTTCCCTTGTACTCAAGGCCCTCAATTCCTGAACTCTTTGCCACTGAGGTCGATTCGCGAAAAAAGTATTCGTACTTGGTCTAAATCTGATGTTGTTTTCCATAGATGGCATGCTCGCCTTATGGGCCATGGTCCTACCAAGGCAATTTTTGATCGTGTTAGGATTTCTAATTTATTAAGACATCTAATGCCTTAACTTTTCTTTTTGTAACTTCGTATTAACTTTCCTCTTGTAACCTCGTACTGATAGCCATTGCCAATTTTGAATGTAACGGCAGCCATTGTCATTAATGAACAACTAATTTGTCTTCTTTTGTATTTATTGATGTTTGTCCTTAATTGTCAATCCCCCAAACATTTAACTGCTTTATGCTAAGATTCATGTACATCTTCTCTTGGTATTTCTATCTCTTTTTCCAAGACTTTGGGCCACTTGATTCCAATTACTAGGCACGAGCGTGGCCATTCATATTCCGTCTCTTCACCTTCACGCCCCTATAAATGCACGCATATTTCGCACTTTTTATTTTCATTTCCATTCTTTTCTTCAAAAACTAATTTACTGCCATCATTTGGCATTTCAACGATTGATCCAAAATTTTCATCTTCAATAGAAATGGACCATTTGATCCGCCCGTCTAGCTATCTGTTTTGATGTCACCTTTGGTATGGGAGATATATGAAATATTCTTTGGCCAGCAAAGTTCTTCCCATCATCTCCATGTTCTTTACAAGGAGTTCAATGATGGAAGGCAATTTTTGAGGATGCCTGCAAGCCACCTTGCTTGCTGAGAGTGCTTCTCAGTCTCCTTGCCCGTTATTACGGCAATGCGATTAGGCAAGCGATGTGAGGGTGCTTTTCTTCCCTTTTGCTTGCTGAGAGTGCTTCTCAGCCTCTCTACTTGCCTTTGCAGCAGTGCGATCAGGATGGCAATCAAGGCCAGTTCACTTTCTTACTTGGCGATTGACCGAGAAATTAGTTTGCTCTCAATTGTAGCTTATAGAGCATTTAGTATTTTGTATCTTATAACTTTGTAATGAACGTTTGATAATAAAGGAATTTATTTGAACGTATTTCGCTCTGGCCCTTTTTTTATCTACGATCGTTCAACGCGATTTGATTACATTTTTATTTGTTCACTTTCCCATAAGAAAGGAACATTTTTTTTAAATATTTGCCATTAATGAACCTCATGTGCTTGGTGCTATCTAAATCTTCCAAATGATAGGCTCCATTAGGCAACACACTATTTACTTTATATGGTCCTTCCCAATTGGGCGACCACTTGCCATACTTTGGATCCTTGCTATTCAAAGGGAGTATTGTTTTCTAAACCAATTCGCCCAGGCTGAACGACTTGGCTATAACTTTTTTATTATAAAACTTAGTCATCCTTCGTTTTTGAACTTGCAATCTATCTAAGACGTCCAACTTTAATTCGTCCAACTCCAATAAGTTTTGAACTAGTGATTAGGTATACTCATCATCATTTAACTTATGTTGCAAATACACTCTGATCGATTGCACATTGATTTTCATAGGCAAAACGGCCTCCTGTCTATAAGTAAGTTGGAAAAGAGTAATTTTGGTACTTGACCGATGCGACGTCCTATAAGCCCATAAGGCCTTGTTTAGACATTCGTGCCAATTTTTGGCATTTTTATTTATCATTTTTCTTATGATATTTTTTAAAATCTTATTAGAAGATTCTGCTTGTCCGTTGGATTGAGCGTAATATGGTGTGGAGTTTACTAATTTAACTCCAAACTCGCTCAAGAATTTATTCACTTGATCTCCATTTAAAGAAGTTCCGTGATCTACCATCAAAGTTTGTGAAATTTCAAATCTATAAATAATATGATCACGGATAAATTCTATGACTCTTTTGGGTGATCTCCTTTAAAGGTATCGCTTCTACCCACTTAGTGAAAAAATCAGTTGCAACTATAACAAAAGTATGTTGCTTGGACGATGGGGGATAAATCTTCCCTATCAGGTCTATCGCCCAACTATGGTCAAAGGATGAGATGGTTGATTATTAGGAACGGATATTTTTAGCTCAAGATGGGAGAATCATGTGCTCAATATGCGAAGAGTTGTCTAACATGCCAAAAGCATGGTCCAATACAAAGGGCGCCAGCAAGAGAAATGACATCCATTATCAAACCCTGGCCGTTCTCTTGGGCAATTTCATATTGACTTATAATGGAATCACTTTGGCATTTAAAATCACCAATCAATTGGTGAATTACCAATTGAGAATCGCCTCTAACGATCACATTCTTTATCCACATATCTATCATTAATTCTAGGCCCATGATTAAAGCTTCATATTCGGCTTGATTGTTGGTGCACATCCTATCTAAAGTGAATGCGAACTTGTAACAAATCCCTAAAGGATTTATCGATGCTATTCCTACTCCTGCACCTTCAGAGATTTTTGATCCATCGAAATATAAAACCCAAGATTTTAATTCGAATGAATTGATTTCTAAATCAATTTCTTCAGGCATGTCAAGGTATGGATGATCGGCCAGAAAGTTAGCCAAAACCTGATTTTTGATTGCCTTTTGGGGTATGTATTGTATTTCGAATTCCAATAATGCTAATGTCCAAAGACCTATCATTTGGTGCAAAATAGGGCGAGAAAACATATACTTAACCAAATTTACTCTAGAAATCAAATAAACGGTTACGGGCCGTAAATAAGCCTTTAGTTTTGTACATGTGAAATACAATGCAAGAAATAATTTTTCAATGGCAGAGTAATTACATTCACATTTTGTTAACCGTCTACTCAAGTAGCAAATCGCCATTTCTTCACCAAATTGGTCTTCTTGCGCGACCATTCCAGCTATTGATTCTTTTTCAATCGATACATATACTTTCATTGGCCGTCCTTGGATTGGTGACACCAACACTGGTGGACTTGATAAATATGTCTTTTGGCTTTCAAAAGCCTTTTAATGCTCTTCTTTCCAGACGAAATTCATCCTGATTTTTCAACTTTAAAAGCGGCGAAAAAGTTTTAGTTCGCCCCTGCAGAATGAGAAATAAAGCGTCTTAAAAAGTTTACTTGGCCTAGAAACCTTTGCAATTCTTTTTTATTGCTAGGTGGTTTGACCTCTAAAATGGCCTTCGCTTTATTTTTATCAAGTTCAATCCCCCTTTTGTGTACTAAGAAACCAAGGAAGTTTCCTACATTAAGACCAAATGCACATTTCAAGGGATTCAATTTTAGTTTAAATTGCTTCATTCGCTCAAATGAACATCTCAATTGTTCAAAATGGTCCTCTTCTTTAATGGATTTGACCACTATATCATCTACATACACCTCAACAAACTTGCCTATCATATCATGAAAAATCAGGTTCATCGCCCTTTGATAAGTTGCTCCTGCATTTTTCAGGCCGAAAGGCATAATTACCCATTCAAAACATCCTAGAGGCCCAGGGCATCTAAAGGCAGTTTTGTGTATATCTTCCTCAACTATATAAATTTGATTGTATCCTGAATACCTATCCATGAAGGAATACATTACGTGTCCGACAGTTGAGTCTACTAAAGAGTCTACCGTGAGCATTGGATATTCATCTTTGGGTGTGGCTATGTTTAAATTCCTAAAGTCTATGCACACCCTTAATTTACCATTCTTTTTTAGTACTGGTACGATATTGGACAACCATTCGACATACCTGGCTGTTCTAATAAAGCCTACTTTTAATAATCGTTCTATCTCTTTCTTAATCTCAGGGAGTATATTAGGAGCAAAACGTCTAGGAGGTTGCCTATGAGGTTTAAAATTTGGCTTGGTTGGCAATCTATGTTCCACCAAATCTCTATCTAAACCAGGCATATGTTCATATTCTCAAGCAAAACAATCCTTATACTCCTTTAATAAAGCAATTAATTTATCACTAACCTCTTGATAGAGCATTTGGCTGATGAATATTGGGAGATCTTCTCCTTCATTGCCAATATTCACTTTAATCAGAGGGTCTTATGCTTGAGCGTATCCAGGCTTGGCGATCTTCATCACTTCATCGTCCAATTCCCTTGTAGGCACTTCTTCTTCTAAACAATCCACCTCGTTGACTTCTCGGCTAACACTTTGTCCCAACTCGAACACTACCAATTTGTCTCTCAATGCTTTTAAGGCTGCTTCTTCTTTCGTCTTGTCCTTGCATTCTTTATTGAAAGCCATTAATTTGGCTTTGAAGGCCTGAATATCGACCATTTGCCTTTGTTGCTTACAACTTATTTAAAATTCCTTGATTACTCTTTTGCCAACTACTGGCTCTTCTAGGGGCACTATGTTTGGCTTCATCTGACTGAACATTTTAGTGAGTGCATCCACTGAAAACGGCTCTTCACTTTGCGCGATAATTTGAGTTTCTTCTCCATCTTGGACTACTCTGACAGGTCCATAATTTCCTTCGTACATGAACCTTTCCTTTGAGTTTGCTTCTGCGACAAAAGGTCTATGATCGGCCTGCACCACTTCTGCTTCGCCTTTGTCATTCCAAAAAACCAGGCATTGATGGAGCGATGAGGGTATACAGCGACTTCCGTGTATCCAATCCCTTTCTAATAACACACTGTAACTAGTAGGACCATCTATTACAAAGAAGACTGTGGTCCTAGTAGTTGTCCCTATAGTTATGTCCAATGGCATAACCCCTTTAGCTGAAGTTGTTCCTCCATTGAAACTCGTAAGGACGACTTCTATTGGGATCATATCACTTTCTGTCTTTGCAAATTTCCTCATCATCCTAGATGGAATGGTGTTTATAGCTGCTCCATTATCGACAAACACTTTTGCCACAGGTATGCCGTTAACTAGAGCTTTAACGTACAATTGCCTCAAGTGTTTAGTTAACTTCATGGCTGGTCGCTTAAAAATAACATTTTCGACAGCATCTATTTCCACTTCCTGCTTGTCCTCTGTCGAGTTATCCTTTTGTGATAAGTCAACGTGCAACATGTCGCACTGAGCTTTCGTTTCCTGAATTTCCTTTTTACTGTTTTCTAATGCTTCTTCTTCAGTTACCCAACCTGTGGGAGGATGCATTATTCTTGGAGGTGATCTATACTTTTCAGAGCGAGGAACTCTCTTATTCCTTTTGAGCATCCCGTACAACACGTAATAATCGAAAGAACGCCCAGATGGTTCCCTCAACAAGTCCACTTCACGAACCCCCTCTCGATGTAATTGCTTCAACAGAGTATTGTACGATACTCCTCTTTTTCTTCTTTCTGCTTCCAAATCAATTTCCTTTTTGATATCCGTCATACCATCATCTCCTTCATCATCGTAGGCCCCTCTAGAAGTTTGGCCTTCTTCATATTTCAGCATGCATGATTCTTCTTCGTTATGCTCCCTCTCTTCTTCTTCTTTCTCTTTATTCTTAAACTCATTGGCTAGCAAATAGTTATTAGCCATGACAGGAGATAACGTACCGAACTGAATAGTAAGGGACTGATCTGGATCTTCTTCATCTCTTCTGTCTCGCTCAAACTTCGACCTCCTAGAAGAAGTCTCTGGCAATTCTTTCATCGATTCACCTGTACCAGTCTCTTCACTGTCTTTGAAAACATTTTGATTGGTGTTCACGAAATAATTCTTTCGATTTAAAACTACCGCAAGTGTACGGATCGTGACAAGTAATAAAGTAGATTTTTAAAAGTCCGAATATCGTCCCACAGAGATTGAGTAGTTCAATTCTATATAATCTAGCCTTAACTGAGTCTAATTGAGTGAAAATATGGTCCAAATGCCAAAAGCCCTAATTTCAATTAAAAACCCTAATTTCTCAATTAGGAACCCTAATCTCGAAATTTCTCTAATTAAACGACTCAAACATTCAAGCAAATGAAATTATGCAAATTCAAAAGCTAATTTATGGAAATGAATCAAAATAAAGTCACTAGGATCACGAATCCCCAATTGAAGCTATAAAAACCCTAATTTCATAAAATCAATGACCTGATGGAAATTTGTCAATTCAATGTTCCTAAATCTATCCAACATATTCTCTCGATATATATTAGACCTATTCTTGCACACCACCAGCCTATATCTCTATGGATGATGCGAATATACAAGAATGCATGTGGTTTTGTGAACAATTAGAGAATTGTATAAAGCATAAGGGTATATCTCTATCCCCTATCGGACCCTATGTTGATTTACACCTTATCGAACCTATTCCACTTCTCTCGAATGTAAGAAATAAGTTATCAACACTCACATAATCATTGGCCACTAATTGCGGAAGAAAATCAATGCATATAAACCAATCAAACTGTCCAAACGAGTCTTTATATTAAAATCATGAAATATGGAATTAAATTAACAAACAATGGTTCATCGATCACCTAGTGAATTGAAAACCTAGCCTAGAATATTCATAATTACAGAATAAAAAACAAAATTAATAAATTGAAAAAATAGCACCCGTATGAAAATTTCTTGAAATCTTGAATAAAGCCTTGAAAACCCGCTTGAATTCTTGTGGAATCAGCTTCAAGATCATGTTTCTTGCCTCCAAAAGTTGTAATTTTCTTCTCCCTGGACGTTCTACCCTATTTTTGATAAATTTTGGCTTTTATATCATGTCCTCATGGAGCCCCGAAAGAGTTTTAATAAAAAACGCAAGTTCAGAATTTTTGTTTTTGTTTTTTTTATAGCTATGCAGTCGCATGGTTCAAGTGAAATGGCCCAATGGAATCCCTGCAACCTTTTGTACGGCCGCATGGCACAGTTATGTGCGGCCACAAGGTTGTAACTTTCAACTTTGTTGTTTTGGTCCCTGAACTTCGTTTTCTCTTTTCTTGATCTCTTTTCTTTCTTTCCTTTGTTTCATCATCAAATATTGACTCCTAATTAACGTTTGGGTCAATCAATTCCTTGATCACTTGCTCGGTTCATCTTTTGATTAATTGCAATTTAGTCCTTCATCTTTCACTTTTCTTTAATTCAGTCCAATATTACTTCTTTCTTCCTCCGATCGTCTTGTATCGTCCTCAAGCTCGTACTTGACATATTTTCATTCTCGTTCTGCACTTTAGCTCAACTTTCCAATATTTGCACCTTTATTCCCCGAACTATCGCTTTGTTCCGTTTTGGTCCTTTTTTGGTTCTTTTCTTCTGAATTCCATCTTTTCCATCGAAACACTTACATTGCATGAATTTAACGAGATTAAGTCACAATTCAACTACTTTGTCCATGTTTAAGTCATGTTTGTGAGCTAAATAAGTGTGTAAAAACACACTTATCAATTGGCTACCTCGAGTAGTCTAGGCGCTTTAGGACGTGGCATTCCCTGTTGTTGCCTCATCATCCGTCCATAGTTCCGTTGAAAACACTTTTGTTGGGTTCTAGTCATCTCGTTGAAGGGTATCGCCCTTCCTGCATTATACTGGAACGAATGCCATACATTTGGTTGGCGAGACTGCGGCCTGAATGTTCTCCCATTATTTACTGGCCTGAACTGCCTCTAAAAGGCGGTCCCTTATAGAATGATGTACCTTACCCTCTACCAGACTGAGCGTTTGGGAAAAAACTAGAGCGAGGGTGATGCTGCCATATCCCCGATTTCTCTGTGTTCCTACTCACTTCTCTTTTACATCTTGCACATAGGACGTCTTCATCCTTTTCAGGCTCTTTCCCTTTGATACATTCAAAGACACTGGGATGTGGTCCAGGGTCCTCTTCCCCGTCATCTATAACTAACTTGAATTTTGGCAACTTGTTTTTGAAACCAGCCGTCACCATGTTCACCTCAAGTGGCTGTGGAAAAGGGTTTTTATCCACTGCCATCTTCCTCTTATCCTCGAACGTAATTCGTTCTGATTCAATGGCATCCTGTAATATATGGCGAAGAATCAAATAGTTATTAGTCAAATGTGACCATGCATTATGCTACTTACAATATTTTTTATCCTTAACTTGTTTAGGGCTTGACAATTTATATTTATCGCTCAGTTTTATATGCTTATCCTTATATAGTTTATCAAATATAAGGCAGCTTTGGTTACATCGAATGAGAATGTTCTAGCCTTTTTGTTTTCATCTTTTATAGACTTATCCTTGCCCGACGGTCTAGGCTTAGCCATTATAGGACAAGTATACGCGTTTCCTTTGATTAATTCGGCCAAACACATTTCGATTTGATTGTAATACTCGTCATTAATGGTATGAACATTAAAATTTGGGTCTCTATAATAAGTCCCCTTGCTAGCATTTTTTATTTGCTCTTCTTCTCTTATTAATCGTTCATACCTAATCACGTTCGCGCTCAATTGAAAAAGATCAGGAAATTCCTTGTCTTGGAACTTCTTTTTCAAATCAAAGTTTAGACAACCTTGAGCGATTTTGACACTCCTTTTCGGGCAAAGGTATAAAACATTTACTTCTTACTGTCTTGAACCTTTAAAGGAAACCTTTTGCCCATTTGTTTGGCATTTGACGTAGATTCGTCAAATCGGCCAAAGTAATTTCGGACTCAATCTTATAAAACTGAGCGTGGAACAATTGCTCCAATTGTTGCCATGTTTGAACAGAGTTCGATGGCAAATTGATGAACTAGGAGAAAGCTACTCCTGTTGATAAACTAGGGAACAACCTCATTTTATGGTAATCAGCTACGTCACCACTTTACAGTGTGAATCGCCATATGTGTTCTAGAGTAGACACCTCTCCTAGACCGGTAAATAGTGAGAATTCTGGTACTTTATACCCTCTAGGCCATGGATATGCTTGGTCTACCCAATCAGGATATGACTTTGTGTAAATCGGCCTAATGACAGGACGTACCCCAAAAGCCATCTGATCCTGTACTATTTCCATAATTTGATTCCTCAACATGACGTTGGGGTCATATGGAATTCCTACAGGTTGGTTGACCGGTTGATTTGCTTGAGGCCTGATATTTGGTCCTTGGTTGACAACAAAGTTGCCATGATTTGGTTCATTGTTACCATTAGCCTGAATATTTATTTCATCATTAAAACGTGGGGCATTCTGTCCATTATTTAGGACATTGTCTCTTACGTTTAGGTTACCCCCAAGTTAGATGTACCATTGCCACTATTCTGATTTGGCGTTACACCATCTCCTTGGTTTGAAGTAAAGGGACCAAAAGGTGGTTCTATCCCTTGATTTGGACTTAGGACTGGGGGATTATGTCCCATAATTGTCCTAGCTTGGAAGTGATTTGCAAGAGGCACAACTGGCTGACAAATTTGGCCTACTAACTTATTCATTATTTCATTCAAAGTATTCAGTTGTTTGGTCATATTGTCATAATGTGCATTCCCATTCTGGGTAAATCTTTTCATATTATGAATATTTCGTAGATTTACCTGTTCAACGACATCCTTTGTGAGTTCTCCAAGTAATGCACGCATAGTTCGAGGACTCAACTCTGTCATTGGTTCGTAACGACTATGACTGCTCTGATTCTGTCCATCTGTTCGTGAAGAGCTATGCTGCTCCTCATATCGCTCGATTAAAGACTGGACTCCTCCCAGACTTGCTTCCTTATCAGATTTCTAAGGCATATTGTTTCACCTTTTGTATCTTCAACACTAAACACCAATGTCCCACTGGGTGTGTCAAATTGTTTCGTGCGGGTAGTCGCTAACAATTAAAAAGGGATCAGACGATTGTGTAAGGAACAAACCTCTTGAGACAAAGTCCCAAAAAGAAGTGTTTATTGGCGATGACTTTACAATTGGAACTAAACAGAATGCCTCCAAGGGGCGCAAGCACACGAGTACTGAAAAGAAATGTTTAAGTCTAGACTAAGAAATTGAAATTACATATTCTCTGTTTGAGAGTGTTTGATTCGGGGTTCCTTTACTCTATGTCTTCTCTTCCTTTTATATTCCCTTGATGATTTCTTCATGATCAACCGTTTAGAAACTGCTTGATTGCTTTATAACTACCCACTTTCTTTATGGTGACTAACTTGTCGTGGAACTGCCGTCTCTAACTGCTGTCACTACTCTTTGTCGTTCAACCGTCTTCAACTGAATTCCTTGAATCGTGGAACGTGATAAGGTTACTCAATAATTGATTCAATAACTGCACTTCTGGATAACCATAATATCTTATGTTTGCTAAGATCTTGGGCGATTCGAAGGTTTGGGCAAGAACATGATCATAGCTCTGGACGACTATAAGACACTTCATTCGCTCAGATCTTGGGCGTCTTGCAAGCTTGAGCGATGATGTTACCGTGTTCGTGAGCTTCCACTGCATTCATTAATAACCGTATCTAGACCTTTATCCTGAATTGCTCAGTTGGGCTTCATTTTTTGGGCTATTTGATTTGAAAATTCTCCAATTGAGTTTCGTTCCTTGGGCTATTCGATTTGGGCTGCACTTTTAGTGTGTCAACAATATTAATTAACAAAAATCTGATTTTTGAAATAACAAACTTTGTATATGATTTATGAAATGAAGGTTTTAGTGTAATTTCCATTTAAATAAAAGTATTGTACCCAGCCCGATTTATGGTTTGAATTTCTGGATTTTCAGCCCGACTGATTGGTCATGACTTGTGCTTTGAAAAGCTTAAAAATCTTACACGTACGTATAAATCAACTGTTTTTCCAAATTCCAATATTTATACTTAAAAATACAAATATATTATAACTACATCGGAATTCTAACTTAGTTTTGCTAAAATTATATTTTTAATAAATGTTGATAAAATTAATGAATGTGTGATTGAAAATTGATATAAGTTTTTATGTCCCACAGATTTTAATTAATCTAAATGAGAATTTGAAGTGATTTTTATCCTAGATTGGTTTGGGAATTATTATTATTATTTTTTCCCCTTGGACAAAAATTATTCATGTAATCTCGTGTTTTTGTTTTGTAGCAATATTCTTGAATTGCTCAATCCTTGAAATAGTCACCAAGAAAATACAAAAATTACTCCACAACCAATGGCCGTCCAAAGTTTAGATTGTTGGAACCACGTCGTATTAGCCAAACGCTACAAATTTTTATTCAAATAATAGCCGGTCTTTGAGAAACAAGGTACTTTTTATAATCTATTATTTTTTTTTTTGCATTATTTATGTATCTTTTTTAATATTTTCCCTAGTATTAGTCCGTCTCAACTCCCAAAATACGATTTAGAAGTGCTAAAAAACAAACAATAGACATGACGCTTAAAGATTTATGATGTCGATGGATCGAACCGGACATTGGTTGTTTAACTTCAACAAAAACACTTCACAAAGATGGTTGGAATTTGATTGGTCCTAACCTACCTTTCAAATAATAATAATAATAAATAAATAAATAAATAAATAAATAAATAAATAATAAATCTAGTGCAAGTACAAGTGTGCTACACAAATTCATCAAATTGGCAGTTCAAGTGTGCCATACAACCTCAATGCTTGCTTGGGAGAAACTCATAAAGTTGTTAAAATTTTGAGTTTAAAGTCACCGAATAAGTTTAACAATTTAGATTTTTATAATTTTTATCAATTTTTCAATTATACATTGCATCAATTTTTATTTTTTTTTTCAAAATGTTCTAAAACATTTATGAAACAATTTGTCAAACATCTTATATTCTTACACAATAAGTCGAATAAAGTAAACTTGACATTATTTTGATGACTCGCTTAATATGCTTTAAAATCAAATTTGTTAACGCTGCTGTTGATCTCAATGTGATATACGTAACTTGTCTAATTTTCTCTAAAATCGTTTATTTTCTTTTCACGCAGTCAATATATGATAATCATGCATTTTGAGAGTCAGTATGTCACGAGGTTCTAAGCGTAATCATTGTTTGACTTTCATTCGTCAAATTTTCTAATTGATATTATTGAGCATACAAATTTATCATAAAAAATAATCAGAAGTTATCCATTTTTCCAAAATATAGCATTGGATCCAACAAGAATTCCATCATTACGAAATTTCCACAAAAGAATAACAAAATATTTGTTAACTTTTATTAAAATAGAATAAATCAATAATTGACCACAAAATATGATAAAATATAATATCGTTACAGCAAGCAAAGGCAATCTTATCTAATCTTAGCCATTCACAATATTCTTCTTCCAACTGTATTCTCTTGTTTTTATTCCAGTTAGTTCCTAAATTCTCGCCTTCTTCTTTGTTCCGCCAGTTATTTTACAAGTAAATTCAATTATAAGTAAATTTCCATAACACTTTCATTCTTCTTTCTTTATTACTATTAACACCAGACTTAATGTAGGTGAGGGACTGTTTGGCAAGAATTTTTGTCTTTATTTTTACTTCTTCTTATAAAAAAGTTTCCTACTATTTAAAACTAAATTTCAATGCCACACAAGGATACTACGATAGTGAACGGCTGAAAATAACGTTACTCATCTACAAAATAGCTTCCCCTTCAAAACCAAGGCTAGGGCTGCACAAAAAAAATTACAAAATCACATATCGAATCGAAACCGTTAACTTGAAATCGTTGGTTCGAGTCTACGTGGACCCAAGATTTTTTCTCAATACGAACCAAATCATTTCAAAATGATTTGGTTTAAGTTTTGATTTTAAAAAATCGGACAAAATCGATCTAAACCGCTTTTAAAATTTTTAATTAAAACATTAATTTTATGAACTTATAAATTTTACAGTTTTCACTATTTAGAAAAAAATATCAATTTAGCAATACAAATTACAACTAGCCCATCAAAACAATCAAGTAAATTATGTTCATCATTATTGGCCCATGGTTTAACAAGTTCACACTCCTCACCTGTTATTTAAATTAAACTAAAAATATTCCCAAATCACATGAAATGAAAAAAACCATATAATTTCGACAATTCAAATTATAATCCAACAAAACTATGGCACTAAATCACGTCCAAAGCTTCAAAAGCCCTAACATAAACTCTTATTTTCCAAATATTTGACAGTGGTTTGCCACTGCTGAACGAATCATTGGTCGCCTTTTGCCTGTTAATCTGTTGATTTCTACCAGAATTGTTTCTCTCTTCTCTCTCGGTAAGTCTCACATTTTTATTCAAGTCATTTTTTCATTATTCTTTCTTTTATTTATTATATTTGAATTTATTATACACCTGCGAGTTATGGTTTGGATAGAAAAATGACTATCTATATATCTAAATGATTAATAAACTTGTTTGTGGTTTAGAAAGAACAAATGACAAATTGTATTGATTGCGTGAAAATGTTAAAATTTCCTAACTAATACTACTACCTTTTACTTTCATAAAGTAGTTAGAGAATGAAATTCGTCAATTCGCAATAAGTCTAAATTCTATCAATCTTTGTACATTTAAATATGCATTGTTCAATCCTTATTTAATATTTCACTAATAAGACGGAATGAGTTTTAACTAAACAATAATAACAGAATGTGAATCTACCTTTACCAACTACTATATGACAATATGAAAATCAAACAAAAAAAAAAAAGAGATAAAAATGAAGAAATATATATTTGTTCTATTAATATTTTTTAGCAAGCAACTTTGAAAATAATTTATTTATGAATTTTATGGTAAATATGAATGTAATTTAACATTTAATATTATTAGTTCTGTTTAAACTTATATGTTAATTTGTTTTAAATTTATTATTATCATGTTTATTGGTAAACTGCGAATTAAAATCGAATCAAATTGTAAGTAATGGTTTGGTTTGGAAAAATGCAAAATCGCATGAAATGGTTTGAGTTGAAAATATAATCCGCTTAAACCGAACCGCATCCACTTTTACATTGGGCCATATTTCATTAATGTTATTCTAAGTAAAAGAAACAATTTTATAAAATTAATGAAAGGGATTCAATGACAGTTTTAGCTATAAGAAGTTGCTTTTAACTTCTCAAATATAAGATTTCTTAATTCGCGTGAAAAATAAAATTAGGCTATATAAATGGGATGGAACGAGTATTAAACACCAAAAAGAAAAAAAAAGAAATATCAATTAATTTATGGATAAATTTACGTGAATCTCGTAAAGTTATTTATTTTTTCTCAAATAATTATTTAAAATACTTGACAGCTGTTTAATCCCCAGAGTCACAAACTCATAAGCCCATATCTGTTGTCCCCTGACAATGTTCTGCACATTGTGGTTGTGAGAGAACCCCGCAGACACAGCCCCCACCTCCAACCACGTCTTCCCCTCAAATGGCCGGCGAAGATACTGCGGCAGTCGCCGGTGGTACCATTGGTGTANCACAGCCCCCACCTCCAACCACGTCTTCCCCTCAAATGGCCGGCGAAGATACTGCGGCAGTCGCCGGTGGTACCATTGGTGTACCTCTCCAGTTAATCCACGACGTCGTAAGGATCTCTCGCCCCGGCTTCTCTGGTCGCTTCAAGAAGGACTGTACGGACCTGGCCCGCAGAGTCTCACTCTTGGCCTATTTGCTTGAAGAAATTGGGGATTCGAAGAAAACCCATAAAAATCATGGAACTTCTTCGTTGAATTCTTGCTTCTCTGATCTCGCAATGGCTCTCCAGGCTTCTAAAAGGCTCCTTTTTGCTGCTAACAACTTAGAAGATTCCTCTGTATGTATATACAATACTGCACTCTATGGCATTTTTTTTTTCATTACCAGTTAAGATATTTGTGTGTATGACCTAATTGGTATATTGCATTGTTTATCTGGAGTGGATGAATCGAAATCCCTGTCTTTATTCATTCAATTTTTTCATCAGTTTGATTGATGGAATTGTTAGATTGGGTATTGATTGTTATGTAATGTCGATTTGACTCAAGAATGTTAATTGTAGCTATATGATGTTGGATACTTTCTGCCGCTCTGATCTGATCTGTTATTTGAACACTTGATGTCTCAATATTTTTTATACTTAGGGTATATGACTAGTTTACATAGTTATTGCGTTGAAATTCAGGGAATAATGGGGAAACATTCAAACTGTTTCTATAATTTATATTAGAATGGTCTTTCTTCAATTTATCTGGGTGAAAAAATTCAAGCAATGGGGTTCTTGATTTGTACCTGAGGTGCATAGCCAGCAGCAAATGAGTTTTCTGAATATTTCAAGAATCTTGAACTAGCATGATTAGATTTGTTGTTTCTTGATGATGATTTAAGCAGATGATGAGGTGCATGCATGAACATTTTTGGGATGATAGATTTGTTGTTTCATGATGATGATTTAGCCAAATATGGCCTTTGTCTCTAGAGGGTAATGGATTCCATAAGCTATAAGAGGTCATTTACATGTAGTTGGTAAATTTATGGCATGTCTGTTTTCTAATTCTATATATCTCAGTGACAAATCTCTTCAATAGAAAGACTCAAGAGCTTTTTTTTACGTAGATAGATTATATTGCTCAGCTTATCCATGCAAAGCACTGCCTTTGGTACTGTGTCGTAGATGATACAATCAAGGGTTTTCTTGGTGGAACTTAATTTCTTTGGATTCTTGAAGCTGAAAAACTAGAGCCTTCAATTATCTTTCATGATGAGCTTTCTTGTATTTCAGTTAAACTTGATATATTTACTTTTAACTTGTTCCTTAGTATATTTGCCATCTACGTATTGCGGTATTACTTTGGAATGAAGATATTTAGCAGTTGCACTTGTCTCAAAGAAAATTTGCCTGCCTCTCATTATATTTATCGTTCCTTGATTCAAGGATGGGGCTGCCAAGAAAATCTTCTTCCAGTTTCAATGTGTAACTTGGAAATTGGAGAAAGTGCTGGCTAACTTGCCATATGATTATTTTGACATATCCGAGGAAGTACAAGAACAGGTTAGTTTTGACATTTTGAGAATCTTTATGTGGTTGTCTGGACTGGAATCACACATAACATGATCGTTTTGCCAGGTTGAATTAGTCAGAGCACAATTGAGGCGAGCAACAGAGAAATATGGTGGGCCATTGAATTCAAGCTTATTATGTAGGGCATTATCCTGGTCACTAGACAAAGATATCAATCCATTTCAGTTGGACAACACTTTAATCGTAAGTCTACATGGAGATAATATTGATAATGAAGTTGGAATAAAATTGGAAGGTCATGTAGAAGGTATCAACAGGTCAGAAGGCCATCCTTTGCATGAAATGGTTCAGGAATCAGAAAGTTTAAAAATCTCTAGCACATCATCTGAGGTTTGTGTCCAAAAGGTTTCTGATAATGGAAGGACAGATAACTCTGCCAGCAAGTGTCCGGACGTGAACAAGAAGCCAGAATCTCCTGTAATTCCTGATGACTTCCTTTGTCCCATATCTCTTGAACTGATGAGGGATCCGGTTATTGTGGCCACAGGGCAGGTATTGTTCGCATTCTGAATTTCCGTCTACTCTTTTTTGTTTTTATATGTCCCAAAAAAGGAAAGAAATAGGCAAAAATTTACTGGATTGTGTAGCTTCTAACATATTTTACCCTTGCAGACTTATGAGAGATCTTACATTCAGAGATGGATCGATTGTGGCAACAACACATGTCCAAAAACTCAGCAGAATCTCCAACATCTAGCTCTAACTCCGAATTATGTTTTGAGAAGTCTAATAGCTCAATGGTGTGTCAAACATAATATAGATCAGCCATCGACATTTATGAGCGGGAGGATTAAGAAAAGTGATGGATCATTTTGTGATGTTAATGGGGAAATAGAAGCCATTAAAGCACTTGTTCTTAAGCTCTCTAGTCGGTCCATTGAGCAACAAAAGGCTGCAGTGGCTGAGATCCGGTCACTATCCAAAAGAAGTACGGATAATAGAATCTTGCTTGCAGAAGCCGGAGCTATTCCCGTCCTCGTTAATCTGTTGACATCTGAGGATGCTCAAATTCAAGACAATGCAGTCACTTCCATTCTGAATCTTTCCATATACGATAATAACAAGGGGCTCATAATGCTTGCCAATGCAATTCCTTCTATTGTTCAAGTTCTTAGAGCTGGAAGCATGGAGGCAAGAGAGAATGCAGCAGCAACCCTCTTTTGCTTGTCCTTGGCCGATGAAAATAAGATAATAATAGGTGCATCGGGGGCACTACCGGCTTTAGTCGACTTACTTCAGAATGGAAGCTCACGAGGGAAGAAAGATGCCGCAACTGCATTATTCAACTTGTGCATTTATCAGGGAAACAAGGGCCGGGCTGTTAGGGCAGGCATTATTACTGCTCTATTAAAAATGCTCACTGATTCAGGCAATAGTATGGTCGATGAAGCTCTGACCATTCTTTCGGTTCTCGCTAGCCACCATGAAGCAAAGGCTGCCATTGTGAAAGCTAGCACAATACCCATCTTGATAGATCTATTGCGAACGGGTCTGCCTAGGAACAAGGAGAATGCAGCTTCCATTTTACTTTCCTTGTGTAAAAGAGATGGTGGAAATCTTGCCTGTCTAAGTAGGCTCGGTGCTGTAATACCTCTTACGGAGATTGCCAAAAGCGGCACAGAGAGGGCCAAGAGGAAGGCTACTTCATTGTTGGAGCATCTTGGGAAGTTGCAAAATGTCTGACAGGTTTTTTAACCTCGGAAATCTCATTATTTGTTCTTTTGATTTTTATCTGATTGTTTATATAACGCGATTTTTAGCGTGTGAAGGAAAACGAGGATTGAAACGTGAAAATTAACAAAACTTTCCTCGTATTTGTTTACTTTCTTCACTGATTGTGTAGACGATTGTTTAACCTGTTTCAATTGTAACCGTCACTAAGACAAGGAACTTTATTCACTGATTGTGTTGACGATTGTTTAACCTGTTTCAATTGTAACTTTCACTAAGACAAGGAACTGATCACTTCTTGGTACCTGCTGAAAAGAAAGACAGGATCGAGTCTGTAAGCAGAACACATGTTTTGAACAGTGATTAAGGAAATTATTCAGTTTTCATATATATATATATATTATTGTTATTTTTTTTTCAAAAGCTGTCTCAATACTAGGTTTCATTGCAGCATGGTTCCCTATCTATAGCTGTCATTTACAAGCTGGGTAGCATTTTCTTGAGAATAATGCTATTTAACACAAGTGGTGTTACGGAACCTATATATGTGGAGCACTAAGTGTATGTCTATTAAATGTAGAAACATAAAATCCAGGCTACTATCTAGGGCAACTTGGTGTTATATAAACTTGTGTTTAAACACATAGTTAAACAGCATTACTCTTTTCTTGAAGGGTGTCACCTAGAAATTCTAGGTTAAGTGCTAAGCCATACAGGAATGTCTAAGTATGCAGTGTGATGATGCCCCCT
>NC_036256.1:1063030-1071445 GCF_002742605.1 Olea europaea var. sylvestris | reverse complement strand
TAAGTTTTGAAAAAGAGAAAAATTTCAGGCAGTTTTCTTGTTCATATTTTGCACCAACTGCCTCATTTGAAATCTCCAAAACAAGAAATAAACCAACCCCAAACCAATCAACACAAATATCCAAACATTCTCTCCTTTACTCTCATTTTCTGATTCTACTTCAACTATACTAAACTCTTCTCTTTCTGTATTCCCCATCACGCCCTCGTCTACATGCCCATATAACGCATAAACCCTGTCATTTGCACCCACGACCACAGCACTAGCCTGCCTTTCTTCTTCAAGGGCAGTTTCGTCGAACACCACTCCTTCACTCCAGTTGTCATCACTCTTGATGAAATACAGTTTATATTGTGATACCACCACCACAACGCCGTCACTTCTAACGGCGATCCCATCTGCCGCTGTTAAGTCTCTGTTAAGAATCACCTCCCTCGCCGTTCCGTCGTCATCGTTTACTTTGAACAGTTTTCCCGTGTTTGACTGGATGACTAGTAAATAGCCCTTGGAGTTGTGAACGACGCCGTTTAACCCGCAGTTGTGATAGGGTACGTTGCGGTCCACGGGATGGAATTTGAAGGCTTGGGATTTTGACAGAATTGAGGCCTGTCCTTCGATGTTGAGTTTGTAGATGACGTCGTTGGCCGAGTCGGTGACGTAAGCGTTGCCGGAGAAGTCAACTGCGACGTCGTTTGCGACGACGGTCGAGTGAAGGGGGGTAGGGGGTAGGGGAGTGAGGAAGAGTTGGTGAAAGGTGGAGAGGTGGTAGGAGGCTAGGGCGTTGAAAGCAGGGGTTGTAGGTGTGGAAAAGCGATGGACGACGGCGAGGATGCGGTGGTGGCGTCGATCCAGGGCGAGACCGAGGAAGGACGAGTTGGGCGGGAGGGACGTATCGGATAGGAGATAGGAGGTGACGCCGGCGTCGGAGACGGAGAGTAGGGTCCGCTGTCGGAGGGATCCGAGTACAAAGTGCTCCGACTGTGGATCCCATATGAAGGATTCCGGATAGAGATTATGCCACCGGAAGTTGATGACGTGGTGCTTCCGGCAAGAAGTGGGACATACTAAGACAATGAAGACGAGAAATACTAGGATTGGATTGAACATTATTCTGTTATTACGATGCTGTAGGATCTGCGATATATTGCCACTGAGGGTTTGATTTGATATCAGTGTAGGATTGCTTTCGGTGTTATATTTGGAAGGTGCCTTGCTGAAGAATCCAATAGAAGAGAACTGGAAGTTTGAGCCCATTTTCCAAAAATTTATCCTTTTCTAAAGTGGAAATCAATACCAGATGGTTTAAAAATCACTTTTCAACAATCAGGTGCAAAGTTTAATTAATTATAAATCAGGTATTATAATTAACCCGCCACACCTCAACACCCCATACCCTAGATTTATTTCCGCTTTCGTTTTCATCGTTCCGTCTTTATATCATCTGCCGTTTGGTCCGTCTCTCTCTTCTCTGGTGACATGGCACCACTGGCGTTGAGTCATGGCATCGGCACAACAGTCTCTTCGCGCAACTCCAACGCGGCGTCTCTGCGTGCGGATTTGTGTGTTCGTCGGTGCATAGATCGCGGCGATTCCTCGGAGTGCAAGCGCCTCACGACAACGGCGGTGACGGGTGTGTGCGCACTTCTTCTCTGCTCAGCTTTTGCTGGCCAACACGAACAGTGGCGTCTCGATGCAAAGGCGAGATCGACGCTGGATTGGGTAGGTATGGTGTGGTGTGTTGTGGTGAATCTAGGTAGCGTTGTGTTGTGGTTGGCAATGCAACTGTGCGAGTTCGATTTGGTGGCACCTAAGTTTTTGGGACGGTATGGTGTGGTGTGGTGGTGTTCTAGGTAGCAGTGTGATGTGGTGTGGTGTAGCGATGTGGCTGCACTGTTCGATCTGGTGGTGCTGAATCTTTTGGAGCTGATTTTTGTTGGTTGTATTTATAGCTCTTGGAAGTGGGTGCTGTGCAAGCGATAGTGTGGTGGTAGGCGGTTTTTGGTCGGCAATGGTGTGGTGGTCTGTGGTTTTTGTTGGCGATTTTCTGATCAACCTGCTGTACTCTTACTGTTCGATCCCTGTCATTGCTAGTAGTTGGTGGCTTGCTTGGCTTAGTGCGGTGGTTGATGTTGAGTTATTTTAGTTAGATTTGTCGATTTTTGGAGTAATGGTGGTGGTGGCGACGATGGTTGGGATGATCTTGTGGCTGGGGGTAGTGTTTGTGATCAAGTATTGAAACGGATCGGGAACGAGTGTTTGGTGTGGGTGATCAACTATTTGATTCTCTGTGACTGACTATTAATCTGCGACGTTGAAATTCGATTATTTTGTGGCTAAAAAAGTAATCTGTGATCATTAAATTTGAAAATATGTGACCCGTGACCTATACTTTTTTGGATTTGTGGCAAATGACATAAACTGTGATCTATAATTTTTTGATCTGTGATCTCGAAATAATGTGACTTATAAAAGTTTTGATTTGTGATCTCTAAATAATGTGACCAATTAAATTGAAGACATGTGATCAATAAATAAATCTGTGACCTTATACATGTGACCGTTATTTGTATAAATGTGACTTTTCTTATACTTAATTAATAAATATTTTTAATTAATTAGATAAAAACCTGATTTTTGCATTAGTGAAACTTAACGCTTGATTTTTGAATTGTGCATAGTTAAAACTTGATTTGTGTATTTTTCCGTTTTTTAAATTTACTAGTTTTTAGCCCGTACATGTATTATTTTTAAAGTAATGTTAATGTGTTTAATGTTAATGAAAATCTAATGTGCATTCTAAAAATAATTGCTTATGCTCAGGGGACATCAATAGATACTTAATCAATCTAAAGCAGTTTTGATAATGTTTTCCAAAGCTATTATTGATGAATCCATTGACTGTATACACTATTGAATTCAACTAAATCACCATATATCTTGAGTAATGTTTTATTCAAAAAGCTATGCTGAAGTGCAAGAGAAAGTCTGGGAAAAAGAGTATAAGACTGTATACATAGGAATATTAAGAGCATTCGTAGACTTCATTCACAAAAGAAACATAATACCTATTGTATTTTGGAGATAGTATATCCAATAATGCAAATGAAGGTAAGAAAATGATTTCTAGTTGAAATTCCATGGAACATTGTAAAAACATTGAGTTACCTAAAACTCATAAATGACATTATTTGCTTTTACTTAGTAAAGGAGGATGATAAGACAAGATCGCAAATATTATTTAGATGCACATGCTAGAATAAAGCTATGACACAAATGTAAACCAAGTGTAATTGTTTTTTCATGAAGAAACATGTACCTTGTAAGTGAAAGAGATACAACCATCATAAAGAGAAAAAATGGCATTAGTAAATCAGTGAATGTCGGACTGGAGTAATGGGGAAAACATTGTTCAGGAGAAAAATTAAATCCATAATTTACTGGGAAAATGATAATTCATCCAATCTTAAATTAAAGAGAAAAGTTAAATAAAATCCACACCAAATAATGAAGCATTGAAGACTATTTCTTAATGATAATAAAAGAAGTTTAAATACTATTAGTAGCAACTGCACAAGTAGACTTTAACAAAAGACTAAGGCTTAAGATCCTACACATAGGCATATAAACTTGCCTTAGGGATATTATATATAACTTTGCCTATTGTCACAAAAGTATTGTAATTATTTTATGAATGGTTTTTTCTTCCAAGTCAAGGACATTGGTCTAGTGATTAGATTCAGAGGCTCTGTTTCAGTAGTTTCATCTAGTGCTTCGAGGAGAGGCCTCTTTGCAGAGATTGCAATCGTTTCTTCGGTGTATTTGAGAACTTCAGTGTGAGTGTTGCATACTTTGTTTTTCCCTTTGTGTTTTTCTTGTCTAAACTCTTGTTCATCTCAGTTGAATTCTTGACATCACTTATAGCAATTGAAGGATCTATTTCAATGATTGCACGTGAGGAATTCACATCAGTGATGGTGGGTAGATAGTTGAAGATGAAGATGATTTCATAGCGGTATTCGGGTGGATTTTTTTTTTTTGTGTCACTTTTATATAGAATGGTAAGTCTCTTTCAATACTGGTTTTCATAACATTGTTCAGCTCTCCATCTGGGTTCTGTGATAGATAAAATGCATTTTACTATTGTATTTTGGTGCTTCGAAAAAATTAATGCTAGAGGATGTTAGTATTTGGTGTTTATCTTTTGGAAATGGTCCATTATTTCATTGGCATTAGTTTCCAATAATGCCTTTGCTGCTTCGCCTATAATGCTTGCATCTAACTCTCTAGATCTGTCCTCAAGGTGCAGAAAAGCATTTGCTCTGTGGATAAATTGTTTTCGATTAGGTATTGTGTATTGTTTGAACAAAGTATTGATGATAGTAAATATTTAAAATTATGTTTAAAAGTTCGATTTATCTTGGTACTGCTTTTGCATGTTCATACTTGAAAAATTGACATTTGTAAATTTGTCCGAAGTCTACATTGGATGCTTTTTTGCAATTACCGCAGGACATGTACCAAAATTTCTGGTGTATTGCAATAACTCTCTAATGGGCCCTGATCCAATATAATTTGTTTTGTGAAAAAAAATGTATGTGTTAGTAAATTATGAAAATACTGAAAGTAAAAATTGTTGGGTGTTTTCATAATGTTTATTATGTAATGTAGGAAAAATATATTTATGCTATATAATATTGAACGAAGTAGTTGAGAAAATGCCCTTAGATAGACTTCTAGTAATTCAGCAATTGGTGTGAATTTATTTTCAGCTGGATGTGACAGTTTTGTTGGGCTGAGAGTAACAGATGGTTTGTTTTCTGTAAGTTTGTCAAGTTTTTCTTTGTTTGCTATCACCCTGCATGAAAGAATTATACAATTACATATAGAATATAGCTGAAAGAAGTTAAGAAATTATTTAGGTATGTTTGTAAACCATTCTTTATAGTCTGCAACAACCAATAAGTCAGCATTAATGAAGATACTGCTATTGACTTTAGTTGAGAGTGTAATGCCTGCAAAAAAATGAATCATAACTAATATGTGTCTACATTTTTTGTTGTAATGTCATTGTAAATAAAATGGTATGTTTATATTGAATTTACCATTGAATGAAGAAACTTTAAGATTTGTAGCCCATATGACAAGTCTGGTTGCTAGGTTTTCAACAATGGCAACACATTCCCGTTCAACAAACGTGTCCCATGGGTTAGCATCACAATCTCAAAATGTTTATCTATTAATATAACGTCCCGAAGACAGGCTTCTGTACCAAAGTGAGTTTTGATCATTCGTTTTTGTCGAATATCTATAGCTACTCCTATAACATCTGGAAGGACAGGAAAATTTTCTTTGTTATGTATTTTGCATCTAGTAAATTTTAATACAAACAAAATAACTATAAAATAATGCATAGAAATACTGGTTGTAAAGTTAGAAATGTTACTTATGTTGACGTTCTTATCCATGTGCTTCTCAAGTTCGTGAAATGGATTGACCTCATATTTTGAAAAGAGGAAGTTCAAGTTATTCTCATTGAGCTCTTCGATCTTTGTTTTCCCTGTTATAATCCAAATCTTTTCTTCATGTGAACTTTTAAACTCACTTTTGTTATCTTTCACCATAGCGTTTGAGATTATGTATGTCTTTTCGAGTATGAGCTGATCGTTAAGTGCTATAATATTTGCATCATACATTGTAGCTGTCTCTTTGTTACCCTGTTCAATTTTAGGAGATAAGGACATGAACATAAAATAAAGTTATAGTGAAAGCTTGAAAATTGCTGTAATTATTAATACATAGTTACCTATAAATCCATTAGAATGAGGTTTTGATATCGGGTATAGAACTACGATCAGTTTTTGGTGGCTGTTTTCCTGCGATAAAGACTTTTGCAGACCAGTTACTTTCTGATGTAGAAATCTCTGGGATAAGCTTATAGAGAGTAGTCATCTTTGATATCTGTTTGTTGCTTGAATAAATAAGTCTAAGTAGAAATAGTTGTACCTATGAATATAACATTCTAACTGTATATTAAGGAAATGTAAGAAAGTTGTTAATGTAAGAAGATGAAGTAAGAATTTTAGACTGGAGATGTAAAGAATTACCCGAAATGGACTGATGTTAGAATCTGCAAAGTGTTGGCAGATTTAAGAGAGAATTCTAGTACGTGTATTCTATTTTCATAATCTGAAATTGAAGTACCAAGTGCAGTATTTTTAGAAAATTTAGAGGAGAGAAATATTTTAATATATATTTTGACTTTTCAATATATAATTGAGTGTTGGAAGGATAAGAATGAAAGTACTATGGACATGTGTCAACTGTAAAACATCTGTATGTAAGACAAAGATGGAAAAATTTGTTGTAAAATTCTCTTTGTTTTTTTTGGAAATGGAACCTATTTGTTGCCTTTTCATATGAGAATGTGATTACTCTCAATGCATCTAGATGCTAATTTAAATAAAAAAATTTAATATACAAAAGTTTTTTTGCGTAAATGGTAATTTTGTTGAGAAGCTAGAAGTTGAAGTTATATGGAAATATAGAAGGGTGTAATTATTGGTGCATTTTTGGAAAAAAATGGATACATATAGCGGAATTGAATGATTTTCCCATTGTATGTTAGTGAGTAATACAATTTCTTAACGGATGTAGTAATTTTAAGTTGAAATACCTTTTATGTATTGTTGATTCTATTTTTCCAGTTTGTAGGCAGTATTTACTTATTGTACTGATTTCTGCATAACATAAAACAAAAGTAGTGAGTAAACTATATCTAGAATTGTAATTATATTAGAAAAAAATGTTATAAAACAAAAATTTATTAATTGAGAATACAAAAGGTAGAACTACCTATTTTTACCTGTTGTAAATATATGGAATTGTTTATGCCATTTGAAGCTTTAATACCTAAAATTTTCAATTTGTGACTAAAATGATGAAAATTGAGCTTGTTAATTTTAACTATATTGGTGCTTCGAAAAAAACAAGTAGAGTTAAAGCGTCTATGCTTGTTAATTAATTTAGAGAGGCATGTTTGTATATCTTGAGAAGTTTGGTGGTATATAGTGAGGTTCACATTGCTGTTGTGAAAATCTAAAAATAAAAAGGACAATTAAATATAGTTAATAGAACATCTATAAAAGAAATGATTGGCCAATGTAATTAACTAACATAACATGAAGATGTGATGATTAAGAAGCATTATTTATTTAAATGGTTTTAAAGACACAATTATCTAGAATCGAAATGTAAATAGTGTATAGATTCAATTTAGTGATAAACTACCTTAAATATATAGAAAAACAAATTGTATGTATAAGAAACATACTAATAGTATATATATATATATTTATGTATAAGAAATGGTAGAAGTTGTTCAATAAAGTGCAAAGTTATGATTAGAGATGTCATAGAAAAGTATAAACCCATTAAATGGGAATCCTGGCCTTAAACTTGGACACATACACATCAAGTAACCAAATCCAACTAAAAAATAAAAACCATCAAAATTCAGATATAGAAACGAGGTCATGGATCTCATGGAGTAAATAGTTGCACTATTTTGTAAGGCCAGAAAAGATTTGTTGATTCTATTAGTGTCCATATTAGGATAGCATGACGCTTATCATTTGATTATCCAAGAAGGATTTATTTAAACCGTTACTTTCAAATTTAGCTTTTTTCTAATATTTTTAGTCAGATTTTTCATTTAGCTTCCCTAATATTCAAATGTATGAGGAAGCTAAACATTCATCATTCTTACCCAAAAATATAATACAGCCACATCCCTATGCAATATTTTGAAAAATTACATGCTAATTGGTGAACAAAAAATGCTAAATATAGTATATTGTATACGTAGATTTGTCGTTAGAACATGTTTTTAATTATTGAATGATTGACATGGATTTTATTTTCTCTACAATTATGTGCGCAATAGTTGTATGAGCTTTGTGACTTGTTTTACCCTTGAGAGATGGAAAATAAGTTAGACATCATGTTAATTATCGTAAAATTTGATAGGGGATAGAAATATACTGCTATGCTTTATGTGATCTTTAAGTATTCATAAATCTTTAATGCATTTTTATATGTTCGCATCCATTATAGAAATATAGTCGGATCGCATGTGAAAATATGTTTAATTCTACTTGAGAGAGATTGTTAAATAAATTAGGAATATTGGTCTTTATAATTGAATCGTGTTGTCAATTTTATAAAATTTGGATTAAAGGGGATTGATATAAGGGAATTCGGGATCCTAATACGCATTTCATTATAATATTTTTATAAAACTTGCATTTAGTTAATGCATTTAATTTAGTTAATTTAGGCTTTATATTTATAAGTAGGTTATTAAATCATGATTTAGTTAGCAAAAATATCAAGAATTTCTATTGTTTCGGTTAAGGC
>NC_036256.1:1044523-1062002 GCF_002742605.1 Olea europaea var. sylvestris | reverse complement strand
TTGCCTCCAAAATTGGCTGTAGACACACAAACACAGTTTGAGAGTATTAGCAATTGCCCTTTACAATTCTTCCTTAGTAGTTTTTTTTCGTTACTATTGAATTACACTACGAGATAACAGAAAGAATGTATGAGACCTCTTGATTAGGTAGCTTGACGATAAAGTGTTCAAAGAATAACCGAGCAGCAGAAGAGTTAGATACCCTCACCTTCACGAGAAACCTGTCTCCGCTCTATAACACAGTAAAATTATGAGAAGTGCAGCAAAATCTTATAATGAGAAATGAAAAATATGGACGATAAATAACAAACAATGTAAAGAATAGTCATATCTTGTACTTCACTATGTTAAATACCAAGATATGCAAAATTCTTTTCTTCAATTTGATGGAATATAAAAGTGCATTTGATCAAATCATTAAAAACATTTTCTATGCAAGCAAGTTGAAGTTATTAGCACCCTTATACTCTATATTTTCAGTGATCTGTGACTTGAAATTCGGAAACATATAAGAAACAAGAACTAGTCCATAGCCTGAGAAAAAGTGCGATGCTTGAATCTTAAACGGCATACCCTTAAAGGTGCAAGAAATTTTAGTGACAATTCTGACAGTGCTAATGCATTACCAGTACGGGCAATTGCATCAGCATTTACACCAATTCTTTCAAGAAGTTCATGACGTCCTGTTGAAATATTAAATAAGAAGTCAATCCTACCTGAAAGAAGAAAACGATAATTTAAATGTATTTATTTTAATCAAAATGTTATAAAATTTATGATTGTGAAGCAAATCATTTGACTCCAATGACAAATCCTACCATCCCCTGGTTGTAAGCCATTTGTGTCACTCACAAACCTCTTAAAACTCTGTAAGTACCAGCTCCTCTTATATCTCGAGTCTTGAGAGGGTCATATTTTAACTGAACTTAGATTTGTCTTTCCATTAAAGCCCAACCTGAAGACAACCTAAATTATCCATCAAGTCTTGATCCATCATCACTTGGGAAGCACATTACTTGGCCTTATCCGTGTTTTGACCATAAGAAACCTATATAACAATTTTCACAATTTTCTTCTACACACATTGACTCGAGCAACAGATGTCCATCAATAGGAGAAAATGATGAGCATGAGCATCAGTTCGCCGCGTTCTCTATAGTAACTAATTGTCCCAACAACTGAATGTAGGCACTAGGGAGTTCTTCTGAAAGAAAAAAACTACTATAGAAATATTTATGGCCATGTAGTCATGTCCTAAACAGGGTAATTCTTTTTATTCCATACAAATTCATAACTCAGCTTTTTAAATTAATGAAATTGGTTTATCTAACTCTCCCACTTTCCCATCAAACAAATATGGCTATTTTTAAGGGAATAAATCACGATAAGGCACAACTAGTACTTGGATCTTGTAGGTCATTTTGGAAACCTTCTGCAAGAAGACTTACTTTTCTGACACTTTCTAACTCGTATCAGCTAGAATTATCTTAGAATATTTCAAGCTTTTTATACGACTAAGTTGAATTCCCTCAATGACAGCACAAAAATTCCACTGTGAAGATTGAATTATGCAAAATGGTGAAGCCTATTGCAGCCAAGCCAATTCAATCATCGCACCAAATTGTCGAAGTTTAAATCAACACTTGTTTTCTAATAAACAGGATATATTCAACCATTTTTTGGGGTCAAAACATGTAATTCAGAGGCCAATTGGCATTAGATAGAGTGGTTCCACCAACTCAGGCATTTCCTTGGCTGGACTTTCCAAAAGCCCAACCACGGTTGGCATGCAGGAAATTCAATCAAATTATATGAATCAATGTATGAACTTCACATCATCTGGTACTTTCAGCATTAATCATAAAGCACACTTACATTTTTGCCTATCAACTTCTGTGCGAAAACCGAAATATTTCTGTATATTCTGTTATAATTTTTTTGAAACATACATACAATATGAGTAACAGCATTACACAGAGAGGAGTACTAACATTTAGTATTGACAAAATCTAAAAGTTTCTTTTTTTTAGATGTTAATGATTGGGATTGAAGTAGTTCTTAGTGCAAGCAGAGACAGATGATGCTGATTATCTATTGCCAACATATAAAATCTGTGGTAACATTTTACAGATAAATATATTTTAATCGTGTAAAGATGTTTATTTAAGCAGTTCTCACCATGTTGGCAATAACTTGCATGGACAGCAGTATTTACAACACCATATTGATCAAATTCATAGTCCCGGACCTTAAGTTCAACTTCGTGGAATCCGCCCATCCTGACAAACAGGGAAAATGTAAAATAGTACAATTCTAAGATATTTGCAAAATAGTTTAACACAAATTCAAAAAAAGCAATTAAGAAGGAAAGATTAAAGCTGATCCAATTAAGGAAAATGATACGACAACTCGGAGCAATCAACTATGAAACTCAAAAAATATCCAAATAAAAAAACCCATGATACAATTCCCACTTCATAAATTGAAATCAAGCCAAAATCAAATATCCACAACTACCCTTTTCCGCCCTTGAAATCAAATGCAAAAGCATTGCAGCTTCTGACTGGAGTAAAGCTCGACCCTTGACACGGCAGCCGGAGATGCCGCCTTGGGAATGCCGGAAAAAGAAATGGACGGCGTAAAGTGGGCCAAGTCTCATTGGCAAGTGATGTGTGGGAAGACGAGTGAATTGAAGACGAGATTGTGTGTAACTGTAACATTTTCTTGAACCGGAACCGATGAAAGGCGGAGAAATTTGGCAAAGCATAAAACGCTGAAAAAGTAGCGATGTTTTTGAGCATTTCATGTGCGTTATTATTAATGCCCAAGTTTATAAACCCCGTTTGGCCCTCATTCTTAGATAATTTTGATAGATGAAATAGTATTTTTTTTTTGAAAAATATGTGATTGAAAAAAATAAAAACTTTTTAATTTGTGTGTAATATTATTTTATAGAAGATTGTGTAGTTAAAAATAAAATTGAAAAAAAGAATGAGAATGGGGGCCAAACGGGGGCTAATGTCTGTTTGTCACGTGCTTGACTCGTGATGGTTGAAACATAAAGAGGTAAAATTGCACATTTTTAGCCCTTATTTAAGCATCATTTTTTTTAAAAAACTTCATTTTCAATAAATTAATTTTACACATAAATTAAAAAAATTTCTTACTTTTTAACCACACATTTTTTAAATAATCATTACTCAAAAATACATTTTTCCCAAAATAACAATGGCTTAATCTTTGACTTAGGTCCGCTCGATAATACTTTTATTTTTGCTTTTATTTTTTATGGAAGAGTTTTTTAATCAGCTTCTAAAAATTCTTTTAACCACAAAAAAGAAAAAAAAAAAAGAAACACGTTCAAAAGTAATTTCTCAATCTTATATGCGACTTTTGACTTTTTAAAAGTTCTGTCAAACGATATTCAACATCTTTTAAACTAGGTTGTTTTCAATTTATCTATTTTGATGTGAAGTTCCTATTGATTATATCATTTTGAAGATTAAAAGGTCAATTTTTGTTCAATAAAACCAAGGCCCTGTTTGGTAGGGATTTTTTGCCCCAAAAAATTGATTTTTTGATCGTTATTTTACTATTCAAGCCGTAATTTTTGACTTCTTCTCTCACATGTGGACCCCACTTTTCTTCTAACGGTCAAAAAATCAATTCTCAAAATCTCTACCAAACGGGCCCCAAATTTAACTATTTTATCATTTTTCATAATTCTAATTGCTAAAGCCATAATGTTTATTATATTTAAATATGTTGCTGCTGCTGTTATTGTTATTATTATATTGAAAAATTTGGAATATTTACAGCTTGTTTGGGAGTGATTTTTTGGCCCAAAAAATTGATTTTTTGGCCCAAAAAATTGATTTTTTGACCGTTATTTCATTATTTTAGCTGTCATATTTGACCTTTTCTCTTACAAGTGGACCCCACTTTTCTCATAATAGTCAAAAAATCAATTCTCAAAATCACTCCCAAACAAGCTCTTAATAACTTCATTTTCCTTTATCTCTAACTTCAAATTAATAGGAAGTTATCTTTTATAGGTTAACAACAAATTGAAAATTATGTAAAAGACATATAGTGTATACTTTGTTATTTCATTTACGGGTATTTTCTATTTAACCATTTTATTTGCTTTTTTTGAGAATAATTATAATGAGATTATAATGAAGAACAGCAATGGGTCCCATAATGTGTAGATAATAAGTGAGTAGGGATTGTAAATGTATCATTGAAATTAAAATTTGATTGTAAACTAAAATGAGATTATAATTTTGGCGAAACATGCAATAATATTATATTTGTAATTTTTCCATTATTTTTAACAAAGCATTTTAGTTACTATTTAATAAAAAGTACAAGGTAAAATTAAATTTTTGACACATAATCTGTAAAATGTTTCACACCCTACTACTAATACATATAAAGAGTCTACTCCCACTAGTCTTAAGGTCGGTTGTTAGGGTTTTGGTAATAAAATTGTTGTTGTTGTATTATTAATATTAATATTATTATTATTATTATTGATAAATTATGTCTATTTCAATTTACTATTTTGTTTTAAATTAATTTTGTTTCATATTTTCTCCATTTCTATGTCAATAATCTATGACATGTATCGTATGTACAACTTGAGGAATGATTTGAATACGAGATAGGACAATAGCTCTTTTATGGATTTGGGTGCAGAGAGTGTCATTTTACATGTATCGAATATTCGTGATTTTTAAGTTAAAAAAAATATATATATGTATTGTTTCAACTTGAGTGGCCGAAGTACTTTACCTTTACATTTTTTAATTATAGATATTTATGGATCATATTTTTTAAGCTCTAATTGTAGTTTTATTTGTTTTTAATTTTTTGAATTATTATATTTGTGTTTGACTATGTTACTTTATACATTTTATGTTAAGGTAATAAGCTTGACATTAATTTTTTTTATGATAATTGATGTCATGAGCATTTTTATTTTATTGATGTGAATGCCATTTCGATCAATAATTACAATTAAAAGTCAATTTTTAACAACATGACATATTTTTACCGACAAGACAAAATAAAAAGAAATTCAACAACAAAATTATAAAGAAATAAAATAAAATAAATTTAAAAAATATATATTATATTCATCAAAATATTTCCACAAATTAATAATTTTGGACCTCATACATAATGACATGAAAAAAAAGAAAAGAAATTAACTAAATTTTGTATTTTCAAAACAATAGAACTTAACCCAACATTAAAATTTTGCAGTGGACTTAATTCACAACTGACATGCTCCTAAAGTCTTAACCGTTTATTTATGCTTAATCCAACGGAGGAATGTGACATTGATGAAATTGAAAATATGACCGTTGTGCAGGACCTATTTATAACCCCTTGTTCTTCAAAGAGATCGATGAGTTATGGCGTTTTTCAAGAAGAACTAGGCAAGTTTTTTTGAAGACGGATGCAAGAGTTAGAAAATTAACAGAAAACCAGGGAGTCATTTTTTTACGATAATTTCTATAATTTCTTCAACTATATGATTATCATGTTCTTTATTCAAATATAGAATGAATCTTGATGGATAGTTTCAATTCATGGTTTTGTTATTTGGTCGAACTGATGATTATTTTGGGTTTCACTGGATTTTTTTGGAGAATTTTCTGGGGGTTTTCATTTCATATACGGCTCTTTTTGCAATTTTAACAATTGCCTCATGGTTTTTCTATCAAGAAGAACTAGACAAGGACTTTTGAAGATGAATTCGAGTTCTATTTCAGAGAATCGAGAAATAAGTTAATAATAAGATTCTTGACAAAAAAGCAGGTTAGTCATATTTTCATGATAATTTCTTTAGTTATATGATGATAAAACTGGGTTCAGTGGATTTTTTTTTTTGGTTGAATTCTCTGAGGGTTTTCATTGAATCTCTAACCCTTTGGATTAAGCAGATTTGTTATCTCTCGTTTCTATAATTTCTTTATTTTTTTAAAATAATGTTCTTTGTTGGTTCATTTTGTTGAATCTTCTAACTTGTAAGATATTTTCTGGGTTGAATTGATGATCATTTTAGGGTCACACTGTAATTTTTTCTGTGAAATTTCTTTGGGTTTTCACATGATTTTTAATGGTTGTGTTTGGTGTTTCCTTTTTATTCAATTTATGGCTATTTCAGCAATTGTGTACCTTAGGTGATAATGTTCTCTGTTGTTGTGTGTAATTCCTTTGTCTTGGCAATTGCGTTCTATGGTGCATTTGAATGGGTCTTGAAGGATTTTTCCTTTACTGTATTTACAATTGTTCTGTGAATTTTATATGGCTAGTATTCATTAATGGAATTTGTGTTTGGTTTGATTATTGAAAAGTTTTGGGTTCCCTTTTCATCTTATGTATGGTTACTAAGGAAATTGGTTACTTCAGCGATTGTATTTTGAGTGTATCTCGTTCTATGTTTTCTTTAATTTTTCTATCTTTACACATACATTCTGTTTTGGTGCATTGGCTTGAATCTCGAAGGATAAAATCCTGGGTTCAATTTTGATTTGCAAGATTTATTTATCTGAATTCTCTGTGGATTTCATTGAATCTTTAATAGAATTTGTGCTTTTTCTGTTTGGATTGAATAAGGATAATTGATAAGAAGGGGTTTCCATTTTATTTTATGTAAGGTTCAACAATTATGTTTCTTAGTGAGATAATGTTCTTTTCATGTTAATTCCTTCTGTATTCACGATTACATTCTTTTTGGTACATTTGGATGAATATTGAAGAGTCTGTCTTGTTCTCTGGATGGTTAATCTTGAGCTTCACTGGATTTGTCTTATTCTGGGTTGATTTTTAATGTACTTTGTGCCTTTAGTTTGGTTTGTGGTTCCTTTTTCATTTTATGTATAACCATTTTAGAAAATTATGTTCTTAGAGTGAGGATGTTCTCTTTGTTTCTATAAATTTGATATTAATTCTCTCTGTAATTTAGATGTTGGTTTGTGATTTTGGTTGGGCTTTGATTGAGTGAACTTCGACCGTTAGATATATTGGAGTTCCTTTTGGTTATGTAACTTTTTTTTCTGGGTCTATAATTTCATGTTTATGATTTTACGTTCTTTGTTGGGATGAATCTAATAGGATCTTTTTTGGGTTTTGTTTGTTGGTCTAACTGATGATTTAGCTTCAAGTGTCAGTGGCGCACTAAGGGTTTTTTCCTAGTTTAGTTTCTGATATTTCCGCATCGCTCGCACAGTAGCACCCGAATTCTCACACAGCAGCACCCGAATCTTCATATTTCTGGACAGGTTTAAATTACAAGCGGTACTACCCTATATCGATACTCCATCTTGCCATGATTATCTTAGTTTTTATGGTTTTTCGGGTCGGTATCCTACTAGTTCCCTCGATCTTCTTTGTCAACAAGTGAATAGATCTATTCAGAGTTCATTGATTTTATTGTTCATTGATTTCACTTTTGCTCTATGATCTAAACGTAATATTACTTTCTGACAAACGTCCGATGCTTATCCAGGTAATTGTTTCTTCATTCCTCTTTTTTTGTGGTGGGTATGTATTGCATCGGTTGAATTCATTTATCTCTACACATTCTGCAATTTATAGCAGCTTCGCCTAATAAGATGTCAACTTTTCATATTTCTATTTCTGAAGCAAATAATCTGTAATCAATCTGTTAAAGAGATATTAAACATTCGAATGTCTCTGGAAGGCTAATCCACATTCCTGTTCAAGAAGAACTCAATTAGATTTCTACAGAAAAGTAGCAACCACACAAAAACGTCGTCGAACTTGAAGAGTCTTCGCACCTATCTCCAGGTTTGTCTTTGATAAGATCATTTTAGTTTGTTTTTATTTTAGTTTTCTCTAATTCACTTAGTTTCATAAGCAATTCATTTTGCAATCGTTATTGGTAAATATGCATGATAAAATAAATGGTTAAGCGTGCCTCGTAAATTTGGCTAGGATTCCTAATATCCTAATTAAATGATCTTGATATTTTAATTCAACTTATCCCAAAGGATAAATTTTACCCACCAAATAGGCACTTGGACTAGATTCCAACCTTAAATTGATTAATATGCTCGAACAAGGTCGAGACACCTTGGTTAGACATGGCCCTCTGGGAGGGATTATTCATATTTGGCATTCACAACTTGCTTGTGCTCGATTAAATCTTAGGAAGAATTATGCTCAAACAAGGTCAGTCCATGACACTTGACTACTTATGACAATTGTTACTTGAACATGATGGAGACTTACTTGGCTTATACTTGAATGTCATCGAGACTTGAATTAGGTTGACGTAGTTGTTTGAACTAAATCAAGAATCACTTTTGCTTGACTCAACAAAATAAAATATTCTCTGGCGAGATCGAGATTTGGGCTTGACTCGCCTTGTCTTCTCTTGACCCAAATCTTAATATAGTTATGGTCGATCGAACTTAGACTCGACTAGAACCTTAGAGGGAATTATGCACAAATGTGGTTTAGTCGAGCATCTCTTTCACTCTCAAAGAAGGCATGGAAAAAAAAACATGGAGGGAAAAAAAAAACAATTTGAGTAATGGAGGTAGGCATATTTCTTCTCTTAAGGCACACTTTCCAAATATTTACATCCATTGTCCACCATGTTCACTAGATTGATCACTCAACTCTGTCTAACTGGCCAATCACAGTAGATTCTAAGTACTTGGGATAATCCCTAATTACCACATCCTCTCAACCTAATAGAAGTGATAAAAATGCCATTTTCATTCTCCTCACCTGATCAAGGTCTTTTCATAGATACTCAAACACACTACTAAGTGATTCACTACTGTCTTAAGTTCTACCCAAATTCATTTGCTTAAAGACTCACCACTCCTCTTATCTTATTGTCATAGATTCCCTTACTATGGCAATCTCGTTTTATTGAACCAAAATTCCCTTCATCTTTTTGTTTTTCTTATCTTCTTTTTGTTGAACCAAAATTCTCTTACAATCTCATTTTGTTGAACCAAAATTTCCTTCATCTTTTTGTTGCCAAATTGAAAAATCGTCATTTTGAGAAAAACAGAACTACCAAAGTGCACAAATAGGCTATGCAATCCAGGCCACAGTCAACTTTAGGTTTTCGTTAGTCAACTTTAGGTGTTCTAACGAAATAATCAATGCAACAATTAACAAAAAAAAAAAAAAATCTCAACAAAGAATACTTGCAATTAAATCCAATACTTCAAATAGAGTCCTAAACTTTAGGACCACTATTCGTCCTAAAGTCTTCAGCAACTGTAACAACCATGCGAAGAACAAATAATTCCACTGTATAACAAACATAAAACTAACAATATTATTCCTCCTAAAGTTTTCAACAAGTTTGTCCAAATTGCACAAACACCAAATGCTAGAAACTGCCTGAATTGGACAAACAGTTTTGGGCAATTTTCTGGACAGGTTTACAATCCGATGCTTCGTTTCAGCCGATTTTCTAGATGATTTTTGGTATGTTTTCAAACTAAATCCACAGACCTCTTATATATTCATATGCCCACCAAGGCTATCGTGAAAGCTCGCTCTAAGGATCAAAATTCACCAAGGAATCCATCGGTTTTGGCACCACAAAAGAGGCTGATTTCTCTCTTTAAAAAGCGCATTCAAAATTTTCTCTTTACACACAAATCACACTGGAAAACGGAGGGTACTTATAAGACTAGATTTGGCTTTTAGTTGGACTAATAAGAAAGATAAACAGAAGTTTCAAACCATCCAAGAGGGAATATACCGCCTATGAATTTGGTTGTTGATATTTATTTCATTCATACATTCCCACCTTACCATCATAGCCTAGGATTTATTGGATATCAAAACACCAAGTAAAAACAAATATTCACAGTAATCAATCAAGAGAACACATATAGGATAACATACAAATCTTTTCAAAAAACACGTTCTCACAGACCACAGATGAGCACCAAAATCAAACACTCGTCAAACACATACAACAAATGCATAAATAACCCTACAAAAAGATCTCACCACACTTAAGTTATCATTTCTCCCAACCTATGTGGATAGTGGGTCTCCAACTAATAGAAGTGATAGATGTGCCTCTCTCACACTCCGCCCGATCAGGGTCTCTTTACAGATAAAAGATTCTAGACATTTAATTACCTCTCCACTCATGATCCAAATTTCACACTCTACATGCCGGTACGAACTACAATATGCATGATATTCCTAACCCACAATGCATGCAAACAATTACAATAAGCATATTTCCTCTAATTCACCTCAAATTCATGCAAGCGCACATAACAAACATGGCATATAATCATGCAACAAAATTATGCGAACATACAGAAGAGGGTTACACACAGATGCATATGTAGACTTGACTAGGGTACCCAAAATTAGGAAATCACACATGCAAAAAAGGGTTACACACAGATGCATATGGAGTACCTTTCTGCTTATCCTTCTTCTTGCGTCCCTAATAAAGTGTCCAAACTTAAACAGCTATAACACTGTCTACCACTAGACTTGAATTCTATCCAAATTCATTTGCTTAAACTTCATCCTACTCCTCATCATATGTAACTCACCACTCATTTTATCTTCATTTTCAGCCTTGATCTCCATCTCCTTACTCTTAAACATTCAGATTGTCATCGAGAATCTTGAACAAGTTTAGATCCTTTGAAAGATCCATTTTAAAACTAAAAAAAATTCAAACAAGTACAATTTGTTAGGATAGATTTAAGCAAATATAAGTCCTCCAACTTTTGCCAAAGTTCTTTTGTAGTTTTTCAATTTTTCTCAAAATAGTGTAAAATAATTGAAAAATCCCATTTCCAACTTTGAAATGCAAAGACATTTTGAAGAAATAAAACAATCAAATGCACAGATAGGTCACACAAAGTAATCTTAAGGCTAATACACCATTCTAGATTCCCAGTGTTTCGTAAGATTCACAATCTTTAAATCAAGGGAATATTCAAACGGGTCAAGGCTAGATGTTCTAATCAAGGGAATTGCGTGAGAATTTGAATTTTTTGTTTTACCTTCGTAACATCAATCCTAATATTGAATTTTAAACTAGGATAAACCAATAAATACACCAAAGGTCATCTATTATGAGATATACGGATTTATATAACTTTAGTACCACCATTATTCGTCCTAAAGTCTCTAGCAACTGCATCGACCAAAGAAATATGATCGAGTCCTGAACGTGCGAAGAACGACTCTGTCTAGATTTCATTGTACTATCTGAAACAGGAAATGTGTTAGCACCAAAATGTCAAAAATAACGTTCCTACAAACTGCTTGAACACTGTTGCCTGAAAAATGTTGCACGCATTGTCGCCGTTGATATGTGCCTCACTGACGGGACCGCCTGCATGTCACACCAATGTCTCCGTTTCATCAAACTCTTTTTGGATTGGTCGAAAATCACGAAAACGGAGGCTAATTTTAAGCAGTTTTTGGACATTTTTTCGATCTGATTTCTGCTTCATTTTTGCTAATATCTTGGACGTTTTCTGGTAAGTTTCACAAACCTAAACCACCTTGAAGCTCTGATACCAATTGTTGTAGAAGCTTACATTCTCTACCAAACAACCAAACCAATTGGCTCCGATCCACAACCAATATATTAACCTCGATTGCTTTTCAATCACACCCACAAAGGACTTGACAGTGATGATTTCTAAGCACAAAGGCGATGAAAAAACCACACAAGTGCGCAAGGAAGAGACCAAAACCCACCAAGGAATCTATCGGTTTTGGCACCATAAAGGAGGCTGGTAGAACCCTTAGCCAAATTCTTTTCTTTACAAACAAACACAAATCACACTAGAGGGAATACAATTGGATCAAATCATCCAAGAGGAAATACAATTGAACCGAATAGAACCTATGATAGGCTTGGTTGTTGGTATTTATTTCATTCATCGGCCTAGCATATGAAATATACATTTCCACGTTAACATTCTAGCCTGAATTTTTTTGGGTATCAAACACCCAGGTAGAAGCACATATTCAAGTAGTCAATCAGAAACAAATAAACACACGATGATAGTATAATAAATAATGTAGTATCAACACACAAATCTTTTCAAATATGCTCGCGCTGAACAACAGACGTTAATCAATCAATCAAAGGGCCAACACTTATGCAACAAATGCATAAATGACCCTACGAAAAAATCTCACCACACTTATCCTACCCCATTTCATATTGCTCACACTTTGAGAACATGTATCTCCTCTCATCACTCACCATGTTCACTAGATTGATCATTTATTTTTAACTGGTAAGTTTTCAGAATAATCCTTTATCACTACATCATTCGTCCCAACCAAAGTGGATCATCTCCACTAACAGAAGTGATAAAAATGCCTCTATCGCACTCTACCCGATCAGGTTTGTTGATAAGAAGCTTTTCTGGTCCTTCTCCTTGAGAGATAGAGCCTTATCGCAACCATAACACCACTTACCNTTTTTCCCACTTTCATACTCAAAAATCACACACTAAAAGAGGATTATGGTAAGCAAATAAATGGGCCGAGATAAGTCCTTAGATCTTATTGATAATTATTTCATTCATTGGTTGAGGCATATGAAATATAATACGAAACTTATTGGGTGTCAAAGTAATCAAGGTAACCAATAAAATTGGGATCACAGACCATACATCGTGTTTCAAACCCGAAACACATACGATAAATGTTTCATAAGGGCTAAGGTCAAGAACACCCCTTGTAGAAGCACATTGTCACAGTTATTGGGATAATCATCTACCACCACATCACTCTCCCCAACCAAAGTGATAATGGTTTCCACCTAATAGAAGCGATATAAATGCCTATGTCACACTCCACCCGATCGATAAGCTCTTATGCTTATCATTCTTCTTGTGATAGTCCTTAAAGTGAGCCTTACCATAATTGTAACACAGCTTACCACCAGATTTGTCCCAACCTTTACTGTTACAATTCAATTTTTCTTAGTCAAAAATAAAAAATTGACTAGTCAAGGTCAAAGTCAATTAAAGACTAAAATAAAATTAAATATTTTACTGGAATTTATTTTATAATTGACAATATATGATGGTTAAATTGCATGCAATTTTTATTAAGTGGGCCTTTATAATAACCTTTGACCCATTTTTTTCTCTTAACACACACACACACACACACACACTATAAAAACCAGGCAGAGAAGAAGAAAGGCCAAGAAAGAGAAAGGAAAAAGACAAAAGAAGAAAGAAAAAAGAGAAGAAGAAGAAAGAAATGAAGAAGGGGGAAGTAAGTGTTGATTTCTTCTTGTTTGGGTCCATTTACCTCATTTCTTCATGAGATTAAGAAGTAAATGTTTTATGGTATTATGATATTAAATTTCTAGGGTTTAATTAGTCGGTTAAATTTGAGGGTTTAATTTGCAGATTTAGTGAAATGAGTATGAATCCTTGTTTAAATTGCTTGATGGAAGATTTAAACTTTTAGTTTAATCAAGGTAGGTAATATAATTTTTGGCAAACCCTAGATTTCTATTTGGGATTTTTTATTAAGTGTTGTTAGTAAGAATGATTATATTGATGGAATACTCACATGAAAGCATAAATTTGAGAAAAAAGATGAAAGTTTAAATGGGTGGAATTATGGTTACTAGTTTTCATTAGATTGGAAAGTATAATTATTTTTATAAGTTGGATGAAGGTAAATTTGGATGTAGTATATTTGTGAAGGTTAATAGAAAGTAGAACTAGCTCCAATTGATCAAAGGGATAGTAAATAGTTTCTTGTTTTGGCAGTGGTTAAATTAGTTATTTTGTAATGTATTTCAAGTAGTGACGAGGAGATTGAAAATGTTTATCAGACAGTCTAGCCTATAGTTTTGTGAGTGGATGTATAACTCATTTTTCATAAATTAATTATTTATCAAATTTATGTTAGATTAGAAAATTTATTATTTCATACAGCATGTTTTTAGAGTAAAGTGGATTTATAATAAGTTATTTTTAAAAGTTAAATTCAGCTCAATTAAATCATTTGATTAGCATGTTATATGAATATAAATATTTCAGCATATTTAAGGTTGTTTTTAAAACACCAGAAGTACCCAGGTGATTTTACTCTAGTATGCACTGGTGTGAATGTGTTTCCACAGTGTATGACTAATTATGGTTATTTTAACTCTGCACTATTGTGAATGTACTGCACTATTGTGAATGTGTTTCTAATAGTATATGGCCAGATTATCAGAGGTCTTTGGGACCCACTCTTGTACACACATAGGCTTTGGCCGTGTACTATGGTGATTAGCCTTTCAGCAACTCTGCGTACGTATGACTAGATTATTAGATTTGAATGACCTTTGTTACATCGAGTTTACTACACGAGTAAGGCTATATTGGGGTACCTTTGTACCGATTTTCAGTATTATATAGCTTATCAGATTTCATACTACAGAATTTAGCTTATTCAGTTTTTAGAGTAATATTTCCAGGTTATAGTATTGTGAATGATATTTTTACTTATATTTACTGTATTCAGATTAATTATATTCATTATACCTTATAGTTGCTTATCTAGAATGAAAAACAAAGAATTTTATGATGCTTTTATGTTTGGTTTTAAAAGTGTTACAAGATTTCAAAATTTCTAGAAGTTTTAGTAGTGCAAAAATTTTTAGGAAATATGCATAAACATGAAAAGTATACCTATTTGCAAACTATCCATTCACTGAGTTACAAGGTCGTATATTTTGTCATGTTTTTTCCTATCAGGAGATCGCTGAATTTGAGATACCTGGGAAAGCCCGTTGAAGTCAAGAGCCTGGTTACCCATCATTTAGTGCATAATCTTAATTATATCATAGTATGTAATGTATAGTTGGGGACTCATATTTATTAAACACTTTGTCTAATATTTTGTTTGATGTGCACTTCGTAGAAGGATAAATTAATATAATGATTGCATGTAAACATGATATTTTGTAGTAGTACTCAGTCGAGTTTAATTGTATTTTGTTTTAGTTGTGGTGGTACTGGTGGAACTATTGATGTTGAACTCTGGATGAAGACTTTGGAAAGTATCTTTGATGTGATAGAATGCTCAGAGGATAAGAAATTATGCCTCGCAATATTTTTATTGAAGGGAACCTGGTGATTGGTGGGTTTCTTTTTGAAGTTGATATCCAGATCCTAGTGTGATAACCTACACCATTTTCAAGGAAATTTTCTATGAAACATACATACTCCATTTTATCGTAATGAGAAACAAAATGAGTTTTTAAGATCGGTTCAAGGGTCAATGTCAGTTGTTGAATATCATGTAAAGTTTGTAGAACTGTCCAAGTATGCAAGTGCTTTGGTTGCTGAGGAGAGAGATAGGTGTAGATGAACCTGAGCAAGGATTGAGAGTAGAGATCCAGCCTATGATTACTGCTCATGGGCATCAAAATTTCAGTATGTTAGTTGAGACGACATTGAAGGTTGAGATAGCTATTCAAGAAGGAAGTAATCAAGGAGAACAGAAGACCTTTCGAGGTGGTAGCAGTTAAACAAGAACTTCAGGAGAAAGGTTCAAGTAGAACAGAAAAGGATTTTGGCCAGATGTCACTAAATCTGGAAGTTTTAAATCTAAGTTTGGGAGTTCTGTACAACAGTCGGTGGGGAGCCAGTTTAGGGTTCTACAAAGATAATTCAAAGGGCGAGGTAGAATGAGGGTTTTGATCACCGGAGCTTTCCACATTGCCAATCTTGTGGGAAGTTTCATCTAGGCACTCGTCTTCAAGGAATTGGAGTTTGTTACGAGTGTGGTCAATGGGATACATAAGGAAAGATTGTTCAACCCAATCTCAGCAGATTGGAGCATCTCATATAGTATCTTCTCAGTCAGGGATCGGTACGGCCAGAAAGAACAGGGATCAAAGAAATCAACAGGGTCAATAGGGGCCACGCAATCTAATGTTGCTAGGGATAGTGCTTCCAGATAAGTTCAAAGGGCGAGGTAGAAAGAGAGTTCTGATCACCGAAGCTTTCCATAGTGCCAATCTTGTGGGAAGTTTCATCCAAGCACTCGTCTTCAAGGAATTGGAGTTTGTTACCAGTGTGGTCAATGGGACACATAAGGAAAGATTGTCCAGCCCAATCTCAACAGATTGGAGCATCTCATATAGTATCTTCTCAGTCAAGGATCGGTACGGCCAGAAAGAACAGGGATCAAAGAAATCGACAGGGCCGTTGGGAACCACACAATCTAATGCTGCTAGGGATAGGGACCCTAGGCAGGTCGATCCAAGACTCAGTACAAAGTGTTTGCTATGACCCAGCAGGAGGCAGAGGAGTCACCAGATGTGGTATTGGGTATGTTATCTATTTTTCGTAGAAATGCTTGTTCTCTAANTGAGTTGTCTATGTGCAATAGATTACGTGTTCAAGATATTCCAAAATTGAAGAAGGAAATTTTAGAAGAGGCACACATGTTTGCTTATGCTATGCATCCAGGTAATATCAAAATGTATCACATTGAAAGATCATTACTGGTGGAATGACATGAAGAGAGAGATAGCAGGTTTTGTATCCAAATGTGTCATATGTCGACAGGTAAACCCAATTCATCAGAAAACAACAGGACTTTTACAGCCATTGCCTATTCTAGAATGGAATGGGAGCACATTATTATGGACTTTTTATTTGGTCTTTCTCGTACTCAGAATGTTCATGATGAAGTTTGGGTTATTGTAGATCGTTTACTGCCAGGTTCTTGTCAGTCAAAGCCACCTATACTTTAAATAAGTTGGCAAAGTTGTATGTGAATGAGATAGTGAGCTCATATGGTACTCCATTATCTATTGTGCCTGATAGAGACCCTTATTTTACATCTAAATTTTAGCCTAGTTGCAGGAAGCTATGGGTACTAAACCACATTTTAGTATAGCTTTTCATCCTCAGACAGATGGCCAGTCAGAGATGACCATACAGACTCTTGAGGATATGTTGAGGGCTTATAATTTAGAGCTCAAAGGTAGCTGGAATACTCATCTGTCATTAATGGAGCTTGCTTACAATAACAGCAGCCACTCCAGTATAGAAATAACTCATTTTGATACTTTATATGGTCGAAAGTGCAGAACACCAGTTTGTTGAGATAAAGCTGGTAAGAAGAAGTTAGTAGGCCCTAAATTGGTTCAAATGACATCCGAAAATGTGAAATTGATCAAAGAAAAGATGAAGACAACTCATGATAGATAGAAAAGTTATGCTAATAGGCACAGGAAAGATCTTGAATTTGCAGTAGGAGATAAAGTTTTCCAATGCCTTACCACTTGGCTATACTCTATAGGCCTGGCTATGGGTAGGGTTCCGAACCTTCTTGTGGTCTCATTCATCCTTTCGCAAGCTCATCAAGTTTTTAAACTTGTCGCCTTAGAAAGGGATGTTGAGATTTGGCAAGTGAGGGAAGTTGAGTCCAAGATATATTGGAT
>NC_036256.1:1036344-1039132 GCF_002742605.1 Olea europaea var. sylvestris | reverse complement strand
TTATCTCCATGCTGTAAAATTTTCAGGAGGTTGAAAAGACTTCTTAAGCACAAATGCCAAGGCTAGGAAAAGAATGTTTCTTGATATTTTATTTAATACATCTAGATCAGTTTAAATAAAGATTTTGCTTAGTTAAAGGTATCCTAATCACCATAGTTAACTCATAGAATCTAGACGAGAAATTGGTAGACAGAGCACTAAAATTCTACATTGAATAACAGTAAGTGGAGTGAAATATATCAAATTTACAATTAACATTTATCGTAATAAAAATTAGGATTATAATTAGCAATTAATATTTGTCATAATCAAAATAGGATAAGATTCCACTGTAGATATAAACAAATTTCAAGCTTCATCTAACAATTTTTATATCAGATAATAATTTAATATATATCTAATTCATAATTAACAATTAACAATTTACGACTATCTTAATTAAAATAGAATTATAATTTAATTGTTAGGCCCCGTTTGGTATCCATTTTTTTCAAAATATATTTTTCTCTCGCTTCTTTTCAACTACACATTCTTTATACATATATATATATATATATATGTATATACATATGTATGTATGTATATATGTATATATAATTGTAGCAACCACAATCGAATCCTGAACGTGCGAAGAACAAATTTGTTCAAATTTTATTGTATAACCTGAAATAAAAACAACACTAAATGTTAGAAATAATGCTAGGAGCAATTTGCCTGAAGAGACCTCCACTAACAAAAGAACACACCACCACCAGCCTATGTGTGTGGGCTTTACGTGTTGTCACACGTGCTGTCGGTTTGCCTCATGCGTCAGTCACTTGGGTTTGCCTCCTACATGTCTCGAACATGGCGGCCTTTGTTTCACTACCAGGTCTCTAGATTGGCTGAAAATTGCACAAACAGGTCTGATTTTTTGGGCAGTTTTACAATCTGATTTTTGCTTTTTTCAACTAATCTTTTAGACAATTTTTGGTTAGTTTTTCAATCCAAATCCACTACTTTGAGGCTTTGATACCAATTGTTGTGAAAACTTGCTCCAAGGATCATCAATTAGGTGTTTCGGGCCCAGTTTTATGTTATCTTTCTCTACCAACCAACCAATTCAAACAGCTCCAACCCACAACCAATATATTCATCGTGGTTTCTTTTCAATCTCAGCTACAAAAATAATGGTGATAATTTGCAAGCCACAAAGGCACCGAAAAAATAATGGAGGAAGTTCACAAGAGGAGAGACCAAAATACAAAGATGAATTCACCGATTTTTGAGTAATGGAGGTTGCCGTATTTCTTCTCAAGTTTTTTCCTACTTTCATACATACAAATCATACATTAAAAAAGGCTAGGGTTAGCACATATATGTAGGGTTAAGTTAAGCTTTAGTTTAACCAATAATAAGGTTAAATAGGCCAAGATTCAAAGTCATTCAAGAGGCAATATAAATGGGCCAGTTTGAGCCTTTGGACTTGGTTGTTGATATTTCACTCATTGACCGAAGTCTATGTAATATAATCCAAAAATGTTTAACATTATTTCCCTGGATTTATTGGGTATCAAAATCTAACAATTTGGATGGTGTGGAAGTAGTAGTTGCCATAATTACATCTGTATTATTATGTAGTAGTTTTCACTTGTGGCAAGTGGCTTAAAAGACTTTTGGCAATTGATTAGTCATTGTCGCCTTCTACAGACAAATATTTATCTCTGAGATCTGGTTACAATCCAAATAAGAGATCAATATTCCAATTCATATAAGCGGCTGGCTGCCACCAAGAAGTAAAACTTAGCAAAATACTTTCAGAAAATTCTAAAAGGGACTTCCTTTATCAGGAAGTGAAGCACCAGCAGTAGATTTGTGGTTGGTTTCATGAGTAATTTACCAATCAATGTATTGCTTAACATTCACATTTAACAATTTCTTTTGTTACTACATTCAAGGACTCAATTAAATTTCTATAGCAAGCGACTTTCTCTTTTTACCCTTGCCAAGTTTGTCTCTCTGATATATTCGTTTCTCTTTATTTTTATCATTTTTTTTCCCTCTCAACTGATTTAGAAATTTCTTTCTTCCTGTTTAAATTAATAGTATAACTTGAGACATATGCATGATCAGTATAAATGATTAAATTTAATATCCTCTGATTAGATTCAACTTGCATACTTAAAATCCTTAAGCAATCTGTATTCATTTCATTTTTGAGTTGTTAAAAATGTAGAAGCACATCTAATCACATTTGACAATTATCGAGCCCGAGCAAGCTCCACCTTGTTTGAATATGAAGCAAGGACCGAGATAAGCCTAAATGAATTTCAAGCCCGTTTGAAAATACTGTTAAGACTTGGGGTCCATCTTAATAAGGTCAACCTTATTAAGAGGAGTGTCCCAATCCTTTATATATTGGTCATTATTTCGGTATTTTACCGATGTGGGATTATATTCCCTTAACATGCCCTCGCAAGATGGTGGCTCGTTTGAGCAAACCAATCTTGAAATCCGTGCGCTCATTTTTGAGACTTAATCGGATCGAATAGCTCGTTGGAGCTTAATGGGCTCTGATACCATGTTAAGACTTGGGGTCCACCTTAATAAGGTCAACCTTATTAAGAGGAGTGTCTCAATCCTTTATATATTGGTTATTATTTCGGTATTTTACCGATGTGGGATTATATTCCCTTAACAAATACTCTCACCTTAATAAGGTCAACCTTATTAAGAGGAGTGTCTCAATCCTTTATATATTGGTTATTATTTCGGTATTTTACCGATGTGGGATTATATTCCCTTAACA
>NC_036256.1:970684-1036051 GCF_002742605.1 Olea europaea var. sylvestris | reverse complement strand
TCAACCTCGTTTGAGCACAAATCCTTGTAAAACAAACCTTGACCTTAGGTTAAGTTATGCTTGAATGAGTTTGAAACATTCTTCAACATCGATTTGGCCGTTAGAGGTTATGACTCACTTAAGATTGACTTAACCCTAGAAGGATTCATACTTGATCGAAAGAGGCTGAAACTTATTTGGACTCGACCCAACCAAAAATGAATTATGCTTGAAAACTTACACTAAAAGAAAAAATATTCTCAAAACAAAGTTGTGAATATCTTGGGCTCAAATTAGCCTTTATTAATTGAGCTAAGTACTTGGGCTCAATTCAACATGTAGAAGGAAAATATGTTCCTGAGGTTTGCATGAGGTCAACCAGGAACTTAGCATGATGTGGTCTCCATGAGTACAAAGCAGGTTCCAATAAGTTGCCTAAATTTTGCTTACCTAAAATTTATTCAAACAAGAGATTAGCAATTTAGCATGGTCCTTATCGGCGCCTAATCTGGGGACGTGGATCATCCAAGGCACATTAGCATGACGCTCTTCTTGTTTGTACCAACATTTGAAGAAAGAGTTCTAACCTCGATTGTCTACTAAGGGCTGAGCTGAGCTTGAGTTCCACTGAGTGGGTCTCAGCCTCATCGAGCATAATATATTGTTGATGTCTCTTGAGCTTGAGCAATATGTTTAAGTGGAATCCAACTGAAGCGAGTCATAGTTCTCGAAAAAGTCCTCTAGACGAGATCTTTTTTGTGCATACTAGTCCAGGTACATTCGACTCCTCGTGTGAGAATAGTTCTCTCTATGAACCAAATGGGCAAGATTCGAGCCCAAGTGAGTTTCTACATCGTTTGAACATTGTCTAAATTGAGTCTCAACTTTGTTTGAGAATATATATTGTACTGAGCTTGAGCGACTATTAATCTCGTTTAAATTTGTAAAGTGTGTAACTCAGCCCAAGGGTCTGCGAAAATGACTTGAAATTTTTTAACATAATTGTTTATATTAGTTGAGTTCCAAGTGCTTCATACCAGCATGGCTCATCATTTTTTTTTTGGGATATAAATATTGTCTTTTAGAGAGAATTATGCTTGAACTAAGTCGAGAAATCTATCAATTTAGTTATTACAAATTTTTCTAGTAAAGGTTCACCGCAACTTGCAACACTTGAATACTATCGACTCTACCTTTGTTAAGAACAACTCAACCTTAGTAAATTTGATCGTGAACAATCCTTATGTAAATTATGCTTAAATGGGTTTGAGACTTGGTCAATCTCGATAAAGTCCTTAAGATAAGTTATTGTCAATAAAAAACAACAAGTCACTTTTATTGTCTCCAGATGATTAAGGTAATTAATCTAATTAACCATAAGTTTAAGAAATCATATAAACGTATAGATCAAAAACAATAAAGTAAATAAACACCATATACGATCACGGAGGAACACTCCTACCCAGGATAAAAATTCTCCGAGAAACTTGTCTGTAAAATTCACTAGAAAAATTGACTTCCAATTAGTCCAGACAACACTCAACTTTAGTCGACTCTAGAACCTAACTCGTAAATCACTAAGAACTAACTCATTCTGAAAGTTTGTTCCGAAATGCTGGAACTTCAAGCGCCTCTTCTTCAATTTTAGAACTATGAAGGTTTATAGGTGAAGGTAAGGGTTTTTGGTGTTTGATCTAATGGAAGATATATATAAATTACGTAGGATGTTCTCTTGTATGGAATACAGACTCAAACAACAAGTATTTGGAAAAATATACGAAACTTTGCTCTTGGGGTTGAATTAAGAAATCTTTTGGAATAATGTTCAAAGAATGATTTTTTATGAAAATAATGATTAACCACACCGTGGGACGAGATATGACATGGATATATATTATTAAGTACTGTTTGAGGTTAAATAAGGTTGGAAAAACTATTCAACGCCCAGCAACCGGGGACCACTCGGCTCACAATTGGTGGAGGAAGACAAAGGGGCCATAACCCATAAGGACCAACCTTTCAAACTTAAACCTTTTTTTTTTGGCTTTATGAACTCTAAGGGACTAAGGAAGAGGCATGGGAATCAGTTAACGAATAGATGGACTTTACTATTATACCATCCAACAAAGACTATAATTGTGTGTTTTCGCTTTCACGCAGTGAAGTAGAGGAACATTTAGTAAAGAAAGAAAACACCTAAAATAGCAATATGAGAGATTCGATGTGCGTTACAACATAGATAAAAATGTTGATGAATTGAAAGAAATTTTTATACAGAATGATTAATAAGACTTCGAATCTCCCTCATTAATCCGTTTTAATACAACCTAACAAGACAATATGTAACATTCTTGTTTATCAATGTTCCTAAATTAATTAATCGTCTCTCTCAATAACAATTAAATCTATCGAGGTCATCTGTCCTTCCTATATGAAAATGCGAACATGAAAGCATGCACTAAAAATGCTAGAACATTTATAGAAATTATGCAAAGTAAACTGATAAATCTCTATTCCTTATCGGACTTTACAACAATTATTATCATGTGCTATTTAATCTATTATCTCTTTTGATAGTAATAGAAATCACAAACAATTCAATTGGTAGTTAATTAATTGAAAGTCATAAGTCTTATAACAATCATCCAAGAATAAACACATATATAACGTTAAATTATTAAACATGTTAGACATCATGTTATCAAACGACCTCCCGGGCGATGATGTAAACCAGTTTTATCAGTCGACATGAATGACTGAACGATAAATCAACACCGAATAATGGGATGACCCGACTTAACGTTGTTTTACCTATTGGATGGCTAATAAACCTTTGTGGTTTGTTGGTGTGCTATTGGGCCATAACCCTAGTCGAGCCCACTTACCATATGTATAACTTACCTTATTGTTTGTCATTGGTTTACTATATATATTGGTAACTCTCGCATCCTTCCTTGGTCTCGTTTTTGTGAAAGAACCCGAGAGAGAGAGAGGCCGTGTCTTCTTCTTCTTCGTGCATTCTACTCCTTGATCTTGTTTACCTCTTGCTTGTGTCTTTGTGACCCTTACCTATGTGGTATTCATTCTTTGTGAGTGAGCAAACAGCAAGCAGAAGGAAGAAAAGCAACCATAGGTAGAACTCGTGAGGTCGGCGGCGGGTACCTTCGGTTTTGGTGTTGATTCGGTGTTTTAAAGATTAACTGAGCTCGGAAATCATCTTGAGCAGCTTGAGGAAGATCCTAACATCTGGTATCAGAGCTTGGTTGGCAAAAATCAGTTCAAAATTGGTTGATTTTCGCGATTTCATCCTTTTACCCGAATCTGAAATTCTTCAATTACTCACAAACCAAAGCTCGGTTGGACAAACGGAGACCATACCCATTACCAGCAGGTCGAGGCGCCCCTGGTGAGGTAGCGCGTGGGCGGCGGCGACGGAGCAGCGACGGCGCGTGGGCTGCATTCCGGCGAAGCTATCTTCAGGTAACTTGCTTGTTTCGATCTCCTAAACGCGCTGATATACTTTGTTTTGTGTTTCAGGTTACACAAAAAAAGTTGGACGATTTTGCCCCTGGTGCGACGCTGACTGCAATTGAACAGCAAGCTCGTTTTTCTCCACTCTACGGACTCAGATAGGTCCGCTCTGGTAAATTGGCTTAATCCATTTAAATTCAGCAATAACAAGATCATCGTGTGGGGTGATCGTTAGGTTTTGGGGTTACCGTGAAGGGGTAACCATTGCTTGTGCTAGAACTAAGATTACTTGCGTTAATTGAGTGCTTGTTCTTTTGATTTAAGTGCTTGGTATTTCTTGGTGAACGTAGCGTTTAGGTTCATTGTTACTTTTACTAAGAATTAACAAGATATTACCTTATCACGCTTCCCAATACTATTTCGTGTGGTCTAATTAGTGTGTTAACCAATGTCAACACATAATTTTGATTTCAGAATATTTAACGGTAAAGGAGACTTCTCTATCTGGCAATAAAAGATGAGAGGCATATTAGTCCAACAAAAGGTATCAAAAGCCATCGAAGGCAATTTTGCACCTGAGATCTCAAAAGAACAAAAAGAGGAAGCCGATGAGCTTGCCTATACCTCAATAATATTACACTTGTCTGACGCTGTCTTAAGAAAAGTAGAAAAACTAAAAACCACCAAAGAACTTTGGAAAAGACTAGAAGACTTATACTTGCTTAAATCTACACCGAATAAACTCTACCTACTCGAACGATTCTTCAGTTTTAAGATGGATCCTTCAAAGGATCTCGACGACAATTTAGATGTATTTAACAAATTGGTGCAAGATATTGTCAATTGTGACGAAGCCGTGTCTGAGACCTATAAGGCTATAATCTTGCTCAATTCAATCTCGGACTCTTATAAAGAAGTTAAGAATGACATTAAGTATGGTAGGGACACGTTAACACCTGAAATTGTCGTAGATTCTCTTAGGAGTAAAGAGATGGAAATGAGGGCTGAAAAATAGGATAGGAGGAGTGGAGAGTTGCATATGATGCGGGGTAGAACTCAATTTAGGCAAGCCAGTCATGATGGATACCAAAGTAGTGGCGAATCAAGTAGTAATAGTTGGAAAAAGAAGGGCAATGGTAGACCTAGGTCAAAGTCTAGAACTAAGGCTAGAAAATGCTATGGCTGTGGAGGCACAGGGCATTTTATAAAAGACTGTCATAAAGAAAGGGGAAAACAAAAGGTTAAGGAAAGAGATGAGGTAAATGTGTTATCCTCTACCTCCGATACCGAAAACGGTGAAGTCTATGTGATTACTAGTCCAGTTGCATACACTACTGAATTGAATCTAACTACTAATTCTCACATGCATGAATGGATAGTAGATTCTGGTGCGTCTTTTCATGTGACGTTTGAAAAGAACTGGTTTGAAAACTTGCAAGAATCTAATGATGGGCAAGTAGTTCTGTGTGATAACTTTGCCTATACAATTGTTGAAATTGGAGATATAAAGATAAAATTTAACATGGGCTTTGTGTACATGTTAAAGGAAGTTAGATACATTCCTGAATTATCTAGGAATTTGATTTCAGTAGAAAGACTTGAGAAAGACAACTTCACCAGTAAAATTGGAAATAGTATGTTTAAAATGATGAAGGGTGCGTTAATCTCTATTAAGGGAATCAAGAAAAATGATATTTACATCACTACTGGGGAAGTAATTAGAGGATTAAACTCCTCTATTTCTTCCTCCAAAATCGATCACACACATACGTGGCATAGTAGGCTTGCACACGTAGGCATTAAGGGACTTAAGCTACTTAATGAAAAAGGTGCATTTGGTAATGACTATGTGTCTGACCTATTGTTCTGTAATCACTGTGTGCTCGAAAAGCACCATAGAGTGTCGTTCTCCACTAGTACGCATAAGGCTAAAAGCATGCTTGAATATGTGCATTCTGATCTGTGGGGTCCTGCTAGTAATCCCACATCGGGTGGGAATAGGTATTTCCTATCTATCATAGATGACTACACCAGGAAAGTGTGGGTCTATCTATTGAAAGATAAAAGTGAAACCTTCCATAACTTGAACAATTAGAAGAAACAAATGGAAAACCAAACTAGCAAGAGGATCAAATTTTTAAGGACAGATAACGGCCTAGAATTCTGTAATGCTGAATTCGATAGGATGTGTCAAGAAAGTGGAATAACAAGGCACAAAACTGTTCCCTATACTCCCCAGCAAAACGGGGTAGCAGAAAGAATGAATAGGACCATACTAGATAAAGTGCGCTGCATGATGTTAAGTTCTGGGGTTCCTAAGTCATTTTGGAGTGAAGCCGTTGTAACTGCCTGTTATCTGATAAATTTGACTCCATCGGCTGCATTAAATGGTGATACTCCACATGAGAAATGGTCTGAAAAATTGGGTGACTACTCAATGCTTAAAGCTTTTGGCTGTGCTGCCTTCTTTTATCAAAGTGAAGGAAAATTAGAACCTAGAGCCAGGAAGTGTGTCTTTCTAGGATATCCCAAAGGGGTTAAGGGCTATAGGTTATGGGATAGAAGCCAAAAAGGAGTTAAGATCATCGTGAGTAGGGATGTCACATTTAATGAGAGTGAGATGCCTTGTCTAAGGAACGAAACCGAACCTGTAAGTGAAACTGAATCAGGTGAAGAAAGAAATCGGTTTAAGGTGGAGTTAGGAAAATTTAACACATCAGTACCTAGTACTTCGAGTGAGGTGGAGATTTAGGTCCAAGAACCTGAAAAGGAAAATGAAGTAGTGATAGAAGAGTGTCGTGAGGAAGAAAATCCATTAGCTAACTATAATTTAGTTAAGGATAGAGAGAGAAGACAAACGAGAGAACCTAGAAGGTTCGGGTTTGAATCTGAATTGGATTTTGCATACGCTAGTTACGAAGAACTAGTTGATAGGGAGCCGAATACTTTTGAAGAGGCTATGAATAGTGGTCAATCTAAGGAGTGGCTTAAGGCTATGAAAGAAGAAATGAGTTCTCTAGAAAAGAATCAAACTTGGGAGTTAGTACCGAGACCTAAGAATAAATCAATCCTTGATTGCAAGTGGGTCTTTAAGGTTAAGGAAGGTACTAGTAGTTCAGAACCCTTAAGATTTAAGACTAGGTTAGTAGTGAAGGGTTACACACAGAAAGAAGGTGTTGATTATAACGAGATTTTCTCACCAGTTGTCAAGTACACTACTATTAGGGTCATGCTCGCATTGGTTGCGCTCTTTGACTGGGAACTTGAACAACTCGATGTAAAAATCACTTTTTTATATGGAGAGCTTGATGAACAAATCTTTATGAATCAACCAAAAGGTATTAAAGACAAGTTAAAACCTAATTATGTGTGTTTTCTGAAGAGATCCCTATACGGTCTAAAGCAATCACCTAGACAGTGGTATAAGAGGTTTGATTCCTTTATACTCACTATAGGATTTCAAAGAAGTAAATTCGATCACTGCCTATACTTTCAACATAACGAGACTGATAACAATTATTTGTTCTTGTTGCTCTATGTGGACGACATACTTTTAGTTGGATCATCTCCTAAGTGGATAAACAATATAAAAGCAGACCTTAGTGGAGAATTTGACATGAAAGACCTAGGAAAGGCTAAAAGGATTCTAGGCATGGAAATAGAACGAAATAGGTCAAATTCCATCGTATTCTTGCATCAGTCTCCATACATATCAAAGGTGTTGAAAAAGTTTAATATGAGTGACTGCAAACCTGTCACGTTGCCTCTTGCAAACTATTTTGTTCTATCTAAAGAACAAACTCCATGCAATGAACGTGAAGTGGAATACATGAGTAAAATTCCATACTCAAATGTGATTGGTTCCATAATGTATTTGATGGTTTGCACTAGACCGGACTTAGGATTCGCTGTTAGTACTCTCAGTAGGTACATTTCTAATCCAGGTCCTGAACATTGGGAAGCATTAAAGTGGCTTTTAAAATATTTGAAGGGTACAAGTGACATAGGTCTAAAATTTAGTGATAATAAGGAAGGTGTGAAATTAAAGGGTTTTGTAGATGCTGACTATGCAGGAGATAGGGATGGTAGGAAATCAACTTCCTCTTACGTATTTACCTTATCAAATTCGTGTGTTAGTTGGAAATCACAGTTACAACACATAGTTGCACTATCCACTACAGAGTCAGAATATATTGCCACTACTGAAGCAATTAAAGAGACTCTATGGCTTAGAGGTCTACTTCATGAACTAAGTGTCTTGAATGAGTATGTAGTTGTGTATTCTGATAGTCAGTCATCCATACATCTGTGTAAGAATCCTATTTTTCACGAACGCACTAAACGTATCGATATTAGGCTACACTTCATTAGGGATATAATATCACAAGAAGTAGTAAGACTTGAAAAAATTCACGCACAATATAATCCTTCGGATATGGGCACGAAAGTGCTGCCACTGGTAAAGTTTAGAAGTTGCAAGGAGCTTCTAAACATCGGTACAGGTAAATGATTTCCAATTTTATCGGTTTTCTGTTAGAGGTGTCACTAATGGAAAACGTTTTCTCTTTGCAGGTCCTTTGACACCAAGGTGGAGGCTGTTAGACATCATGTTGTCAAACGACTTCCCCGACGATGATGTAAACCAGTTTTATCAGTCAACATAAATGACTGAACGATAAATCAACACCGAATAATGGGATGACCCGACTTAACGTTGTTTTACCTATTGGATGGCTAATAAACCTTTGTGGTTTGTTGGTATGCTATTGGGCCATAACCCTAGTCGAGCCCACTTACCAAATGTATAACTTACCTTATTGTTTGTCATTGGTTTACTATATATATTGGTAACTCTCGTAGCCTTCCTTAGTCCCGTTTTTGTGAAAGAACCCGAGAGAGAGAGAGGCCGTGTCTTCTTCTTCTTCGTGCATTCTACTCCTTGATCTTGTCTATCTCTTGCTTGTGTCTTTGAAACCTTACCTATGTGGTATTCATTCTTTGTGAGTGAGCAAACAACAAGCAGAAGGAAGAAAAGCAACCATAGGTAGAACTCGTGAGGTCGGTGGCGGGTACCTTCGATTTTGGTGTTGATTTGGTGTTTTAAAGGTTAACTGAGCTGGGAAATCATCTTGAGTAGCTTGAGGAAGATCCTAACAAAACATATATTAAAATATCGTAACAATGTTTCATCAATGCCTTAGTAATAGGAATTCTAGTCCAACATAGCAAAATTACTAGAAAATATGTTTGTGTGTTTTCTTAAAATTTTGAATCTCTTCAATAGGTTTTTAATGAATTTCCAATTGCATCTTCTCTTCTTTGCCCAAGTATTTAGGTTGAATCTTCAATTTGCAGAATTATTATAATTAATTACCCTTTAGTTCTCACAAGAACAATTGAATGTTGCCTGTTTGATGATGATAATTGATGAAATATAATGTATGATATGTTTTTTTTAATGTTGTGCAAGTATTTGTAGGGTTCAAAAATAGGTTAAAATAGTGTCCAAAAGTGATAGAATTTGGAGTTCAAGTGAAAAATGGACATTGCCATGCTAGATAGGTGCTCGAGTACCCTATTGGTGGACATCGAGCACCCATGTTCTAAAAATGCGCTCAAGCACCATTCTGGTGAACATCTAGCTCCCTCTGAGTAGTCATTGATGTTTTTATCATAACTTTCTCTCTCGATACTTGATTGATGTGGGTCAAAGTGCATTAGAAACATAATTGAAAGGACTACAGTTTTTCTAGAAATATCATTTTTCTTATTCAAATGCTATGTGAAAAATGGATCTCAATCTATGGTTAAGAATCTAGAGCATACTTTGCGGCTAGAAATTGATTTGTGAAAAATACTTTGAAACCTTAGACTTGAATCTCATCCCATTTGATCCTATTTGATATTCAATCATTATTTTGAGGTTAAAATCAACTATTGGATATTTGCAATTTGGTTTTTAAGCTTTGAGCTTCTCCACTTCTTCACCTGTTTTTGCTCCTTTTGATTAAATTTCATCCAAAATTGAATGTTACCTACAACAATCGATATTTAAATTAATTGAGTAGTATTTTATTTAGCCCTGATTTTATAGAAATTAAAATCTAGCTTTTTTATCAAAATCAAAGTCAATAATTAATTTTAACTATATATTTCATAGGATCCACAACTTTTCATCCACGTATTTCGTCAACTTTTATTAAAATCTGCAAAGAATAAATAAATAAATAATTAATTAATTAAAAAATATATAATTTTAATCTCTGTCATACAAGAGCTCATTTAGGTTCCAAAATATTCTCTTTTGATGGTCAAAATAGGAGTAGAAATTACATCTATTAAACACCTCCAGACTTAAACATTTTTTTATCCCGAACAAAATTAATTTTTAACATATATAAAACAAATAATATAGTCAAATAGTTTATCGGATTTTCTCAAGTATTGAAATCACTTTAGTAATTTCATAAACTACCTCCATGTATTGTCACCAAGATTAATTTATTTTAGAATGATGTTTGTGAGTGCATGGTCAATTCAATCATGATAAACTTCAAAACTTCAAAGATGGTTATTTTCCGACCCTAAATGGTCAAACATTTTCTAACTTCTCTCATAAGATGTACACCCTCAAACTTGTTCTTTCTTTTCTCGTCCAGGGTTTAACTTCTAAAGGTTAAATTCTCTCACTCATTTGGATTGCACCATTGCTATTTACTACCTCAATTTATGTTGATTCTCCTTAAATTTGAGTGTATCAATCTCCAGGTTTCACCTAAATAGGTACCTACACTAGAAGTGCAAATGCACAAGTAATCATCCAAGGCTAGAAGGGCAGAAATGATGCTTATAAGTTTTGCAACTAATATCTCAACACACTTTATTGGGTTGTATTTATTTTCTTATTGTATCCCTTCTTCTATTTTTGAAATCCCTTTTTGTTTTTTGAGGGTAGTTTTTGCTTGACCTTGTAGGTAGTCTTCTTTCCTGATAAATCGTCCCCTAAACATTGGCCAAGTTACTCAAAACTAGTGTCACACAACAACATAGGTAACTTTTTCCCACATGCGGCTAATGAAATGCCTTTTGCCTTTTCTGGAATAATTAATTGGCATCGAAACTTTAGTATTATCTAAGCTCAACTTGTTAGTCAAAAACACTCAACACAACATAAGTAAAGCTATAAAACATGCAAAATAAATACACAAAATCACTTATCTTCAACATAAGCACCACCCCCAAGATGGCCCTCAATGTATACTATCTTAATAAAGCACAAAAATAATAAATAACAAGAGATAGATATAGAACGCTGAGAGGTGTGTTGGATGGTAGAAGCATACGAAGACACCAAAACGGAATGAAATATGTATGGATGGAGGGAAATAAATATGAGTCAATAAATGGCATGAAAGCTGCAATGTGATGTGTATGATAATCAGTTCATTTTTAACGTCCCTAGAGTCTAGAAAAATGTTCCAGCTGCCTTTTTCCTTTTTTTAACTAATTTTGACACAAATAAATTATTATTTTTTATTTTTTATTTGAGGCCTAATGTTGACATGATAATCATTTTATTAAAAAATATATAACTAAATTTAATGCAATGCAAATACTGAAAGCATAATAAATAAAATGATAAGAAATTGGATTGTCTCTTAATAAGCGTTTAATTTAAAGTCTTTAGCTAGCTTTTATTGATAAGAGATTTATCATGATGGTTTGGGCGGACTTCACCAGCAAAACGTTGAGCACAATGTTTAGCATTGCCCTTTTCAATTCTTCATGCTTGAAGCTTTTTCATCCTTGAGGTTTTCAATTATTCCACCTACTCAAATTTTATGTTGGCAATTAACATGTTCTTTCGCTTCTTCCTCTTTAATTGTTCAAACTATTCACTTCATTATGGGATGGTTTTTCCACAGCGCTATAAACTTGAAATTTTTCTTGCTCTTCATCTACCCTCAAAGTCAGCTTGCCTGTTTCAAAATACATAATAGCTTGACTCATGAATAGGAAAGATCAACCTAAGATTAGTAGTGATGCATCCCAATATTTTTCTATGTCTAAGGTAACAAAGTCCACTAGAGATATGAATTTGCTCACTTTAATGAGCTCTCAACCACTCATCTAGAGTTGAAGGGAGATTGTAGTTTTTGGTTCTTCCAAACCTAATTTCCTGTAGACTAAAAGAAGACATTAAATTTATACTTGCTCTGGAATTACAAGGAACTATTAATCCTCGTTCATATTTATTATTATATTTGAAATATAATTAAACTAGACACTATTATTATATTTTAAATGTAATTAAATTATAAATTATGAATTATGATATAAGCTAAATTAAACTAATTTATAATTAAAAATTTGAAAAGAATGATACAAAACTACATTATTTATAGACATTCGTTCTCTAATAAGAATGATAGATTTTCGATTAAGGACAAAATGAAACCCTTTGTTAAGCCCCAATATTTTAAAAATTAAGATATGAAAAGGATATCCCAAATCGAAGTATTTAAGTAAATGTGTTGAAGGAGAAGCCTATAAAAGAGAGTGGTGGACCAATTTAATTTTCCCCTATTAAATAGATATTGACCTATACATTTCTATGGGTCGTTTTTAATGTTTAGCTTATTAGTATATTTTCTATATTATTGTTGGTATTATAATATTTTTATATATGAATATAATTATAAAAATTAATTTTAGTAATCGCGATGCAGACCACTGACCTCGTCAGCTCCCCGTCCCCAACTAGCGGCAATAATTTTTGCTATATCAAATCTCGTTTCTTGATTAATCATGGAATTCATGTCCTATTTGGTGCGATGAGGATTGAAAATCCCCATCGAATTACCAATCTTAACTCAACCCTTCGTATGTTAATTATTAACAAAGATTTCTGTACTAGAGTTATTATGTAAGTAAACATTAGTCAACCCCTATCGATCAAGACAGAGTGGCCCCCCTTTATTGAATCTAGAATTGATCTACATAATATAAGGTCCAAAATTGAGTGGTGGAGGTTAAAGGTCATGTAGTAAATTCGACATGTCACATTTCATGTCTAACTCGGATTGTTTGTCCGGAGTAACCTTTTTCCTCCCGTTGTCGGTGCGTTTAATTGTAATTGGTGGGCTACTTTACCTCGTTATTCTTCAATCGAGATCCAACAAATTTGATTTTTGATGTGCATTTATTAAAATTTCAATTTTTTTTATTTGTTTTTAAAACATGTTTTAAATGTTAATAGGCAAGACTCTAAGCCGGTCTCACTCATTATCCCCACTAAAAAGCATATAAAATTAGACTGAGTTAGGTCATGATTAAAACCTAATAAAAAAAAATATTACAACATAAGTCGGTCCATCTATTAATTAATCTTAATGGAATGGTTTTGCTTTTAAACCTAACCTCAAGGAACCCAAGGAACCTACGCTTCACTGTGGACAATTCCACCTATTATTGAAGTTAATGTGCTAATCAAGACGAATAGAAATAGATTTGAAAATTTGACGGCTTTATACAAATGTTAATACCTCTTTATATAGAAAAATAAGTATTGCAATTTTTTGATGTTTTGATGAAGGACAAATCGATCATGAGACATATTTTTCTCGCCTCCGTACCAAATTTCACTTCTAACTCTCTCAAGCCCTCACCGGCTTACTCAATGCCCTTAAATTTATACCCCATAAACTGTTCGTCACCCCAAATACCATACCATAGTCCAAATTAAGCAAATTGGACCATCAAGTCCCCCATGATCATATCCAACTTCACACAACCTCACTAAAGAGTCTTGCCATGTTAGGTCTTACAATACAAAATCTATTGCCCTCGTGTATCTAAGATAAAATAAAACGTAGTTATTCATGAGCTAACCTAATTTCTTTTACTGAATTCAACTCCATTACAATAAAAGTTATTAAATTTTTACATAGCATACATACACTCACTGCATGTTCAGTACATATTATTGAACATGACTAATTAATATAATTAACAAAATTACACAATTTATTTTTTTCCTTTTAATACCTTATACCATCTAGTCTTTCATATTAAATATTCTATAGAGGTTTTTATATATCCATTTGATAGGGAGACAACTTCATTTCCCTCTTTCATAGCATGATCTTAATTCACCAATTTTACATAAATATCAAGATATTACCGAAAGAGAAACAAGTGCACGTGGCAAGCCCATTTTGTTCTGCCCACAGCACAAACAAACAATACTTCAATAGGATAGAAGGCCGGGCCTGACGAGCCCGTCCACTTATTGAAAAATTTTGTGTTAATTGTTATTTATCTTTTCCATTATATCACAAATGTATCTAATGATTTGTATTTACATTTTATCTTTTTGGCTATAGAATATATTAAAATTAATATTTGGTTTATTATTACAAAAGTAAACTTTTTTGTGCAGCAAATGATGTATTTCTATTGTAGGAGATTTCCTGTCTTAAATCTTAACAGATAAATTTCTAAATTTAATCAGCTTTTTCATTTATAATATCTTTATTTCCTCTAAACGTGACTATAATTTTACCGATCATGCATTTAAAAATTACAAAATGACTTAATCTTTCGTGTAAAGTATGTAATAACGAATGATATTATTAGTATCACAAAAGTAAAAATACAATGAGAGTGAGAACTCAACAGAATAACATCAAATGTGATAACGTCAAAAATTATATATTTAATAAGTCAATTTTTAAAAAATCTTGTTCGAACGAATTTGAAAATAGTTAAACGACCTATATCATATAATAGAATCAAAAGTGACAATCTCAAAAATCGATATATTGAACACTTTTCACACGAAATGCTTTCAACTTAGAGCTTGATAAAATTGCTATGCTAGTATGTGACTCGTTAGTTTTTTAGAATTATGATTAAGTAAATAGCAATCCCCTTTTCAGAACTAATACTAACTCATTTCTTCAACTAGTTATTCCAAAGATCGACTTATTTTTATTTCCCACATATTATGGAAATTTAATTAATATAGTCGGAACGCTAAATTTTACTTACATTTTTCTTACCCTCTATTGAATAATGGTAGTTCATATTTATTGATATCAACTAACGAGGTGTTAAAGATGGACATATTAAGAAAATAAGAAATCAATTATACTATCAACAAGGAAAGTGAATTATAATTTATGACGAATAATTCTGTTCAGACAACGGCTATCAAAGACCCATGTTAGTGTAGCAGAACTGATTTAGGATAGATGAATAAAGAAAGCAAGCCCTTTATGAGATAGAGGAGTATATGCTTTTTTCATGATAATGACGCATATCTTTTTTGAAAGCAACAAGATTACAACAAATATAAATTATATGAAAAAAGAAAAGAAAGAAAGAAAAGAACTTGAGTGACTTCCATTATTATATCCTCAAGTTCACTGACAACTCTATCTTCCTCCAAGAAAGAGTCAATTGTTTCAACCTTCAAATCTTTGTGACATTTCCACCTTATAACACATAAATATGGACATTATTTTGTCCATTGATGAATCAATCCACTCAATTATTGCAAGAATATGTACCATTGACATATCCTCAATCTAAGCTACGGTCACATGGAAAAAGTATAAAACTTTAATAGCATCCAAAAATGGACATAAAATTGACAAAGCAGTGCACCAATCGTCTACCAGGTTGTGACATTTCCACCTTATAACACATAAATATGGACATTATTTTGTCCATTGATGAATCAATCCACTCAATTATTGCAAGAATATGTACCATTGACATATCCTCAATCTAAGCTATGGTCACATGGAAAAAGTATAAAACTTTAATAGCATCCAAAAATGGACATAAAATTGACAAAGCAGTGCACCAATCGTCTACCAGTAGCCCCTATTACTCAAAGAGGAACACTCTCCACTTAGAATAAATCATCTTCCTTTATATTTTAGTTAAAGTATCATGAAAACCCAAAGGACTTTCACATTTCAACATCCGGCAGGCCCCCACATCAAATTGTCACGTTTTAAGCTATATGGCCACTTTAAAAGTAGCACTACAAAGATAAGCTTGAGACCATTTAACAACTTCAAGAAACTGCAAAGAAATGGGGAGTTAGGATACAAAATTCATTGCTAATGTTCAAAATTCTGTTGATAGGAGGGAAATTTTCGTTGATGATAGTCTTGTAAGATACTCAGAGTCGTCGTGATATGAGATGGATGTAGTCGTCGTCATAAATTGATTTTCAGTAATAAATTCAAACATTTTGGTACAAATTTAAAAAAATAATAATAATAATTGAAAGAGAAGAATAACTCGAAACCTAAAAACTGAATTCAAATTAATTAATTCTAAAAATAAATATGTACCATGAAAACCCAAAGGACTTGCACATTTCAACATCGCGCAGGCCCCCACATCAAATTGTCACGTTTTAAGCTATATGTCCACTTTAAAAGTAGCACTACAAGGATAAGCTTGAGACCATTTAACAACTTTAAGAAACTGCAAAGAAATGGGGAGTTAGGATACAAAATTCATCGCTAATGTTCAAAATTCCGTTGATAGGAGGGAAATTTTCGTTGATGATAGTCTTGTAAGATATTCAGAGTCGTCGTGATATGAGATGGATGTATTCATCGTCATAAATTGATTTTCAGTAATAAATTCAAACATTTTGGTACAAATTTAAAATAATAATAATAATAATAATTGAAAGAGAAGAATAACTCGAAACCTAAAAACTGAATTCAAATTAATTAATTCTAAAAATAAATATGTATTTCATAAGAATTTAAAATAAAACTAAAACTAGTACAAATCAATCTTCAGCAAGAAAATAACTCAAGGTAAACTAAATATGAATAAAAGGGTTATTGAGAGATCGATTGAAAAGTCTAAGGGTCAATAAGAGCATAAATCATAGACTAGTTTGATCAAACAAGCTGGTGAGAATCTTGGTGCACCATGAGCAGCATGTTGATTGTAGATTCGTGGCATAATGGCATTGATAGAACATGTTGATCCTGGACTTGGTCTTAGAAAGTCAATGCAAATAATTTCGACCCATTAAGTATTTGAAAATTATTTAAATAAAACGGGATTGCAAATAAAAATAGTGCTAATAAAGAGGTCGCAGTAGATTAACTACTTTTTGTGTTCGAACACAAGGGAGTATGTCGGAGATGCTTATAGGGTACGTCCATGGAGACTTTTGTAAAAATTTGAACTTTGGGAACTTGGGATACGATTATAATTATATAAAACCCCCTCCAAGTACAACGAGTCTGAAAGTGATCAGAAGCAAGAGAAATATTACACTCGGCGTATGATGACAAGAAGTATGACTAGGATGAATTAAATATTGTTCTCCAACTTTTATATTGTTCTTGTCTCCCAATATTTGTATTTTATTTCATCCTCATTATTAGTTGAACATGCCACTTATAGTGATTAAGAGAAAATCCAGATGCAAAGAAATTATTTTTTATAAATAAAAATATATTTCATACAAATTTAAAATACAAAGTATATGTTTTATTCTAAGAGCTGGAGAGTTGTAGCGAAGTCTCAAAACACTTGAAAATTATACGACAAAAGGACTTTTAGATGATTTCTGTCCAACAATTCGTTAGTTAACCAAAGTCACCGAATGACCATAATTTGACAAATTTTAAAAAGGGCAAAATGGCCTTTTTAACCTTTTATTAATTAAAAAATGGAAAATTTTCATATGAGGCTTCAAGCCTTTCAAAATGTACAACGAGATCCCAAACCTTTAATAAATATGCACCAGAATAACCTCCAACAGTTTCCATCTAAAAATCTATGAATTGACAAACATATCCATCTTCTTTGATCTACCCAAACCATCCAACCGTCTAAACTCTAACTCACCCAACCCATCCATTGATAGGTGGGTAGCTTTCATCGCCATTGCTATTGTTGATTTTGAAGAAAGATGATCTATCTTTATTTTTATTTTTTTTCCAATTCTTTAAACGTTTTTGCTAGATGGAAATGAAGTTAATGTGATGGGCAAAATGGGGTCGACGGTTGTGACCGATATCTAATGTAATAGAAAAGAAAATTTCATCTTCTTTGATCTACCCAACCCATCCAACCGTCTAACCTCTAACTCACCCAACCCATCCATTGATAGGTGGGTAGCTTTCATCGCCATTGCTATTGTTGATTTTGAAGAAAGATGATCTATCTTTATTTTTATTTTTTTTTCCAATTCTTTAAACGTTTTTGCTAGATGGAAATGAAGTTAATGTGATGGGCAAAATGGGGTCGACGGTTGTGACCGATATCTAATGTAATAGAAAAGAAAATTTCTTTTGATCAAATGACGTAATTGGAAAATTGAATTATATACTTCAAGAATATACATTAATTAGTATTTCTTTTAGCCATTTGAGAAGAATAAGAAATACCCTTATGCCCTAGGAAATCTGATGTAATACAAAAGGTGATATTGATATTCTTTTGGATCAAAATGAAATATTCTACTCAAACGATATATGTTGATAATTTTTAGTAATATTTTATTTGGACCAAGATGGATATACTTAGAAATTATTTGACAGCTTAACTAGATGATGTTACACTAATTCAGCTTTATCTTATCCATATAGAGATTAAGAGATATAAAACACTTAATTATGGATCAAAAGAAAGTTGATAGTGTGAACGTATCGAATTGGATTGAACCAATTTATCCGATTAAGCTTAGTTCTAGTCGAAGTAATATAATATTTTTGATTGCCAATATTTTTCATGGAAAATGCTTTTTTTTTCCGTCCAAATTATTACTTTTGTGCTGTTTGATTGTCATTTTTTTCATGAAAAATATTTTCTTACTTTTGGTCACATAACCATATTTTCCTCAAAATTAAGGAAAATATTTCCTTTAGATGGAGTATAAGGTCCCGTTTAGTACTCATTTTTTTCAAAATGCATTTTTCTCTCTCTTCTTTTCAACTACACATTGTTTATTAAAATAATATTATACGTAAATAAAAAAAATTTCCTTATTTTTCAACCACACATTTTCCATCAATTTACTATTTCAGAATGCATTTTACACAAAAAGGCTCCCAAACACCCTCTAATTTTATTTTCCAACGAATTTACTCTCTCTCTCATCTACCCATCGATAGAAAATGGACCAGTATAATATTTTTTAGATTGAAAATTAAATTAATTAAACATATGTAATTGACAATTTCAATGCAAATAAATTATAGGCAATTGATTTATTTTCTTTCCATACAAATTACATGCTTGCAACGAAACGCATCCTTAATTTTCTAATTGAGAATCGAGAGATTTTGGCTCTAGTCTCGACTCGAGCTACATAACTTAATTCACCATTTTAGTATCAAAATTATTTTTACTTTGCATAAATTAAATGCATTCAAATTAATTAACAATTTCATTGACCCAAAATAGTAAACGAAAGATAAATTCAAAAATTAACACCGAAATTTGAACTTAACGATCGTTTTGGTTGAACCGAATCGATCATTTTCGTCTAATTCAATTCCTCAATTATATGAGTAGAATAGTCATTAATTATCAGTTCGAATCGAAGTCTACGATGTCTAATTACGAAAGTCGAGCGATGATGTGAAATATATTTATTCCGATTAAACCTCAGCCACAGAGCATACAAAGAATCAAATAATTAGATAATTATCATCAAATAAAAAATTAGATTCCATAAAATTTAAAGCTGGCATATGGTTGCCGCCTTAGCTACTTGACGTATCAAATAATCCCACGTTTATATTAAAAACGTGGAATTATGTAGTCATACTAGCTAGTGTAGTCAGGTACGTTTCTTGCATAAAAATTCCATGAGAGCGAAGCAACAAGGAAAAAGACAATTTTTTAAGTTCATTTTCAAGAATTCTTTTTCTTTAGGCATTTCCTCGTTCTTTCCTTAAGTCCATGTTCGTGAATATATCAATTGCAACATGCATGGCTAACACTTCACTTGTATGGATTCATGGGATATGTATACACAATTTGAAGCAATAACCAATTTGAATCTTGATTTGATTTTTGTTGCGATGAACGAATTTTCAAAGCTATGACTTTCAATGTATGAATATAAAGAAATAAATAATATAAGTAGGATCTTCTTCTTAACGAATTGAGTGATTTCAAAGATATTTAACATTGATCTCAATTTGTTTTCAATTTAATGCCCTAACTCTTTGGAAGCAAAACCTAGAATTTCAACTTGGTGGGAGTCATAAAAAAATCTAAACATTTCTTAATTTTGGGTTTTTTATTTTATTTTATAATTGTATATTGTTTGTGAAAAATGTAAATTTATTATTTGGCCCTTTTAAAAATTGGTCAAAATATGTTAAAATCTACTATTATAGTCAACTAACAGTCAAACCATCCGTTTGTCCTTCTGGTGTGACTATTTAAAGTGTTTGCGGTTCGTGGGTGGCACATACTAAGGCTTAGAGGCTTGCAATAAAACGAAGGTTTAGGAAGGTAACTTCAATTCTCCCTATTAAAAGAGGAAAAAGATATTCTACCAAATTGATTCCTCCAGAATTTGTACAGATTACTCACAATGAGATGGATCCCACCTAATTAAAAAATAGCACAAATAATATACCACACTCACTTACCTGTACAAAGTCTGTATAAATGGCCTGTACATATAGCAAAACCCTAAAAAAGAATACTAGATATTTTTCTGTCTCTGACACTGTCAAAACTAACTCCATTATTAGGGTGACCTAATGAATGCGTAGAGTATCAAATAGGACAGCCCTCTAAGTACAGAAAGTTCACACACGCACATAAATAAATAAATAAATAAATATATATATATATATATATATATATATATCAGCTTTATAAAGTACAAATAGAATTATTCTTCTTGTACAATCGGAGTTGACAATCCCGATTGACAATGTATTCATAGGAGGGGGGATCCACGATTTTTTTATTCAGCGTGAACCTCCTCTCATGTGTCTAATTGTCAATCGGAATTGTCAACCCCAATTGTACAAATAGTAGAACTGGTATAAATATCTCTATTATTTCTACAACCCCCAATGTGGGTTTTTTCTTTCTTTTTCTCGAAGGTGGGGTGGGGTGGGTAAGTGAATGATGAATCAATCAATTTCGCATGAAGTGTGAGTGACATTCCGCAGACCTAGATGCTCACACAAAGAGCATTACTCTGTCAACTCACCAGTTCATTGCACACAGTCTGAAAATTCTATGGGAGTTGTTGTCAAGAAAAGTTATCATGTGGAGAAACTCTCTTGTGGGGGCCTTTGCTTTCCTCAATTCTTTTTAGACTACTATAAATCACTTATTGGCTTTGAACTTATCTCATACTTGACCTTGAACACCAAACAAAAAAATTCTCCCTTCTTATAATCTCATTTTCCATTGCATCATCATGACTGAGGATAAGACACTAACTAAAAGCAAAAGCAATTCATATGAACAGCCATCTATTGAACTAAGAAGAGGGCCATGGACTCTTGAGGAAGATAATCTGCTTATTCATTACGTAAGTCGTAATGGTGAAGGCCGTTGGAATTCCTTGGCCAAATGTGCTGGTAAAAGAATTCTGTCACACACACTTCAAAGTTCTTCATAATTACTTATTTTGTAGTGTTTTTAATTGTGTATTTTTTGGTTTGCAGGGCTTAAGAGAACAGGGAAAAGCTGCAGATTAAGGTGGTTGAATTACTTGAAGCCTGACATTAAGCGTGGAAACCTCACCCCACAAGAACAACTTTTGATTCTTGAACTTCATTCCAAGTGGGGGAATAGGTGCATTTTGCACTTTTCGTTTCATTTTTCTTTCTTAATACTTTCCCTCGCTGTACAAACGAATGTGTCAAAAAATCATTAGTACTTTTTTTTAGAAGGATTGTTAATTTGTATCAATTTCTGATTGCAGGTGGTCAAAAATTGCTGAGTGTTTACCAGGAAGAACAGATAATGAAATCAAGAACTATTGGAGAACAAGGGTACAAAAACAGGCACGACAACTTAAGGTTGATTCGAATAGCAACAAGTTTCTTGAATCAATTCGACGATTTTGGATGCCAAGATTGCTGGAAAAAATGGAACAAAATTCTTCACTAATATCCTCTCCTTCTTCCACTGAGACTCAGAAGTCCACACCCCCTTCACTAGCAACAAAGCCGAGCCCCTTGACGTCGCCATGTCCAAAATCGAGCAACCAGGTGAATACTTCTGATCAGTACAGGGAGAAATCAAGCACAAGGAGTAATCTAAACTGGGATTCTTTAAATTCTGTGGGAAATTTAATGCTGCCTGAAATTTCAGAAAATTTTGGCGTTCCTGCACAAGTTTGTGACAATATAGTCTATGAAGACTCAGTTCAAAGTGATTGTTACCATGTGGACCTTACAAGTTATGACATGTCAGCATTTGTGTCAGATGATACTTCTATGTCAGACTTCCAGGTGGCAGAGTTTGATTGGTTTAGTGAGGACTTAACACGTACTTCTTGGAATACAGATGAATTATGGGAATATAGAAAGCCTTATCATGATCTTGAGGTCTAGACTCTCATCATTATTGGCCCTAGTTTTTTTCAATTTGGGGCAAAAAATTTACTAATCTTAGTTTATGAGTCCAATGTCTTCATCTAATTACAATTTGGAACTTGTGGAAGTATATTATAATGCTATAGTTTTATATTTTCTGATAATGAATGAGATATTATTTTGAATAAAAGTCTTTACTCTTACGGTCAAAATATGCTTCCTCTTTCATTGATCTCTTATCTAAGTTGGAGTTGTGAGTAGAAAAATGATACAAGAATATATGAGAACCTTTTAAATCATAAGTAGTGTTTTCAGAAGTTGAATATTTATACAACGTGTGTTCTTTCCGTAAAAGAACATGTACAAGGTATACGATTACACACTAACCAATAAAAAAAACTTTTACCTATATTTTAGACCTTTTATCAAGTCTATGTTTGATTTCCTTAACAATCAGTTAATTATCAAAATCAGATACTTTGCAACACACATTTACAATAAAATATTTGTACCAGAAGAATCCACAAGTTGCAGGAGGCTGATAGAACATGTCAAAAGCAACCTTCATTTACCAAATGTACCCCCATCTTGCTGAAGACACTTGTGCCAGTGCCACTATAACACGGACCCGTCAAATAGTTGTGACCAGTTTGAGTCTCTCATTCAGTAAAGGGCGAAATGGTCTTCAGAAAAGAAAAAGATACCACGAATTTATGGGACGGCTGCGTCATTCATTGCCATGACTCATAAATTGTCTTTGAAAAACTTATTTAATTGGAAAAGGTCCACTATATATATTGTGATTACAAGAATCATTTTTCTCCAAAAAATCGTGACCAACGGGCTAAAACTTTGACACCATCCTAAGCTACAGCTCATTGGGAGGGGTTGTCAAATCAAGAAAACTAGGTTGAATTGACAAGTTGAAGGATTCCTAAGCTCTAGTGTAGTCTAATCATCTAGCTTTAGAAACAATTTGAAGAAAGGATGGCAGCAGCAGCAGGTTCTTACCACATGCTGGTTTTATTTTTGGAAAATGCTCCTCTACCAAGCCTGTAAGAGACTCTACCACTGTAAGAGACTTGGTAGAGGCCCCCTCTCTAATTTCTCTCACCTCGATGTGGGCCCCGGCGTCAAAAAAAAAAAAAATACCCGACCCCACCTATGTGAGGGGTCAGTAAGACCCCTGTAAGTGCTGGGCCTGTACGCCCAGCACGACTGTTTATTTTTAAGAGTTTTGTCTAGTGCCAACATGCATGGTTATCGTTTAGGACTAGATAAAACTTCCAAATCGAATCGGATCGAATTGGATTGGATTCAAATTGAACCAAATCGAGCGGTTCTTTTTAAATTCAATATATGAATGGATATCTAAATCGAAAATCAACATTTTGGTTCGATTTTTAGTTCTAGACTACAAATTGAATTTCTCTAATTTTTTAAATTTATATATCTTAAATAAGCCAAATCATTTTACTTTTTCCTAAATATATTTGCTAACTAATTAATTTAGCTCAAACTCAAAATATGATTTTTGTATTTTTAATTTTCAGCCCAAGCCTAACTTAATCAAATTAATCTAAGTTTTACTCAAATCTATTATCATATAGTAGTGTCATTTCTATAGTTTTGGATAAATCGAATTAAGAGCTTAACTACATATCTCTTCATTATTGTGAGCTCACTATCTTCATTTTCATGTGATTTTAACAATCAAATTTATGAAAAATTCGACAAAAAGATGCGCAAAAGATATATAGAATTTGACTACGTTATTTTGTAAGAGTTAAGATTGAACATTTCATTAGTTGAATTATTATAGCATTATTGTAAATATTAAAAAAAAATTAATTATTGTATGAAACTTAGGAACTAAACCCGAACGGTTCCATAATTAATTTGGATCCGATGATTTCATTTACTAAATACTTAAAAATTCAAGTTCGATTCGATTATCTTTAGAATCGAATCGAACTAAACCATGTCTAACCCTAATATCGTTCCATGTTGGGGAAAAAGGTCAAATATAGTGGAATACTCTTTGAGGGAAGGGTATTGTATGCCATTCTTAGCAAATTAACTTCCATCATGGGATAGTATTTTTAGAAAATTGAGAATCAAACTTAATTCAATGATGCACCTTTACATTCTATTACATAATATTGGGATTATACGTATCAATGTCAAATTGATTATCACGTAAAAAGACCAAAAGGCTTGAACAAAGAAAATATTAATCATTTACAATTTGAAAATTTCTCGACGAAGGATTGACAAGTCAAACTGAATTTTATTCCATGCCAATAGAGATATGATAATGATCAAAATTGAATTTAACTGTCAACCATCCTATCAAAAATAGATACACTATCGTAAAATGTAGATATAAATTGAGAGGATTGTTAATGGATGTTAAATTATTGGAATAGATTGACATGAAGTTACAAGTGACCAAGTGGAAGATCAATGTCAAATAGAAAAGAGGATATGAAATTTGAACTACTTATTAACTAAACATATCAATACATGGGATAGGCTTGTAGAAATCATATTGACTTGCTTTATTATAAATTCAACATGTAAATGTCATAACTTAATTTTCCCAACTAATAGTTATGAATTTTTTTCTCTCGAATGACTAATGAAGAAAACAACATAAGAAGAAAAATCGAAGTATTACCCAATCAAAATTCATGTGCAGGAATTTTGAGGCTTGGCATTATCAAATCAGCCAAAATTATTTTTAAAGTTACACATTAGCAGGTGACCAAAGACGCTAAGTTTACGTGGAAAATGGAACTTTTGAAAGCAAGTTATACTTCCCCTTTTTCGAATTTCGATCAAATCATTCTTTTCACAAGCATAAACAAGTCCACAATAAAGGATCTTTAAATTACTTTTTTCTTGTTTGACACGAGTTCTCACCATCTCTCTAATGGCCCTTATATCTCATCTTTTCGCTTTTCCTCGGGCCCCTCGAAATGAAGGAGGCTTATCATCTCCAATGATCAAGAAAAAGAGTTCTCAAGTTTTTTGTAGCACTACCCAATACAACAATGCCTCACAATTACGGAATGTACTGATAAATACAACGTCGTGACAAATCGATAGTTTTCTTCATAACGACTTAGCTTGTATCTCCTTAATCTTTTTCTTTAATAATAAACTCATTTTTTNGGCAATTGTAATATTATGAACTTTCGTTATGATTCTTGTTTTCTTCAAATATAAAATGAGTATATATCCGTGCATTTGGGTTTAGATAATGAAAACCTGCTTTTCCATCAGTACATGGATGTTCTATATTTGTACACAGACCCATTGATTAACTGCTTGCTACTGACCATCCTCTTCACTTCCCACCGACCAACAGTTCATTTTACTGCCTTGCCATATGTATCTCGCAAGGTGACAATTCGGTTGAATACTAGCTTTTCAGGTGTAGAATCCTTATCAACAGCGAAATACCCTTGAGCAGATTGAAACAGACAGGAAATTAGAATACAAGTGATTCTAAAACAAATACGCAGAGAAGACAACCTTATTCACTAAAAAGACACTTTCGATTTTTTTTATTTTTTATTTTTGGCTAATTTAAACTGGATAAATCTCCATGGTAAATGAGAGAATGCAGGAGCCCGGTTAACATCTGGTGGTGTGCTGAATTCTTTTTCCCTTTTTGTCTCTACACTGAGGGCATGTATGAGGGTTTAAGCAGAAAAGTGGTAGGGGAATGAGGAGGACTAAAAATGGAAATAAATGGCCACGTCTAATGAGAAAGGAGGGGAGAAATGCCCTACCACATCAATCATGCCTAAACCAAACTTTAAACCTCCAAGATTCAGCCAACCATCATTATAACAATATTTGCATTTCATTCGCAGTGCACAAGCAAAGCTACACCAGTGGTTATTAATTCAGGAGTTGGCTTGGTGCTGGTGAGGGTTGCTACTCGCGTTATGGAGGTGACACCCTTGTCTACCAGTTCCAGGTCATTTTGTTCAGATGAGGCAGTATTATGATTCTACAGTGTTATGGTTGCTAGAATGAATTGTTTGATCAAAGAATTGGAAATTCATGATTGCAGTTGTTGAAATTAATAACAAAATAAAATTACAACTCTGTTGTCTCCTAATGTACAAGGCGTTAAACATATATGCCAAGGCGTTAATTGGGGAGACAACAGAATTGAAATAAAAATAAAATTATAATACATGTTTACTAAAATTTAAACGAAACACAAGTACTAAATAAAGGAAATACGAGGCTATTTTTTAGCATGGATGGTAACTATCAAAAAGAATTAAAAATTAATGAGCACAATCATTAGAAAAAATGGCAGAAGCTGCATAAAGATAAATGAAAGCATTTAAAGAGCTGAAAGTTAGAGGAATGTACCAAGCCTTTCAAACTGAAATCTGTCTCCAACCGTAGCATCTCTAAGTGAAGGTACAGCATATTCCTCAGATATGACTACTTTAGATTCTGGGTTCAAATCACCAAGCCAGTCATCAAGTTCGGCAGGATTCTGTATGCAATAACAAACCAGCAAGTGTCAAAGACAATATTCAATGGAAAAAAGGAGAATGTGCTAAAGACTGAAAGAAAATGTATCACAGGGAAATATTCTGAACCTCCGAAATGAAGAGTTTGTCAAACAATCTGACTTCTATCTTTAGTGGATCAACCCTGGGAGCAGATTCTGCAACCCAGTGCAGCACCCCCTGCAGAACATAGCATGATGTATGCAGAAAGTTCCAGAATCTGGAAGAACCATTCAACTCTATCGATTAATGTTAACATGATTACCTTTGGCTTGGTTTTCTTCTGAGGGTCATATTCTGCCCGAATTTCAAGAACAGACTCCTTATCATCACCAAGAATTACTTCCGTGCACTTAATAGGAAATGCATACCTGTAGTGAGAGAGAAAAGGCATGTGCAGATGTTACATATAAATCTTAATCAATTACTGGTAAATAGTATGTGAATGACCTGAAGCAACTTCAAATAATAGGCACCTGAGGAGGACAGATTTTCCAGGAGCAAGCCCATAGTAATCTTTAGAGTCTTTCAATCGAAAATCAGAATGTTCAATATACACAACATTAGAAAAGGGGACCTGTTGCAAGAGCAGGAAAAGAAGACATACAATGATGATAGCGACACCATCTTAATTCAAAAAAATAACTAGCATTAGACAAATGACTCAACAAGAAAATGGAGCAAATCAGTCATATAAAAGAGTAACGCATTTTAGGGCCACAGCTCTAATCCAAATGGAGTGTTCTGCTGCTATTCTTCGATAAAATAAACAAACTAGAAAACAGATCTGTCATTAAGTCCAGTTTGCAGAACCATTTTTCGACTACGCGTTACGTTTTGGATGTAGTTAGTGTCCCCTCTGCAAGGGTAACTGCTTCTGCTGATCGCTTATTGGCTGTTGAAAAATCACTGGGAACAAGTCTAATAACACAAGTTCAAATTAATCAAACGCCACATAAATGCAGTATTCACCTTGTAAAACGAAGATGCATCATCCGCTGGAGCATCAGGCCACTTCTTTGCATCACTGTAAATTACTGAGCTAGCTTCCAAGTTTGTAATGACAACCTGATATACAGGAAGTGTTGATACAAAATTGCTCATTTGGCTCCCATGCATTCTTACATACATATTTGTCTGCATGGGCTATATGTAATACATAAATTTTCACTGAGATACATATATATTAGACAAGATGCAAACCTTAAGGGGATTTAGTACAACCATCGTGCGTGGTGCTGTTCTATTCAGTTCTTCCCTTATGTGGTACTCTAGGCGATCCAAACGTATCATACTACAGTCACTGTAGCACAGGGAATTAATGCAATCATTAGAGAGCAAAGCATAATTGGCAAGCACAACAGAGAAACTTATAAAAGAAACTCAACCTTCTGGTGATTCCAATTCCTCGGACAAAAGAATTAATGGAAGTTGCAGTTACCCCTCTACGTCGCAGTCCAGCGAGTGTCATTAGACGGGGATCATCCCAACCATCAACCCATTTTTCTGTTACAAGACGATTTAACTGCAATAACACATCTCAAGTATAAGTTCAGAAAGATGAGTATATATAATTCAAACCGATCAAGCATTATAATCAATGTCAACAATCAAGCCTTCAACTTACCTTGCGCTTAGACATCACCGTATTGGTGATATTCAATCGGGAGTACTCCCATACATAAGGTTGATAAAGGCCAAGTGCATCCAATAACCAGTAGTATGATGCTCGTCGCGTCTCAAATTCAAGAGTACAAAGCTGCATAGAACAATTATACTCCATTTATAAAAAGGTACAAAGAATACAAACTCAAGCAGCTTTATTTCTCACAAATACTTATAATGATGAACAGAGAAAATTATTAGGGAGTTGTTGACAAGCTCCTCGTCATAGATTCTAGACCCAACCAATACATGATAGAAGCCTCTAAGAGGTTGGCAATTCACAAATAACATAATTCTTACAGAAGCAAGTTTCTTCAACCAGACAAGAAAACTGAACCACATTTCCTCTACAAAATAACTGCCGCTGAGGAAAAAGGAAGAAGTATAAAAAGTAAAAATAAACGGGATAGATGTCCAAGAACACAACATAGTCTATGAAGAAACTTCACCCCTTCATACACCCACATCCTTTTTAGTTTGAATAATCCTAATAGATTGCCCAGTACGATCATATCAATCATTCCCATCAATCAGCATGCATATAAGAGATGCTTGTGTTGTGAACAGCCCATCGATCAGCATACACGAGTGAGCCCTGAGTTCTTTAATATTTTGAATTAAAAATTGATAAATTTGACTAAGTGATGCTTCCAATTGAAATAGAATGTGAATGATCTATAAAACATACAGACATACCGAATGAGTTATGTTTTCAAGAGAATCTACAATGCAATGTGCATAATCATAGCTTGGGTAGATGCACCATTTGTCTCCAGCGTGTGGATGAGGAGTAAACTGAAAAATTGAAAGTAAAACTAGTCTGTGAGCAACTCGTTTGCATTTCAAAGTCAGCAACTTTTCGAGTTAGAACACATACCTTGATACGGTAAGCAATAAGATCATACATATTAAAATTGTCACTTTGCATGTCTTGTTTCATTCTTAATGTAGCCTTGCCTTCTTCAATCACTCCCCGCTTCATATCATCGAACAAATTTAGTGATTCTTCAATCGGTCTATCTCTCCAAGGACTGTTCATCTTCTTTTCCCTGTACTCTTTAATCTCTTCAGGTGTCTGTACAAGTATCAAATGCATATTTATTCACAAATAAATGTCATTTGGGGACAAATTAACAAATAACCGCACATTACATTTTATGTTCTCTGCTAAGCATTACAAAACATGTGCACTCACCATAACAATATTTTGCCCCTATTTGACCCCCATTTCTTAAAACTCATCTTTTCCCACTCATTTTCAACCACACATTTCATGACCCATAACTTTTATCAACCTTTCAACCATACATTTCATCTCTTATTAAAATCAACTAAAATCTGACTTTATTCCAAACCAATCAGGGACTTTATATCAGAACTTGTGAATAAGTAAAATCAACCATTATTCAGTGTAAGGTAACAAAAGAATGGTGAAGAAAATAGAGAAGTAGATGAAGACCATCAATAAGGACCAAGATAAGGAAAATGACCTGGTGATCAACATAAGCATGGCCCCTCCTTATCAGCTCCACAGCTAATTCATAGAGTTCTTGAAAATAATCACTGGTGTAAGTGATCTGAAACATTTCAACATACATTAGACATCACACACACAAGAAATTGTCCAATGTTTTAAGAGAAAACTATACCTTGAAAGGTTCCCATCCCATCCAACTCACAATTTCTTCGATATGATCGATATATTCTTTCTTTTCGGCTTCTGGGTTGGTATCATCATACCTAAAAGAGAATTTATTTGGGTGATAAGGAGAAATCTCCATACTTTGTCAGTTAAAAATGGGTGGCCAAAAGGGAAACGGACTTCTGATATCTTTTGAGTCTTGGCTATATAAGAATAAATTAAATTAAATATTGTATAATAATCAAACAATGGTTTTGCATAAATGAACTACACAACTTCACGTTAATATCAATTACCAACTACTTTCCAAGACATATCAATTATAATGATTTTTTACATTTTCAATCAAACAAAAAAAGATAACTTCCCTTTACCCCACTGTGGTTGCTCTATCTAATTTTGATAGATTATGTCATCCAACAGTATAAAATTACCAACTTGAACATATAAATTATGGATTAGGACAATGCCAAACTAAGACTTCAAAGAAAATATCAAGTCTAATATGCAATTCCAGACAGTCATCTGGCAGCATTTCCCAGGTCACTTGTTGGCATAGTGACACTATCTATGGCAAACACACCAGTGGGCACTGGACAGTAACAAGCGTGCTGGAAGAGGCATGCATTGCATCTGTGCATGGGGGAGGACTAGGGAATGAGTTTTTAGAAACTAATTGAGTTTGGAGTTCATTATGCATGAAGCTTCCTGCATGAAAAAGCAACTATGTTTTAAGAAATTTAATAGAATATTTTTTATTATTATTATTATTATTATTATTATTATTATTATTATTATTATTATTATTATTATTATTATTATTATTATTATTATTATTATTATTATTATTATTATTATTATTATTATTATTTTGTATGTATCAGTCCAGTATAAAAAAATAAAAGATAAGAGTCTTCAATTTTGAGGGGAAAGGGAAACAAATGTTTTGGCCAAATATTTTGAGCGATTTGATGATAGATCCATCTCTTTTTCTCCACTCTGCTGAATTCATTGAAAGATCTATACTAATTAGGAGCTTCGCAACTAGAGAGCAGGTCACTGCTAACAAAATGTGTATTAGGGTTCATTTTATAAGATAAGATAAAAGTTTTACTCTAATATTCAACTTACCACAATCCCCCTCATTAACCTGGAATCGGCTACAAAAAAACATAGATCGAATTACAAGTTCATTCAGCAGGGAACTTGATATATATACACTCCAACTTGATCTAAGAAACAAAAAGAATCATTAAATAGTTATTCTTGTGTTATTACCTTGTTTCAAAAATTTTATTCTAAGCTCACGCCCCAGAATCCTCTCTCCATTGCTGGGTGAAGATAATTTAAGAATATTACAAGGACAATATCTTATTGTTGAGATGCGGGACTGAAGTTTGGTGGAGTTGATGATCGGACATGAGATTTGGTATGAATGCAAGCAACCTTAGGGATCTTGGAGTTTAGAAGGGGAAAATATGGGATTCATGATTCTTAATGCCACAAGAAGCTTCCAAATTACCTTCCTACACTAAGCAAGCAACAACCTTATGGACCTTGGAGCGCCTAAGGTAAGGTCTAGGCTTCTGAAAGGTGTCAAGTCTCCATATGGGGATGGGAACTGTACAGTACTGACATACTGTTAGCTCAAATGGCCACAATATGGCATCTTTCTAGGCTGAAGGACAAAAAGTGGGAAGCAAGGTAGCAAGTTGATAGAACAACAAAGGCATGCAACAGTCAGGAGCACGAAGCTCAAAGAACATAAACATCCAAGCTTCAAATCTACAGCAGATATTATGTAACATTCTAGACTGGAAGATTGGCTTTAGGCTAGATAGTGTAGAAGGCATTGCATGAGCAAAAATAAGCTCCTCTGTGAAAATACAATGAAGTGTCACTTTATTATACCAATAAATTAGGAGTTGAATCACAAAACTGAGTCAATAGAAAGGAGAAATTTAGCTTCCTCAAATTTTAATGGCAACTCTACTTCCCAAGAAAAGACATTTTTCCAGCTATGCCAGTTATTCATTATATTTTAGTGGCTCAGTTATGTCAACTGAGGCCTCCTTCCATTAGGTTTACATATAAAGTAAATCCATAATAGGTCAACGCTACCCATATTACCTTCAGCCATAACCATTTTTCTCCCACCTATATAAAGATGAAATTGTACCCCTCTTGTTGTTTGTTGATTCAAATATGACATAGCATAAAAAAGGTAAGAAGTACTTCCATGAAACATATTAAAAATCCAGTAAAAGAAGCTTGGATTGACACAAGAAGCCACAAACTGCAGGTAAAAGATATTGTGATCATGAACATATGTTTCACATTAAGGTCTTTATAAGGAATATATGAGAATAGGCATCAACGATAATCTCAATCTACTAAATTTGAATAAGAGCACCATTCAGGACAAGGAGATCCTCAGTTCCCTTAAAAGGAAGAAAAAGAGCTAAACCAGTTCAATAAAACCTGTATGTAGGAGATAGGGCAGCAGAAGGAAAAATTGGTAGCAAGGAAACTTTTATTGATTGAAAAGAGACGGGTTACAGAAAATAAAGCAAACTGTCCACCCTTTCGAGAGGGCCGACTCTCCTAATTCTTACTTCACCAACTTAATTCCTGCCTATCACAATTGGTTGGTAATCTTTATATAGAATTCTTTCCAACAACTTCTTTCCTAATATACCCTCTAACAGAATTTAGTTATGGCTCCTTCCCTCCTTCAGTCTTCTTGAGTCTTCTAGAATAGGTGTACTTAATTGGGGCTCTATCAATACCCCTCCCATTTCAGTCACCTTGTCCTCAAGGTGGAAAGTATACTTGTTGCTGGCCCAGCATCCTAACCCGTTCAGCTCTTGCTTGCCTGAAACAAGTTCCTCCCTCTCACTATCATCAGTCATGACTTTGATGTCCATTGCCTCTTCCAGCTCTCTCATTACAAAAACTTGCAACTTTTTATTTTTACACTTGTGCGTAGTTGTAAATTTCTCATCACAACGATAACATAAGCCTTTTTCTCTCTTTGTCTGAATTTCTGCGTCTGTGAGTTGTTTGTAGTGGTTTGGACGAGTTGGGATAAGATTTAAGGCTACTGGTTGCTTGTTAACTGGGCTGGAAAGCTGGGTTAGATTTGAGTTGAAAGAAGGGGGTGGATTTAGGTTGTGAAAGGAGATACTCTCAGGTTTTATTGGGTCATCCTGCCATGGGCCCTTTTGGGTTATTAGATTCCGGTCTTCAACCATTTGGGCTATTTCCATTATTTGCTCTAGGCCCACGGGTTGGAATAAGTTAACTTCAGCCCGTATTGTTGGGTTTAACCCATTCAAAAAATTGCACTCCAAAAGCTCCTCAGAGATCTCCATTAATGGCGATGCCAAGGTTTCAAACCGCCGGCGATATTCTCGAACGGTGGAGCTCTGCTGGAGGGACAAAATCTGGGCACAAAGAGACCCTTCTTGTGATGGCCGAAACCATCATAGCAGCTGTACTTTCACCTCCTCCCAGTTTCTCATTGGCCGTCGTTTTTCTTCCCATTTGTACCAAGCTAGTGCCTCGCCATCGAAACAAACAGTAGCTACTTCCACTTTCTCTTCCTCAACCAGCCTATTAATGAGGAAATATCGCTCCACCCGAAAAATCCAACCACCTGGATCAGTCCCTTCGAACACCGGCATCTCTAGCCGTCTGATTTGCGATTCTATCCTCCCTTCAGCCCATAAACCTCCTCCACTGTTTTGGTTAGGACTTGGTCGGATTTCGGTTAACCTAGAATTAGTAGAGATCGCCGGTGATTCTCCAGTAGCAGGGCCCTTTTCCTTTCTCCCCTTTTCTTGATTTTCCCAAGTTCGCAACAGCAATTCGAACTTGTCCATCATCCCTGAGTGCATCAATTGAAATTCCGAATGTAGTGCTTCAATCCCCGTCTATAGTTCATGGTAATGGCTCTCCACTTTTGTTCTAACTCAGCAACTCGATCAGTAAGAGTCATGGCTGTGGTGGATGATTGGTGTGCTCTGATACCAATTGATAGGGTCTAGCAGCAGAAGAAGGAAAAATCGGTAGCAAGGAAACTTTTATTGATTGAAAAGAGACGGGTTACAGAAAATAAAGCAAACTGTCCAGCCTTTCGAGAGGGCCGACTCTCCTAATTCTTAGTTCACGAACTTAATTCCTGCCTATCACAATTGGTTGGTACTCTATATATAGAATTCTTTCTAACAACTTCTTTCCTAATATACCCTCTAACAGAACTTAGTTATGGCTCCTTCCCTCCTTTAGTCTTCTTGAGTCTTCTAGAATAGGTGTACTTAATTGGGGCTCCATCGGTAGGCTTCATTGTGACAGAGTTGGATAAATAACAAAAAATTGACAAAAAATACATTTAAGAAGAATATTGTTATTGTTAAAAAAAAAAAAAAAGAAGAAAGAAGAAACAATTCCAACCTCAGATAGCAGCATCCTCCCCTCTCTTTTGCCAGGCCAAAATCCACAAACATGGCCTATGCAATTGGTACAAGATAGAGTAAGAAAATTACAAATATTACATGATATCCAGTAGATTATCTTGAAAATATGATCACCTTGGCATGACCTATATGCAAATATCCATTAGGCTCAGGCGGAAAGCGTGTAAAAACTTTTCCTCCAGTTACTTTCAAATGTCTTTCAAGCACTTCCTTCGAATTGCAAGCTCTTAGAACAGGACGATCACTGAAATATATTTCAGTATGTACCTAGAAGTAAGCGAGAAAGTTAATAACCACGTAGATGAGCACTAAATAGCAGCAAATCGGCAGGTGCTAGACTGTATAAGAAGTTAAATTCTCGACTCTGTGTGGCTGAGAAAGTGTAATGGCGAAAGAACAAATATACTTACAAATTTAAAAATTCAATAGCTTTGCTATGACAAGCATATGATGTGAAGCCTCTTAACATAGTCAGACAAAAAGAACCTAAGAGAAGTGGCTAGCACACAGATTAACAAGAATCCTGGAATGGCATCTGACAGTAATGAACTAAGTGAAAATCCCCAGAAAATAGGTAAAATTTGAAAATATCCCAGTAGCTAGATTAACATTGTATTCATGTCATACATAACTCGGCAAAAGCCTATGAAATGATGAACAAGTGTTAATCCTCCTGATGATACCAGTTAGTCTCATGTGACGTATGACATCAAACGGAAGAACTTGTATAAAATGAAAGTATGAGAAGCTGCTCATGTAACAAAAGGGAGCAGCATAGTAGCAGTTTGGTACCTTAAAGTTTTCCTCTGGTGAGGGAAATATTAAAAATGGATTAATTTCTTCTTCAGATGGTTTTGCTGTCTCTTCAACAGTTGCTTTGTCCTGCGTAAATTGAAACATAAGAAAGCAAAAGAAACAGCCTGCCACTCATATATCAAAGTCCCAAGACAGTGTTTCATTCATAAATAATAAGGCAGCAACAAAGATATGCCCCATTTGGATCTGGCAATATATTTCAATGGCATATGTCAACAAGATGAAAATAACAAACAAATTAAAACTACAATTCCTGAAGAACCTCCATGAACATTTCACTGGTTATGGAATCTACTAGCACTCCAAAATTTCAAAATACCAGTTGACAACATATATCATAATATGATCCCAAAAAATTATTCAAATAGAAAAACTAAACTAACCTCAGCTTTAGCAGCCTTCTCTTTCTTCTTTTTCATGGGCTTCTCATTGTCTGCAGCAGTTCTTTCACCAAGTAGAGCATACAATTTTGCATCAATGAGTTGCTGTTGCCAGCAAATGACAAGGAAAGCAACGCATTATAATAAATGAAGAGAAACTTCCAGTTTACTTTTGCATAATTCAGATTCTTTATATGAGAGCTAAGGAAGCGAAAAGATAAAGCAGCTACCAACAATTACCTTCACAATCTTCGGATCAGCCCACGGCTGCTTCTTTCGAACATAACCAAATAAATCACCAACTGCATGCAGAATAGTAGATCAAAAAAATCTTGTCAACGTTTTAAAAAAGAAGTGAAAAAACTACAGTCAAAGTTCAGTTAAAATATTTGATAAATAGATCATCTTTCTCAGAACCTCCATCCACCATTTCCCATACCGGTTGCACATTCAAAAAGCAATAAGCTCAAAGCAGGCAAGAAAATAATTGTACATGGGAAAAAATGAAATCAATATGATGTATTCTAGAATTCTGAAGTGATTTATTTATTGATTGTACAAAACATTATTAATAGTCAGGCATCAAAACTAATGAAGCACCAGAAACCTGTTAGTAAGACACCAAAAATTATAAGCAAGTCACAATCAAGATCCTGCATGATTACTAATACTAATAAACTACATTTTAGTGTAAACTATTCCAAGTTATCCTCATATTGCAGATAGCGGTACAAGTTCTATGATCCAACTAGGCTCTTTGATCCCTCAGTATACATCCACAAGCACGGAACCTTGTTCAAACTATTGGGAGAACCATTTGCTTTATGGATTGGGAGCATTGGTGCAGGAATCAATATCCTGTGTATAAAACTATCCTTCTCTGTTTTATCTGTAGTTAGTTATACCTTTCTGGGTGGTGGGTTGAAGAGTAAATCAAGATCTTCAACGACGTGGCTGAGTTTCATCATTAATTTTCTTTTTTTCTTTTTTTGGTACTAATAAAATATTACAGAGTTGCGGCTAAGGCATTACAAAAACCATTTTCCAGCAAAAGAACAAGGCTGGAGGAAAAGAGAATTAGAAACAACTAGTTAGAAATCAAGTAAAACGCAAAAATAGAAGGAAAATAAATCATAAAATGATCCTATTTGGCAGACTTTTAATCAGTACGAAATAGACATGCATTCCCAAATCCATATACAAACATCTAAATAAAGTGCCTTCCTTCTTCACAGACCTTATTATAGATTAGAGGTCAAGGTTGTCACTTTTTCGCATTTTCTCTAAAAAAAGGTTTATCCTTCAAAGTATTTGGACTTAAATCATACTGTATCATTTCGAATTAATATCTACTCCAGTTTTCTTAAGAAATACATCATAGAAACCTCAGGCATTCTGTCTTTTAATAGTTTCAATTCATTTTTCCAATCAAACCATTCAGTCTAGGCAAATAAAAATCTTGCTTATTTTCTATTTTCAACTAAACATATTAAGAAAATTATATTCCATCTTTTGTGCAGACTATGAAAAGGTAATACCAACCATTTGTTCGATAACGCTGAACCAAAATAACAGCTTTGTTCTCCTCAAAAATCTCATTAACAGTGCTTTCAATATCTTCCATAGAAACTTCAACTCCTGCACATACACAAAAGAACAATTTTCAGAAATTTTAATGCTAGGAAAGCATTTGACATGCCAAATTTATTTTTAAAAAATTTAGAAAAAATGCATTAAAAAAAAAACCAGAAAAAAGCATTCTAAAAACATTCATGTTGTAGACAAATGAGTAAAAATTATTGCAGTCGCATTACTCTCTACTTCAGTATTATCAAAGTAGTTCACTAAAATATAAAAATTTGAGGATAATTCAAAGTCTATGGATAACAGTTGCGTCCAAAATCTCAAGTATAAAAACTCAAGGCTTAATAACAAACGAAAGGAAAAATCATAAAATCATACCTACTCCACAAGCAGCTTCAAAGTCATTGCCTTTCAAGTTATCAGAAGCATTAGCATCAAGAAATGAGAAGGCAGCTTCCAACTGAGCAGGAGTTTTAATCTGTGCAGGTAAAATGCTCTCTTAATGTCTTTAACAGAATTTTCGACAACAGGTGGCTGGCAATATCTAGCTACTTAGGGAAAAAAACACTCAAAAGGAAGTGACTATCAACATACAATGTAGAGAAACTGAGCAACAAACCTTCAACGAAACAATATATTTAAGCAAGGTAGGTCGATGTACAAGTGCATTTGAGGGGAATTTCGTCGCAACCTGCCAAGAAAAAGCGTTATGTTTTGCACATGAGATATCCTATACCACAAAAACAAAAAAGCCATAGTTAAAATGAAGACTAATTTCTTCCCAAAAATGTTTGATATTCCTGAGGCTCATAAAAAATACTCAACAATGCAACATTGATACAAGGAGACCTAATAAGGGTAAGATCTTCTTGATGATGGGTTATAACTATTCTAAGCATCACGATGTGAATGATGAATAATGCCTCGAGGTCCCCTTAAAGGTAATTATCAAAGGGAAACAAAAAAATTAATGTCAAGGGACTGCTGCACCTGAAGAACCCAAGTTCAAAAATAAATACAAGCTTACTGTGTAAAGAAGATTTCCAACAGTCCGATCACACCCACCAGTTACAGCTGCCTGAAATAAAATATTTAGAATAACTTAAGTAACTACCCAACTCCTATATAACAGATATACGATCATCTTTAATAGGAACTAAAGAGCCTAATGCAAAAAATAAAATAAAAAATGAATAATTACAGAGATAGAAAGAAAATGAAAACCGACAGATTCGAAGTTCCCCCGTATTTCATTGTTCTTCCTTTTTTATTTTCATGAAATAATCTCCCATCTAATAAGACACAGGCATATTAAAATTTTCTGATTCACTCAATCCTGTAGTGATATCATGCATGCATGCTTCTGCATATCTTTTTCAGAGAGCTCCTTTCTTTATCTCTACGTGAAATTCTAATCATGTCCAGATCAGAAACCAAAAATTTTTCAAGTTTATGTTAAGCCAAGCAGCTAGCACACGAGTCAATTAAAACTAATATACATATGCTCATAGTTGAGTTACTTGTACTAAATCTCAAATCATATTTCCTTCCTGGAATTTTCTTTTATAAAGGACACAACCTTTAAGCCACACACTTGATATAGTAAAGTTTTCCCAGTTTGTAGAGTAAATAACAAAAATTGCCCAAACAATTAATTCATAGGCTTATAGTACATATATATGCATAGCTACACCAAAAAAATGTATAACTATTAACTTAATTAACAAAACAATGGTATTCAGTTCATTTTTTTTCTATTTTCCCAGATGCCTAGTTGAAAGTTTTGCAACTCTCTGACTAGAAAAAGAAATCAACATGCAAATAATAACATACTCAGATGTATCACATACACCTACATAAATTTATACCCAATAAACACAACCCTTAAGTCCAATTAGCTGAAATCAATTTTCCAGATTTAAAGTATTCATTTCATTTAATCTTCCGCAGCAAAGCCAGTAGAAATTCACCCACTCTTGAACTTAATTAACAAAACTCAACATGGACTAACAAAAAAATACCCAGAAAAAAATGCCATATACATACATACCTCATGAATGACGGCGGTCAGATTAGAAGTGACTTTATTATTAGCTAAGGTGTTTTTTGCAGTCTTTTCATCTAATCCAATCTTTAAGAACAAATCCAAGGGCTTCTCACTGCCACTGTCATTCTCGTTTTTCCCCACCATTTTCCCCAAATTTCAATCAATTTTTGTGCTCTGGTATATGAATATTTATTACTAGTAATAATTAAAAATTGGGTATGGGGGAAACTGTGTATTTGTGGTGTGAGAGTGGCATAAAACTAAACCCTAGCGAGTGAAAAGTTGTGAAATTCTTACAAATAATCTTTGGTAGGGAAAGAGGAAATGGTGGCCAACGGCCGGTTGACCCGGCTGTTCTTTCAAAAGGGCCTTTGACCAAAGAAAAAATTAAAAAAAAAAAAAAACAAATGCTGAAAATTCAAACACAAGTCAAATGGTCGAAAATACCCTCAAATAAGAAAAAAAAAAAAGGAAAAGAAGAGAAAAATGAAAAAGCAAAATCTCATTACTGATGCTGGACAACCCAGATCGGACCATCGTCGGAGATCGCCATTTCTCAAAAGGTTTAACTTTATTCTTATTCTTCATTGAAATATTTTTTGTTGCTGTTAATGTTTGAAATTTGAAAATTTGTTTATTGAATATGTTATGAGTTAAAAACAAATTTTGAAGTTTAATTATAGTTAAAATTGAAGAAAATGTCGAATTTGAGATTAAAATGTCGCAGAAAAATGAAAAAAAGGATTGAAACTCGCAATAAATGGAGTTTTCCGACGACCGGTGAATTCTCGTCGCACCGGGTCCGGAGCATCCGGATCCGGACCATTGTATAGTCCGTAACGGACCATAAGTGGTCCGTAACAGACCTGCACGTGGTCCGGCGAGACGGGCCGGGCCAGCCCGTCCCTCACCAGATTTTTTTTTTTTTTTAAATGAACAAAATCTTGAAACTTACAATTTTTTAAAAAAATTATAATTTAATTCATTTTCCATAATTTATTTTTCATTTTCATTTTTTTTCTTTTAATTTTTTTGCTCATTCATGTAAGTATTTTTTTTCTTGAATTTAATTTATTTTTCAATAATTTAATTCAATTTATGTATTATTTAATTTTTATTTACTCTTTTTAATGTGCGAAGGAATGATTTTATTTCTTACGTACTAGTGCATGTAATTTGATTTGTTAAATTTTAAAATATGATAAATGTTGATAATTTTTTATAAATGTTTTTAACGTGTATTATTTTTTCAGAATGGAGTACCACCTAAACAATATCATGAGAGCTCATTTTGGAAAAAGTTACGTTATATCGGTATTTAAAGAACTCGATGAGGAACATATAGTCATACTTCGTCGATCATTCATATAGTCATTCTATTCGTTGAAGGACATGCAATTTTTCAGTTAGATTATTGATTCCTTATTACTTTAGTTTCGAAAGTCAGACCATGTCGATAAACCTTTGAATACAAGTGTGACTAAATAAAGTAAATAAATAATTAATTAATTATAATTTTTTTATTTAAATAAGAAATTAAATTAAATATAATTTTTTATTTAAAGAAGTGATTAAATAAATAATTAAATAAAGTAATTAAGTATGCATATCTAATTAAGGTAACTAAAAAAAATTTTCAACGAGAAATTAAATTAAATATTAATTTTTATTTAAGTAAATGATTAAAATAATAACTAAATAAGGTAATGAAATATGAAATAATATTTAAACGAGAAATCAAATAAGCTAACGATTAAAATATCAAATTAAGATTATTAATTAATGAAATATTTAACGAAGAAAGTAAATTAAATATTAGTTTTTTATTTGAGTAAGTGTTTAAAATAAATAATTATATACACAACCAATTACGATAATTAATTAATGAAATATCTAAATAAAAAATCAAATAAAAGACTTTTTTTTTATTTAAACAAGAGATTAAATAAATAATTACATAAAGTAATTAAATATTAAATAAATAATATATATAAAAAATTAAAGATATATTTAGAGGAGGATTAAAATTAAATATTTTTAATTTTATTTAAATAAGTAATTAAATAAAGTAATTAAATTAAATAAATAATATACATAACCAATTAAGATAATTAATTAATGAAATATTTAAATGGAAAATTAAATTAAATATTTAAACGAGAAATTAAATTAAATTAAATTAAATTAAATGTTAGTTTTTACTTAAATAAATTATCAAAATAATAATTAAATAAGGTAATGAAATATGAAATAAAGAAAATAAGGTAATAAAGATTAAATATACATAATTAAATATATATAACCAATTAATGTAACTAAAAATAATATTTAAATGAGATATTAAATAATTAAATAATGTAATGAAATATTAAATAATAATACACAGAACCAATTAATATTAAATACATTATATGAAATTTTTATTTAAATAAGTGATTAAATAAATAACTACATAAAGTAATTAAATTTTAAATAAATAATATACACAACAAATTAAGGAAGAAATTATTTAAATTAATTATCAGTTTTTTAATTTAAATAAGTGATTAAAGTAATAATTAAATAAAGTAATGAAATAATAAATAAACAATATATATAACCAATTAAGATAATCAATTAATGAAATATTTAAATGAGAAATCAAATGAAACATTAATTTTTATTTAAATAAAGTAATTAAATGTTAAATAAATAATGTACATAACCAATTAAGGTAACTAAAAAAATATTTAAACGAAAAATTAAATTAAATATTAGTTTTTATTTAAATAAATGATCAAAATAATAATTAAATAAGTTAGTGAAATAAAGAAAATAAGGTAATAAAGATTAAATATACATAACCAATTAATGTAACTAAAAATAATATTTTAACGAGATATTAAATAATTAAATAATGTAATGAAATATTAAATACATGATATACAGAACCAATTAATATTAAATACATAATATGAAATTTTTATTTAAATAAGTGATTAAATAAATAATTACATAAAGTAATTAAATTTTAAATAAAAAATATACACGACAAATTAAGGAAGAAATTATTTAAATTAAATATTAATTTTTTAATTTAAATAAGTAATTAGAGTAATAATTAAATAAAGTAATGAAATAATAAATACATAATATACATATCCAATTAAGATAATGTAAGCATTATTTTATGTACATTATGATTCGGAGGGGAACGGAGAGGATCCCCGACTTTTTTAAAATGTAAGCATTATTTTATGTATATTATGATTCGCAGTTGTAAAAATTTAAGCATATAAGCATTTTTTAAAAATGTTTTTGTAATACTTTAGTTTTTATGTAATTGTATAATAAATAACTAATTACTCTTAATTACATATATAACACACTATAAATAATATTTTAGACTTATGTCTATGTCCAAGAGTACGCGGTCGAACTTCGGGTCGAACTTATGTCAATTTTCACCTATAAACTTATCAAACTCTTCAAAATTATAAGCTTCTTCAGTTTTTCTAAACAATTCAACGATGCCACCATCTCAGTACTTAATCTTCATGTTGACCTGTATATGGTACATGCAATAACCATGATCTATTGCACCTGATTAGTCACAAATGTTAAATAAACAATTAAAACAAGTAATCAAATAAAGTGAACAAATATTAAACAATAATCAACTATGTGATTCCTCACGTCGATCATGAAATCACTGTTGTAACTTGTCACGAATGTTCTCAATCGTTGTGAGAATTGGTAACTCTAGATCCTTCTTGAATAAAGCATTGAGCGACTCTGCATTGAAGAACCAAAGCATCGCTAGATTATCTATTTGAATTGGTAACTCTAGATCCTTTTTAATTAATAAAATATTTAAAAGAATAAATTAAAGTAATTATGATTTAGGGAAATGAAAGTTTATTTCAATAAATAACGAATGATTTATCTCAATACTTATGATTTAGGGAAATGAAAGCTTTAATTACAAAATTTAAAAGCCGTTAGGTTCGATTTGTGCAGTCTTTGAAAATAAAAACCATACGTTTAGATAGATATTACAAATCCATCGAGTCAATTTTCATTTAAGTACCTACTCGGTCGGGGAAACTTTTCGATAGATGATTTTCTAAACTTATGTCTATGTCCAGGAGTACGCGGTCGAACTTCGGGTGGCAACAAATTATTAAATGCTACAATCACAATGTAATCGAGAACTTATGTCTATGTCCGGCTTCAGTTGTATCGATATCCTGTAAAATGTTGTCATGCTTAATCTTCGACTTCCATCTTTGTTAGCTATTCACATGCACCCGTGTGATTTATGTTCTATTTCGCTCATGAACTTATCAAACTCTTCAAAACTGTAAGCTTCTGCGGCTTTCCTAAACAATATACATAACCAATTAAAATATTTAATTAATGAAATAAAGTAATTATGATCCTGTTTGATTACGATCCTATGAACAAATTAGAAGATCGTGTACTCGATCCAGCCTGTGAACTCTCACCAGACTCGTGACTCTATCTGATTACGATCCTGTGAACAAATTCTGTGCGTAACAAAACCACGGTGAATAGCAACTATCTCGAGAATAATGATTAGATGTAAAAAGATTGATAGAGTTTCGGCTTATTGGGAACTAATGAATTTCATTCTCTAAATATTTTATGAAAGTAGAAGGTAGTAGTACTAGTTATATAACTTTAACATTTTAACAGGCTCTGTCTTTCGTTTTTTTCAAACTACAAACAAGTTCATTAATCATTTAGGTATACAAGCAGTAATTTTTATATCCAAACCATAACTTATAAGTGTATATTAAGTTTAAAAACAACCAATAAAAGAAAGAATAACGGAAAAATGACTTGAATGAGAATCTGAGACTTGCCGAAAAAAAGAGAGAGAGAGGCAATTCAGGTAAAAATTAGCAGACTAACACACAAAGGTGACTGTCGATTCATTCAGAAGGGCAGACAAGCGTCAAATGTTAGGGAAATGAAAGTTTATATCGAGGGTTCTGAAGCTTTAGACGTGATTTGTTGACGTATTTTGTTGAATTATGATTTGGATTGTTGAAAATATATGTTTTTTTTTTCATTTCATATAATTTTGGAATAATTTTAGTTTAGTTTAGATATCGGGTGAGGACGTGTTTTGTGAACTTGTTAATAAAATTAATGTTTTCGTTGTTCTTTATTTTATTTGTTGTTTTTAAACTTATTATTTATTTATGAGTTATGGTTTAAATAGAAAAATGATTGCTTGTATGCCTAAATAATTAATGAACTTAAGAACGAAAGATTTGGAAAGAACGAAAGACAGAACATATTGATTGTGTGGAAATGTTAAAGTTACATAACTAGTAATACTACCTTTTACTTCCATAATATAGTTAGAAAATGTACTAGTTTTAATTTTCAGTAAGCCGAAACCTTATCAATCTTTTACATCTAAACATTATTCTAGAGATAATTGTTACTCACCGTGATCTCACTATTACACACAAAATTTGTTCACAGGATCGTAATCAGATAGAGACATGAGTCTGGTTGAAGTTCACAGGCTGAATCGAGTACACGATCTTCTAATTTGTTTATAGCATCGTAATCAAACAGGATCATAATTACTTTATTTAATTAATTTAATTTCTTCTTTAAATATTTCATTGATTATTTTGTTTATTTAATTAATTTAATTTCTTCTTTAAATATTTCATTGATTATTTTGTTTATTTAATTAATTATTTAGTCACAGTTGTATTTAAAGGTCGATCAACATCGACTAGCTTTCGAAGCCAAAATAATAAAGAATCAATAATTTGGGTGAAAATTGCATGTTTTTCAACGGATAGAAGGACCATAGGTCTATAGGAATGATCAACGGAGTATAGCTATATGATCCTCATCGAGTCCTTCCAATACTGATACAACGTAACTTTCCCAAAATGAGCTCTCATGATATTGTTTAGGTGGTACTCCATTCTGCAAAAATAATACACGTTAAAAACATTTATAAGAAATTATCAACATTTATTATATTCTAAAATTTAACAAATAAAATTACATGCATTAGTACGTAAGAAATAAAATCATTTTCCCGCACATTAAAAAGAGTAAATAAAAATTAAATTAAATTAATGAAAAATAAAATAAATTCAAGAAAAAAATACATATATGAATGAGCAAAAAAATTAAAAGAAGAAAAAAAAAGGAAAAATAAATTATGGAAAACGAATTAAATTAGAATTTTTTTTAAAAAATTATAAGATTCAAATTTTGTTCTCTCTTTATTAAAAAAAAAAAAAAAAGGTCCAGGCCGGGTCCGGACCATGGTCCGTAACGGACCTCAAGAATTCGGATCCCGACCGCCCCGAAGAATATTTTTCGATTTCATTTTTATTTATTTTTGTGAATATTTTAAGAAGAAATTAAATTAAATATTAATTTTTTTATTGAAGTTTTGTGAATATTTTAAGAAGTAATTAAATTAAATATTAATTTTTTTATTGAAGTAATTGTTTTAAAAAAATAATTAAATAAAGTAGTTAAAAGAGATGAAAAGTGTTTGATTTTTTATTTGTAATTTAAGGTTATATTTGTCTTTTAAAACAAAACAATACCATTGTAATTATATAAATAACTTAAGGTTATTTTTTGTATTTTAACTTAGAAAAGGCTATTGTGAAGATTGGCAAAATTTTTGGATTAAAGCGAGGAAGTGGCCATTTGACTTGGCTATTCTAAAAAGTACCCCGGTAGGGAAAGGTGTTTGCTTGACAACTAGTCAATGACGGCCTAGATTTGGAAAGTTCGTATTTCCTTACGATATTTATAATTATAATAATTTTTATAATTAATTGGGCGATATTTATACGGAAGAAGAAACGGACCAATGAAATAAGAAATGGGCCTACAGAATGATGTGAACAAGGGAAAAATCATATCTCATAAATTTGTAGAGAACAAGTTTACATTTTCAAATTTTAGGTGCTAAATAAATTCTTTTAATTAAATAAATAATTATATATAAAATAATTTCAATCTCTTTTCAGCCGGGCCCACAATCTATGTCATCCGCCTCATTGCCATTCTCTCTTACAATCGCATCCACTCACAAAATCACTGGCATCTAGCATCTAAATAACTTTGTCGAAAAAAGATAGAATGTATAGAGATCGTCGACAACTAAGCATCTTCTTTAGCGACGAATTGATTGTCACTCAACAACTATTGAGCATCCCTAACTCAAATAATAGAGAAAGGGAGAAATATAGTGACTGTTGAAGAACATCGACTGAGTATCGTCGACGACTGATTATCTTCTTCAGCGAAGACTAAGCAGCGTTGGTGTCATTTAAATCTATTTTTTAAAATTGAAAAACAGCACCTGGTATAATTTACAGAATACTTATTTAAGTCACAAAACATGGATAATTGTTGGCAAATATTGTGAAATATAGATGAATTCTATATAAATTATGTTTTGCAGGACAACATTGATGAATGTGATGAAATTTAGGAAAAACAAGTGAAAATGACTAAAATGGAAGAAAATTAAAGTCCAGGGATCAAATTGCAAATAGTCCAAAAGACAACCTTGAAGAAGAAATGACGATGTGAGTCGAACACCAATTTCGCAAAGGCATGAAGCATTGAAAGAAAAAGAAGTAAGAAAATATGTCAAAAATTTGAGAAAACGAAGTTGGGGACCAAAAATGCAAAGAATGAAATTTCATTTGAACTATGCTATAACGGAGTTATTTTCTCCATGCAGTTGCATGGCATGAGTCAGGGAGTTCCAGGGTTGAAATTTATTGAATTATACTATTGTATGCAATTGTACTACGCTATAGCATAGTACATTTCCGGAAGAAATAATTTGGTTTTCTTATATGACCTCAACTCTTATGGAATGATGATTTGGGACGTTTTTTAAAGACTTAGGGCCGTCAATAAATAATTTACCATGCATTGCAACATATTCTAAGAGGTCCAGAGCAAAGAAAGAGGTGAGAAACACAAAAAACAATTCCAAAATTAGAATCTTCAATTCAAGATTTAATTAGATGATGTCAATTCTTCAATATTTCTTTTGTTTTCTTCTTCCTAACATGTTAGGCTAGATTTCTTTGTATTAGGAGAACGATGAACCGTGTAATATAAGTTTTTAATCTTTAGTTTTACATAATTGATATTGAAAATATATTTTTGAATATTAAATGATTTATATGATTTTCTTTTCTCCACAATTATTGTGCATGATAGTTGTGTGAATGTGTTGACTTATTTTGTACATTCGAAAGAATAAAAATAGGTATGACATGGTATAAATCATCATAGAGTCATATAAGGGATAGAGATAAACCGCTATACTTTATGTAAAAATTCAAGTGTTCATAAAAATTTATGCATCATTATATGTTCGCATTCATCATAAAAATATAAACTGATCGTATATGAGAATCGGTTTAACATTATTTGAGAGATATTGTTGAATAAAATATGAACATTGATTATTCAAAATTCAAACGTGTTGTCAATATGTAAAACTACGATTAAACATGATTATTACATTGGAATTCGTAATTCTAGTACGTTTGTTATTTATCAGAACATATAAACTTTTATTTAGCAGAATTTGTATATAGTTAAATTCAATCATAATTATCTAAGTAATTTATTTTACTTATAATTTTCTCACAAAATAAACACATCTTATTATTCTTGTTTCAGTTGAAGTCACGATAATTAAAATTGAACTAAATCAATATTTGTGGGATGATACTTGGACACATTCCATTGTATTACTTGATAACGAAACGTACACCTGTAGTGGTTTAAATTGTATTGTATTTTCTTGAATACTCACCGATCAAATAACTTCAATTCTCAGCGCTACAATCTAATTAATTGAATCCGTGACCAATTAGAAGAAATCAATGTCATGTAACCAATTCTTTTGAATTTATTGCCTATGATATTGTTCCAATGACTTGTGGCCAATTCTCTTGAATCTGTGATCTGTAGACATTTATCTGTTATCTAGAATGGTGACACACGACCAATTAATATTGATTTGTGAACATCAGTGACATATTCAATAATACCTGTGATTTGTGAATTGTGACGTGTGATCTATGAACTATAACTTGTAACATGTGGACTATAACACGTGTGAACTATAATTTGTGATCTGTGGACAAATGTGACCTATAAAATATGATATGTGACTTGTGAACTCTACCTATGACCAATGGATAATGACCTATGAACTATAATATATGACTAATTAATATTGATATATGAATATAAATCAGTGATCTGTGACCTATAAACATTGATCTGTGACCTATAACAAGTGAACAAAGACATATGACATGTTATTGGTTCGTATGTCACAAGTCATTATGCACAAGTCACATGTTATTTATTGGTCACAAACTTTGTTTGTATAACCTTAATCCAATCCAAACCTAGCACCATCAATCACTACCTACACCACCACCACGGTCACTGCCAGTACCATCATAGCACATCGAACCAGAAAAATCACCCACAAAAAATATCAACAAACCACACCACACCACCACCACTACCACCGAAACTTGTAAATGCTAGCAAAATGAGCAAGGTGATAAAAATTAAGTCAGCAAATTGAGCAAACTACATAAAGAAATCCGAACACTACCAGGGCGAACTTCTAATAAAGAGAAAAATGGAATAATGAAGAGGGAAAAAATGGGCTGAGAAAGAGAAACTAAAGCTTGATCAGAGAACTAGAGAGAGAAATGTAAACAAGTGGGAGAAATTAAATGATAGAAAGTGAAGTGTACTGGGGTGTGTGGGTAAATTTCATAATAATTTTATTAATATCAATAGTTGAATTATGACATGATTTATGATAATTAAACCTTACACCTGATTTTAGCACTGTAATCTTTAAAAACAAATTGCAATGTAATTTCCATTGTAAACAATTTGTGGGTTTTTTGAACATGGATAGTGTTACCATCTTTTATTCATTTATCCTCCACTTTAAAAATTGATAAAACTTTAAGTCAGTATCAATAATTCACTACAAAAGATAATTGATTTTGTGACAAAAAAATGTAGTAGCAAAAATTGAGATTTTATTGCAAAAGTAATTTAGCAACAACAAGATGCTTGTTGCGGGCAATGTCGCTCTATATGAGTCACGGAATGTATTATGCAACAACTTTCGCTCATTCATCGCATTAATAAACTCGCGACATTATTTGTTTGACGCAAAAATTATAAAATAGCAACAAGATATTTGTCGTCATAATGTCATCGCAACTCATATTTGTCATGAAAAAATAAAAGGGGGACAAGTCAATTTGTCGCAACGATTATTCTAATAAAATTTTTACTAGAAAAATATTTGTGTCGCGCGGGTTAGTCGCTAACAATTAAAAAGATATTAGACGATTGTGTAAATGACAAATCTCTTGAGACAAAGTTCCAGAAAGGGGTGTTTTTATTGGCGATGTCTTTACAATTGAAAAATAAAATAGAATGCCTCCAAGAGGTGCAAATACACGAGTTACCGAAAAGAAGTGTTCAAATCTAAACTAAGAAATTGAAAGTTACATATTCTCTGTTTGAGAGTGTTTGATTTGGGGTCCTTTGCTCTATATCTTTTCTTCCCTTTATACTCTCTGGATGATCTCTTCGTGATCAACCGCTTAAAAACTGTTTGATCGCTCTATAACTGCCCACTTTCTTCATAGTGGCCAACTTGTCATGGAATTGTCTTCTCTAACTGCTGCCATTACTTTTTTTCGTTCAACCGTCTTCAATTGAATTCCCTGAATCGTGGAACGTGATAGGGCTACTCAATAACTGCTTCATTAACCACACTTTTGGGTAACCATAACATCTTATGTTTGCTAAGATCCTAGGCGATTCGAAGGTTTGGGCGAGAATAGGATCACAGCTCTGGGCGACTGCATGGCAATCCATTCGCTCAAATCTTGGGCGACTTGCAAGCTTGGACAATGGTATTACCGTGTTCATGGGCTTCCCTATTTGGGCCTTTATCCTGAATTGCCTGATTGGGCCATTCTTTGGGCTATCTGATTTGGGGATCCTCCAATTGAGCTTCATTCCTTGGGCAATTCGATTTGGGCTGAACTTTTTGTGTGTCAACAATTACTCCCTAATATGGCAGAATTAATACAAATTATTAATTTTTGCCATATTCACTTTGTGTTTCCCAACAACATTCGAAATTTTCAAGAATTTCAATCATTGTTTTCTTCCATAGCCTGAAAAGGTGCAACGTTTGCAAACCCTTATAACCCTCAAATACATGCCATTTCATTGCACCACTAAATTACGCCTCATTGTTTCGTGCTTCTCTCTCGCAATATTACTGTTCATCTTCTTGCTTTTCTACTACGTTTCTTAAGCAAACTTCGACAAACTCTATTTCGTTCCTAATGGCTGCTTTACAATCCCAGTCTGGTGACTCCTTCAGTTTCGAAGACTTCCAGAAACTCCTCACTCAGCCATATATAACTCCGAACTTCCTTGCACCTGCCAATGTCGAACTCAATGAGTTCTAACTAGGTCCTTCATTCAACAACGTCGAGGCCATCGAACAAACGGCGGTCGGTCAACTGTTCCCTTGTACTCAAGGCCCTCCGTTTCTAAACTCTTTACTGCTGAGGCCGCTTCACGAAAGAGGTATTCGCACTTGGCCTAAATCTGATGTCGTTTTCCGTAGATGGCATGCTCGCCTTGTGGACCATGGTCCTATTAATGCAATTTTTGATAGTGCTAGGATTTCTGATTTGTTAAAAATCTTTCTTCAATCCCCTATTTTTGACCCAACACTTTTTCCAATCGCTTTAAGTTTTTGGTCTTCTGAGTATAATACTTTTGTTTTCCCTCTTGGTCCCATGTCTATTACCTTAAGGGATGTTGGAGCCTTAGTAAATCTACCACCTTTGGGCGATACCATTTTCCCTGGTATTTTGATTTCTGATGTTGTCCCAAAATTTGATAGAAAACTCACCGAGTCTTATTCAAGCCTGCAAACCTGTCATAACCACTCGAGCGCTGAGCCTTCCCATGCTGAGCGTGTGGCCTTTCTTCAGATTTAGCTTTGTAAATACATTTTGTGTGTGCCAAGCATGAAGCCCTCCATGAGCTATTTACCCATAGCGCACGAATTGGCGCGTGGTAGGCCTCTGAATTTGTGTTCTTTCTTTTTAACTGCCTTCTATAGAGGCATGGCTTCTCTTCAATCCCAATTGAATAATGGTGCATCTCTCACTGGCAGTGGGCCTCTTTGGTTTACTCAAATGTGGTTGAGAGCCTATTTTCCATCGCTTGGTACTCTATCCTTTTCCAGTCCTTCTGCTAGCTGCTATGGGCTAGCCATTGATCCCCTACCTCTTGTAAATATGTCCAGAAGGGACATTTTTTCATTCTTTTATACTTTGGATTCAATCCCTTCCTTCTTTCCTTTTCCTCCATTTTTGACTCCAGATTATGTGCAATCTCCATCCACTCTGGATAGTACGAACACCTCTCTGTTCGTTTGGATTCAGTTTTTGACCAGGAGAGAGTTGTTCCATGATATTTTGACTGGGACCAATGCCAAAGCTAGGGTTGAAATATATGCTCCCTAATTTTTTGCTCGCCAACTTGGTTTTGGCCAAACTTAGCCCGTTCCTCCTTGCTATTCAAAAAATTTGATAGACCGCTTCCACACCATTAATAAGACAGAGGCAGAAGCTATAGATGCTCGTAATATTCTTTTGACGAGCAATTTTTCATTAGCCCCCTTCAATCCTAGCCGTGTCATCCATCCCCTTTTTGAACGACTCTGGCCGTCAGTGAAGCGCAGATTGTTTGCGACTGATGCCAATCGTGCTTTCCATTCACTGGACCAGCCAAACATTTCTTCCACCTCTCCTGTTTTGGTCACTCTTGTGTCCATTAGGAGTCCCTCTTCCCCTTCTCGTGCTAAACAGTATGCTCGTCCATCGACTTCTCTTCCTCCCAAGCCCACTGCAGCTAAAAGTGCCCCAAGCCGCAAACGGTCAGTCTCAGCATCTCCCATTCCGGAGGATGATGCTGATGATAATGATGACACCCCTCTCATCGTCAGGAGGAAGGTAATTAAATTGGTTTACTCACAAGCATACCTTTTCATACTTGAAACTTTTCTATGTGCTGATGGTTTATTTGGATTTCTCAGAAAAGTTCAACCTCTCCTTTGAAGGCTTTGGTGTTGGCAGCTCCTGCTCCATTATCCTCTACTGAGGCTGCTTCGTCCAAATCAACTGATGAAGGGACTACGCTTAAAGAGAAATCTTCAGTCCCAGAATCTTCATCACAACCAATGGATGAGCCACCTTCTTCTCAGGGTGTTGACCCCTCAAACGTCGAAGCAGAAGGTAATTCATTTTTTGATGCTTGACCTTTGTTTGTGCTATTGGTTTTTGATTTGTTGCTTTTTGAGTTCTGCAGATGCTCCCATGAGTCTGCCCGTTGAGGCAAGGTCTTCTTGCTTAGACAAGGGGAAGTCCTCACGAATGGTGGAGCCACAGGTGGTAGATTTGGCTGGGGATATGCCACCTTCCAAGATTGCTGATGAGGTAATATTTGCTTCACCTTTACTTTCACTTTGTTTAGTGTAGTGAAAACCTTCAATGTTGACAACTTTCTTTGCAGGATGCTAATAAAATTGTGCATTTCATCCAAGACTTGTTCACTTCTTGGGGGCAAGTCAAGACATCTCGCCCTACTTCATCCAGTCGTCCTTCTACTTCTTCAGAAGAAGATATGAAGTTCCTCAAACAGTCGATATTTGAGTATGTGTCCTTCATGGATATGGACATGGACATCAATAAGACTAGTGCTGCCAAGTATAAGAATAAGTTTGAGCATTTGAATGCGAAATTGGAGCAAGCACTGACACTTCTGTTGCTCAATCTTTCTGCTGATTTTAAAGCGACATTGAAAGTTGTCCATTCCGAGGTCCTCTCCTTGCTGGCCAAAAATGTTGAATTGAAGGCCAAAAGTACTCAATATTTTCGCGCTGTATCTGAAAGAGAATCTTTGCTTCTGGAGATCAACAAAGCTGAAGACGAATTGAAAAAAATCTCTTCTGAAGTCATGATTGAAGACTCTTTGATGACCAGTTTGGCTGCACAGATGAAGGAGCTTCAAGCCAAGATGGAGGACTGCAAGGCGAGAATGGCTGCTAAAAAGCATAATGCCTCCCAAGGCATCGAGCGAACCAAGTCTTTGGTCGAGCAGTACAAGAAGCTGGAAGTTGATGATGATGTTGTGGCTGAATTGAATATCACTTCTTCTCGGCAGAGCGAGGACTGGGGGAGACATAGAGAAAGAATTCGTTTGGTATGGGGTGAATTGTAATTAAGACATATAATGCCTTAACTTTTTCTTTTTGTAATTTCGTATTAACTTTCCCTTTGTAACCCTGTACTGATATCTATTGCTAATTTTGATCATAGCAGCAGCCATCATCGTTAATGAATAACTATTTTAACTTCTTGTGTATTTGTTGACCTTTGTCTTTTAATCGTCAATCGCTCAAGCATTTAACTACTTTATGCTAAAATTTGCACATTTTCTCTTGGTATTTTCTGTCTCTTTCCCCAAGATTTCGGGCCATTTGATTCTAGTTATTAGGCACGAATGTGACTGTTCATATTCTATCTCTTCACCTTCACGCCTCTATAAATGCACTTATATTCCACACTTGTCATTTTCACTTCCATTTTCTTCTTCAAAACCAATTTGCTGCCATTGTTTGGCATTTTGACAATCGATCCAAAACCTTCGTCTTCCATGAAAATGGATCATTTGATTCGCCCATTTTGCCATCTTTCTTGATGTCACGTTTGGTATGAGAGATATAGAAAATATTCTTTGACCAGCGAAGTTCTTCCCATCGTCTTCATGTTCCTTACAAGGAGTTTGATGATGGAAAACAATTTTTGAAGACGCCTGCAAGCCACCTTGCTTGCTGAGAGTGCTTATCAGTCTCCTTGCCCGTCATTGCAGCGATGCATTTAGGAAGGCGATGCGAAGGCGCTTCATCTTCCTTTCTGCTTGCTGAGAGTGCTTCTCGACCTCTCTGGTTGCCTTTGCAACAGTGCGATCGGGATGACGGTCAAGGCCAGTACACCCTCTCACTCGACGATCGACCGGGAGATTTGTTTGCTCTTAATTGTAGTTTATAGAGCATTTAGCATTTTGTATTTTGCAGCTTTGTAATGAACGTTTGATAATAAAAGAATTTATTTGAACGTATTTCGCTCTGACCCTTTTTACTCTACGATCGTTCAATGCGATTTGATTAAGCTTTTATTTGTTTACTTTCCCATAAGGAAGGAACATATTTTTTTAAATATTTGCCATTAATGAACCTCATGTGCTTGGTGCCGTCTAAATCTTCCGAATGATAGGCTTCATTAGGCAACACATTATTTATTTTATATGGTCCTTCCCAATTGAGCGACCATTTGCCATACTTTGGATCTTTGCTCTCCAAAGGGAATACTGTTTTCCAAACCAATTCGCCCAGGCTGAACGACTTGACTATAACTTTTTTATTATAAAATTTAGCCATTCTTCGTTTTTGAACTTGCAATCTATCTAGGACGTCTAACTTTAATTCGTCCAACTCCAATAAGTTTTGAACTAGTGATTCGGTATACTCATCACTACTTAACTTATATTGTAAACACACTCTGATCGATTACACGTTGATTTCCATAGGCAAAACGGCCTCTTGTCCATAAGTAAGTTGGAAATGAGTAATTTTTGTACTTGACCGAGGCGACGTTCTATAAGTTCATAAGGCCTTGTTTAGACATTCGTGCCAATTTCTGGTATTTTCATCTATCATTTTCCTTATAATATTTTTTAGAATCTTATTAGAAGATTCTGCTTGTCCGTTGGATTGATCGTAATATGGTGTGGAGTTCACTAATTTAACCTCAAACTCGCTCAAGAATTTATTCATTTGATTCTCATTCAAAGATGTTCCGTGATCTACCATCAAAGTTTGTGGAATTCCAAATCTATAAATAATGTGATCACAGATAAATTCTATGACATTCTTTTGGGTGATCTCCTTTAAAGGTACCGCCTCTACCCATTTAGTGAAATAATCAGTTGCAACTATAATAAAAGTATATTGCTTGGACGATGGGGGATAAAACTTCCCTATCAGGTCTATCGCTCAACCCTTGAATGGCCAAAGTTTAATAATATGTGCCATCTCTCGTGCTGGCGCCCTTTGTATTGGACCATGCTTTTAGCATGCTAAACAACTTTTTGCATACTGAACGCATAATTCTTCCATCTTTTGCCAAAAATATCCACTCCTAATAATTAACCATCTCATCCTTTGGTCAACTTGATGAGCTTCACATATCCCTTCGTGCACTTCAGCCATGATCGTCCTGGCTTTTTGGAAACTTACACATTTTAGTAATATACCATCAGAGCGTTTCTTAAACAACTCTTCATCTATTAGTGTATAGTTTAGCAAACGCAACTATATTTTTCTACTATTTCCTTTATCAAATTTTTTAAGGAACCTTTTAATCTCTGTCCCCCAATCCATTGCATCTCCATCTTGTATGTAATGAAGTTCAATCCTTCTCGCCCTTCTTTGGATTACGGGCAATATAGTTCCATACTCACAAGTAGACTTCCAATTTAAAACCTTTGAGTACCCTAAGGCTATCTGGGCCAACTCATTTGCCACGTCATTATATATCCTATTAACGCATTGAAGTTCTACTTGGACGAATTCTTCTAACAACTCTTGGGCGATTTCATATTGACTCATGATGGAATCACTTTGGCATTTAAAATCACCAATCAATTGGTGAATTACCAATTGAGAATCGCCTCTAATGATTACATTCTTTACCCCCATATTTATCATTAGTTCTAGACCTACGATTAAGGCTTCATATTCGGCCTGATTGTTGGTGCACATCCTATCTAAAGTGAATGCGAACTTGTAGCAAATCCCTAAAAGATTTATCAATGCTACTCCTACTCCTGCACCTTTAGAGGTTTTTGACCCATCGAAATATAACACCCAAGGTTTTAGTTCGAACGAATTGATTTCTAATTCAATTTCTTCAGGCATGTCAAGACATGGATGATTGGCTAGAAAATTAGCCAAAGCCTGATTTTTGACTACCTTTGGAGTATGTATTGTATTTCGAATTCTGATAAAGCTAACGTCCAAAGACATACCATTTTGTGTAAAATAGGGCGAGAGAACATATACTTAATTAAATTTACTCTAAAAATCAAATAAACGGTTACGGGTCATAAATAAGCCCTTAATTTTGTACATTTGAAATACAATGCAAGACATAATTTTTCGATAGTAGAGTAATTACATTCACATTTTGTTAACCGTCTACTCAAGTAGTAAATCGCTCTCTCTACACCAAATTGGTCTTCTTGCGCGACCATTCCAGTTATTGATTCTTTTTCAGCCGATACATACATTTTCATTGGCCGTCCTTGGATCGGTGACACCAACACTGGTGGACTTGATAAATATGTCTTCAGACTTTCAAAAGCCTTTTGATGTTCTTCTTTCCAGACGAATTCGTCTTGATTTTTCAACTTTAAAAGTGGCGAAAAGATTTTAGTTCGCCCTGCACAGTTAGAAATAAAGCGTCTTAAAAAGTTTATTTGGCCTAGAAACCTTTGCAATTCTTTTTTGTTGCGAGGTGGTTTGGCCTCTAAAATGGTCTTCGCTTTATTTTTATCAAGTTCAATCCCTCTTTTGTGTACCAAGAAACCAAGAAAGTTCTCTGCATTAACACCAAATGCACATTTCAAGGTATTCAACTTTAGCTTATATTACTTCACTTGCTCAAATGAACATCTTAACTGTTCGAAATGGTCGTCTTCTTTAATGGATTTGACCACTATATCATCTACATACACTTCAACAAATTTGCCTATCATATCATGAAAAATTAAATTCATTGCCCTTTGATAAGTTGCTCCTGCATTTTTCAAGCCGAAAGGCATGACTACCCATTCAAAACATCCTAGAGACCTAGGGCATCTAAAGGCAGTTTCGTGTATGTCTTCCTCAACTATATAAATTTGATTGTATCCTAAATACCTATCCATGAAGGAATACATGACGTGTCCGGCAGTTGAGTCTACTAAAGAATCTACCGTGGGCATTGGATATTCATCTTTGAGTGTGGCTATGTTTAAATTCCTAAAGTCTATGCACACCCTTAGTTTATCATTCTTTTTTAGTACTGGCACGATATTAGACAACCATTCGACATACTTGGCCGTTCTAATAAAGCATGCTTTTAATAATCGCTCTATCTCTTTCTTAATCTCAGGGAGTACATTAGGAGCAAAACGTTTGGGAGGTTGCCTATGAGGTTTAAAATCAGGCTTAGTTGGTAATCTATGTTCCACCAAGTTTCTATATATACCAGGCATTTGTTCATATTCCCAAGCAAAACAATTTTTATACTCCTTTAACAAAGCGATTAATGTATCATGAACCTCTCGATCGAGCATCTGGCTGATGAATGTTGGACGATCTTCTCCTTCATTGCCAATATTCACTTTAATCAAAGGGTCTTGTGCTTGAGCGTATCCATGCTTGATGATCTGCATTACTTCATCGTCCAGTTCCTTTGTAGGCACTTCTTCTTCTAAACAATCCACCTTGTTGACTTCTCGGCCAATACTTTGTTCCAATTCGAATACTGCTAATTTATCTTTTAACACTTTCAGGGCTGCCTCTTCTTTCGTCTTGTTCTTACATTCTTTATTGAAAGCCATTAATTTGGCTTTGAAGGCCTGAATATCGGTCATTTGCTTTTGTTGCTTAGAACTCATTCAAGACTCCTTGATTATTCTTTTGCCAATCACTGGCTCTTCTAGGGCCACTATATTTGGCCTCATCTGACTGAACATTTTAGTGAGTGCGTCCACTGAAAATGGCTCTTCACTCTGCGCGACAATCTGAGTTTCTTCCCCATCTTGGACTACCATGACAGGTCCATAGTTTCTTTCGTACATGAACCTTTCCACTGAGTTTGCTTCTGCGACAAAAGGCCTATGATCGGCCTGCACCACCTCTGCTTCACCCTTGTTATTCCAAAAAACCAGGCATTGATGGAGCGATGAGGATATACAGCGACTTTCGTGTATCCAATCTCTTCCTAGTAACACATTGTAACTAGTAGGACCATCTATTACAAAAAAGACTGTGATCCTAGTAGTTGTCCCTATAGTTATGTCCAATGGCATAACTCCCTTAGCTGCAGTTGCTCCTCCATTGAAACTTGTAAGGATGACTTCTGTTGGAATCATATCCCCTTCTATCTTTGCAAATTTCCTCATCATCCTAGATGAAATGGTGTTTATAGCTGCTCCATTATCGACAAGCACTTTTGCCACAGGTATGTCGTTAACTAGAGCTTTAACGTACAATGGCCTCAAGTGTTTAGTCAATTTCGTGGCTGGCCGCTTGAAAATAACCCTTTTGGCAACCTCTATTTCTACTTCCTGCTTGTCATCTGTCGAGTTATCCTTTTGTGATAAGTCAACGTGCAGCATATCGCACTGAGTCTTTGTCTCCTGAATTTCTTTTTTACTGTTTTCTAATGCTTCATCTTCAGTTACCCAACCTGTGGGAGGAGGCATTATTTTTGGAGGTGATCCATATTTTTCAGAGCGAAGCACTCTCTTCTTCCTTTTAGGCGTCCCGTACAGCAGGTAAAAATCGAAAGAACGCCCAGATGGTTCTCCCAATAAGTCTACTTCACGAACTCCCTCTCGATGTAGTTGCTTCAACAGAGTATTGTACGATACTCCTCCTCTTCTTCTTTCTGCTTCGAGATCAATTTCCTCTTCAATGTCTGTCATACCATCATCTTCCTCACCATTGTAGGCCTCTCTAAAAGTCTGGCATTTTTCATATTCCAGCACGCATGCTTCTCCTTCGTTATCCTCTCTTTCTTCTTCTTTTTTCTCTTTATTCTTGAACTCATTGGCTAGTAAATAGTTATTAGCCAAGATAGGAGGTAACGTACCGAACTGAATAGTAAAGAGCTGATCTGGATCTTCTCCATCCCTTCTGTCTCGCTCAAACTTCGATCTGCCAAACACATTTCGGTTTGATCGTATGACTCGTTATTGATGGTATGAACATCAAAATTTGGGTCTCTATAATAAGTCCCCTTACTAGAATTTTTTATCTGCTCTTCTTCTCTTATCAATCGTTCATATCTAATCACGTTCGCGCTCAATTGGAAAAGGTCTAGGAAATTCCTTGTCTTGGAATTTTTTTTCCAAATCAAAGCTCAAACAACCTTGAGCGATTTTGACAAACTCTTTTTCGGGCAGAGGTACAAAACATTTACTTCTTACTGTCTTGAACCTTTGGAGGAAACCTTCTGCCCATCCGTTTGGCATTTGACGTAGGTTCGCCAAATCGGCCAAAGTAACTTCAGACTCAGTCTTATAAAACTGAGCGTGGAATAATTTTTCCAATTGTTGCCATGTTTGAACAGAGTTTGCTGGCAAATTGATGAACCAGGAGAAAACTACTCCTGTTAATGAACTAGGGAAAATTCTCATTTTATGATAATCAGTTACGTCACCATTTTGCAGTGTGAATCGCCATATGTGTTCTAGAGTAGACACCTCCCCTAAACCGGTAAACTGTGAGAATTCTGGCACTTTATACCCTCTAAACCATGGATATGCTTGGTCTATTCAATCAGGATATGACTTTGTGTAAGTCGACCTAATGACAGGACGTACCCCAAAAGCCATCTGGTCCTGTACGATTTCCATAATCTGATTCCTCAACATGACGTTGGGGTAATATGGAATCCCTACAGGTTGGTTGACCGGTTGATTTGCTTGAGGCCTGATATTTGGTCCTTGATTAGGAATAAAGTTACCATGATTTGGGCCATTGTTACCATTAGCCTGAACATTTATTCCCTTATTAACACGTGGGGTATTCTGCCCGTTATTTAGGACATTATCTCTTATATTTGGATTACCCCCCAAGTTAGGCGTACCACTACCATTATTCTGATTTGGCATTACACCATCCCTTTGGTTTGAAGTAGAGGGACCGAAATGTGGTTCTACCCCTTGACTTGAATTTAGGACTGGGGGATTATGTCCCACAATTGTCCTAGTTTGAAAGTGGTTTGTAAGAGGCATAACTGGTTGACAAATTTGGCCTATTAACTTATTCATTGTTTCATTCAAAGTATTCAGTTATTTGGTCATGTTGTCATAATGTGTATTTCCATTTTGGGTAAATCTTTTCATATTATGAATATTTTGAAGATTTACCTGTTCAACGACATCTTGTGTGAGTTCTCCATGTAGTGCACGCATACTTTGAGGACTCAACTCTGCCATTGATTCGTAACGTCTGTTACTACTCTGATTCTGTCCATCTGTTCGTGGAGAGCTATGCCGTTCCTCATATCGCTCGATCACAGACTGGACTCCTCCCTGACTTGCTGCTTCCTTATCGGATCTCTGAGGCATATTATTTCACCATTTGTATCTTCAACACCAAACACCACTGTCCCACCGGGCGTGCCAAATTGTTTCACGCGGGTTAGTCGCTAACAATTAAAAAGGGATCAGACGATTGTGTGAGGGACAAACCTCTTGAGACAAAGTCCAAAAAATGGGCGTTTTTATCGGCGATGACTTTACAATTGGAAAATAAAAACAGAATGCCTCCAAGGGGCGCAAGCACACGAGTTACTGAAAAGAAGTGTTTAAATCTAAATTAAGAAATTTAAAGTTACATATCCTCTGTTTGAGAGCTCTATGTCTTTTCTTCCTTTATACTCCCTGGATGATCTCTTCGTGATCAACCGCTTAAAAACTGCTTGATCGCTCTATAACTGTCCACTTTCCTCGTAGTGGCCAACTTGTTATGGAACTGCCTTCTCTAACTGCTACCATTACTTTTTGTCGTTCAACCGTCTTCAATTGAATTCTTTGAATTGTGGAACGTGATAGGGCTACTCAATAACTGCCTTATTAACCGCACCTTTGGGTAACCATAACATCTTACGTTTGCTAAGATCCTGGGCGACTCGAAGGTTTGGGCGAGAACAAGGGCACAGTTCTGGGCGACTGCATGGCAATCCATTCGCTCAAATCTTGGGCGACTTGTAACCTTGGGCGATGGTATTACCGCGTTCATGGGCTTCCTTATTTGGGCATTTATCCTGCATTGCCTGATTGGGTCGTTCTTTGGGCTATTTGATTTTGAGGATCTTCCAATTGGGCTTCATTCCTTGGACTATTCTACTTGGGCTGAACTTTTTGTGTGTCAACAGATTTCAAAATAGATAAAAAAGAATTCATATTATTGTCAATCAAATAGATATAAACCAAAGTATTATTTACAAACTTAGTTACCGCCAAAATCAAAACAAATACAAATAAAGTATATGTTGGTAATTTCGTGGTTGAGCTACTTAGGGTAGTTCACCAAACCTAAAAAGAAGAAAATAAAACTAGAGAGATGGAAGAAATAACTAATTTACGGGACAACCAAACAACCTGCTTGACTCCAAGATATACTTTCATCTCCCCTTCAATCTGTTATTTGATTATATGAGGATTCCTGTAATGAAAAACTCCACAACTTTAGTCAGACGAATACATGAAAAGTATGAAATATTATCTACAAGAAAAATATGTCAAATATTTCATGATAACAAGGTAGATGATTTCCTACTAGTTGGCTGTGACTACAAATTTAAGGCAGAGTTCAAATGTTCAAATGCAGAAAAATAGAATGAACTATTCACCTATAATTGATATTGTAAACCAATAGGCATTCCTAATTTATCATGTATGTATGTTGCCTATAATAGATCCAAAAAATAGAATGAACTACATAAAATAAGAGGTAAAAAAAACTTATACAACATATCTCGTCTTACCCCAATAAAATGCAACAGATAACTAACTTGGGGCAGGGGATCCACATGCTACATTTTGCACAAATTTGCGGTTGTATTTCATGCTTAATGCACCACTGAGGGCTAATTGAAAGGCAAACTCGATCCAATTAGAGACGTAAAAGTTGATGTCACAAAAACCCCCGAGAAACCAATAAAATCTTGTCAAGGTAAGTTCAAATCACAAATCAAGCTGCACTCACAGGCAATCGAGCTGGCTCTTTATCCAAAGGGAACAAGTAAGCTTTTGTCAATGGTGGGTGCTCATACGGTTCGTATGCCTTCATTCATACATAAAATATCATTCAAAATCTTAAAAAAAAAAAAAAAATGTCGCAAACAAAATTCGACGACAAAACGTAATTTATCCACAATTCTTACACAAATTCTTGATGGAGTTTTGCACAAAAATCTGGAAATTTTTCTCTCCAATTGCCGTCCTTGTCTTTTTTTTCATTTTCCCTGTGCCGGCTGTATCTCTATATCGTTTTTGCCCTCTTCGTCGAGGAAATCATTGGAAATGACTCCCTAGCTCATGGGTATTTCCAAAGTGACCTTTGACTGTTTTTATTAAAAATAAAATTTAAATAGATAAAAAATTGAATTTAAAGATCAAAACCCCAAAATACCCTCCTTCTCTTTTACTTTTCATTTGTCTTCTTATGCCAAAAAATGACTAACACATAAAAAAAAGAAAAAAGAAAGAAAAAAAACCACACCACAATCAGATCGTGTCGATCGGAGATGGGTCCCCAATCAACACCTTCATCAACAACCTAGTCGCTGACGAACTTCTTCTTCTTGTGTTTTGGGTTGTTGGTTGATCATTTTATGATTTTTTATTATTAATATAAAGGTGTGAACATTAAACTTAATATTTTTCAATTTATTGTTCGTTATTTAGGATAAATTGTTGATTATATGAGTAGATTTAGATTTTTGGTGGGTGAAAATGAGTTTTTCTCATCAGAAATGGCGATCTCCGATGAAAAAAATGACTGACTGTTAAACAGACGGCTGTTAACAGTCTGCGGACTGTTTAACAGTCGGGAAAACAGTCTGGGCTGACTGTTAACAGTCAGCCCAGACTGTTAACAGTCTTTCAACTGACTGTTAAACAGTCAGTGGGTTGACTGTTAGTGGGCCAACTTTAACAGTCAGCCCACTTTTTTTCCTTTTACATTGATTAATAATTTAAATTTTCAATTTAAAATTATATTTTTATTCTTTACTTAATTTTTCATTTACGTTTTGTTTAATTTATTTTATGTTTTTATAATTTTTTTGTTATTTTTTTATATATACATTATATTTTAGTGGTTAATATTTTTAAGTTAAGAAATATTAATTCAAATTTTAAAATATTATAAAAATTACAAAATGAATATAAATATTATTTAATTAAAATTGAAACAACATGCAAAAATAAAAGAAAAAATAATTTAGATTAAAAATGAATAAAAAATAAATTTTTTCCCTATTATTAAAAATTAATAATAAAAATTTTTATTAACATTAAAGTTAAAATTATGAAAATTAAATAATGAATATAAATAGTGTTTAATTAAAAACAACATACCAAAATAAAAGGAAAAAATAATTTAGGTTAAAAAATTAATAAAAAAGGAAATTTTTTCCCTATTATCAAAATTAATAATAAAAAATAAAAATAAAAATAAAAAAAATATTTAAATTAAATAAAGAACATAAATATCATTTAATTAATATTGAAACAACATAAAAAATAAAAGGAAAAAATAATTTATGTTAAAAAATAATATTTTTTTCCTATTATCAAAGATTAGTAATAAAAATTAATATTAAAATTAAAAAATTATAATAACGAATGTAAATATTATATAATTAAAATTGAAACAAAATACAAAAATAAAAGGAAAAAAGTTATGTTAAAGAAATAATAATTTTTTCCTTATCAAAAATTAATAATTAAAATTAAAATTATAAAATTATAAGTAACGAATGTAAATATTATTTAATTAAAATTGAAACAACATACAAAAATAAAAGGAGAAAATAATTTAGGTTAAAAAATATAATTTTTCCCTATTAAAAAATTAGTAATAAAAATAAAATTATAAATTATAAAAATTCAATAATGAATATATATACACACACACACACAATATATAAATTTCTTTTTATGATTAAACTTAATTTTTTCAATTTTAATTAAATAATGTATATATATATATATATATATATATATATATATATATGTGTGTGTGTGTGTGTGTGTGTGTGTGTGTGTGTGTGTGTGTGTGTTTATTTAATTAAAATTGAAACAACGTACAAAAATGAAGGGAAAAAATAATTTAGCTTAAAAATTAGATATTCCTCTTAACCAAATTAGGAAAATATTTTTTTTAACCAAAATTAAATATTCCTTTTATTAAATTGCCAAAATTAAAGAGTTCCCAAATTTTTTTTTTTTAATTGAATAATATTTGTATCCTTTAGTTAATTTTTATAATTTGATTTTCTTTAGATTTTTAATATAAGTAATCTAATTAATAATTTTAAATTCATAATTACCAAAATTAGATGTACCTTATAACGAAATTACAAAAATTATATATATATAAAATCTAATTAAGAATTCGAAATTGATAATTACCAAAATTAAATATTCCTCTTAAACAAATTAACAAAAATAATTTTTTATCCAAAATTAAGAATTTTAAATTGATGATTACCAAAATTAAATATTTCTTTTAACGAAATTACCAAAAAATTCCTCCAATTAAGAATTTTAAATTGATAATTACCAAAATTAAGAATTTGAAATTGATAATTGCCAAAATTAAATATATCTTTTAACAAAATTATATATATAATTATCAAAATTAAATATTTCTTTTAACGAAATTACCAAAATTACATACATACATACACACACACACGCACACACGCGCGCACACACATATATAGAATTTTAAATGGGTAATTACCAAAATTAAGAATTTTAAATTGTTAATTAAAAATTTTAAATAATCCTTTAACGAAATTACCAAAATATTCCTCTAATTAAGAATTTTAAATTGATAATTACCAAAATTAAATATTTCTTTTAACGAAATTTCCTAAATTATACATATATATATACATCTCTATATACATATATATATACATATATATGTATATATATAT
>NC_036256.1:840297-970405 GCF_002742605.1 Olea europaea var. sylvestris | reverse complement strand
TATATATATATAATTTTAAATATTTCTTTTAACCAAATTAGCTTAAATATAATTTTAAAAAAATTTAAATTGGTAATTATCATCGGTGTAATTGATAATTCATTTTTTTATTAGTATCGATGTAAAATGAATTTACGTCTTGCGTATAATAGTTATAATTCGATTCGCTACATTTTTCGTTGTGTTTAATTGATGTATAATTGTCAATTTGAGTTTAATTGAATCGTGTCTAATATAGATATATCTTTTTAATTGAAATGTGTTAAGTTTTCAATTGGGTTCAATAAAATTTAGACTAATTTATTTTTATATTTTTTTGGTGAACGGTTTGGCGGTTTGAAACATTTTGCAAAGTTTGAAACCTAAACCAAACCACTTCGAAGCGGTTTGGTTCGGTTCAAAACCAAAGCGTTGACGGACCCACGTGGAACCAAACCAATGGTTTTAAAAAAATGGTTTCGATTCGATTTTATGATTTGACGGTTTCGTTGTTCAACCCTTATAATCATTATGATGCAACAATATGATATAAATATTTTAAATCTTAGTCGATACTAATGGCATCCATCTGCAAGTGTAATACATGATTCATTTTCTTCATAAATATAAAAATATATTTCATAAATTCATTGATTATAGTTAAATGATATAAAATAATTAATAAATGAAAATGATTAAAAATATTCAAATACAATAGTATCTAGATACTATGACTTTTTGTGAATCATTCAAAACTTCTACTAAATCTAAATATTGGTGATTTACTTTAAGGAAACCGACAAATTGACAATTATCAGAACAAAAAAATATAACTACCAATTAAAATGTAAAAATAATTACCAAAAAATAAAAAAATTTTGGTATTCTGACTTGAATAGTTGAATTTGTGCAAAATTTGAGAAAATGATTAGAAGGAAATGAAATGTGCACGTTTGAATTAAAATCTAAATTTTATTGTCTGCTCAATAGTAATGGAGAATCGATAAATGTGGTTTAGCATAAGTTGTTCAACACTTTATACCCAATTTGAGGGTTTTACATTCACAGTTAGGCCGACTCATGAATATTTGTATATGATTAATTAATTAATTAATTAAGATGTATAATTGTCGATTTGAGTTTAATTGAATTACGTATAATATAAATGTATCTTTTTAATTGATATGTGTTAAGTTTTAATTGGGTTAAATAAAATTTAGACTAATTTATTTTCAGATTTTTTTGGTAAACGGTTTGGTGGTTTGAAACAGTTTGCAAAATTTGAAACCTAAACCAAACCACTTCGAAACGGTTTGGTTCAGTTCAAAATCAAAACGTTAACGAATTCACGTGGAACCAAACCAATGATTTAAAAAAAACGATTTCGGTTCGATTTTGCGGTTTCACGGTTTCGTTTTTCAGCCCTAGAAATAATTCTAAATATTGTAAAATATTTATGTACACATTGTACATTTAATTTCTTTGTAAAATATTTTAAAATATTTTATGTACACATTGTATATTATAAAATATTAATTGGCAGACCCGCTGCTATGTTTGACAAAACAAAATATTTGCACTCTATGATGGGTGTCTCAGTAATTATTGAAGGAGGATTCTTGTGTAATACCGGATCTCTAGGGTGGAGTGATGTCATAGATGTTTTGGAGTTCGGCTTCGGCATCTTGGGCTTCGATATGGACCACCTCGACCATTGCACTTCAGCCTTCCAGCATTTGGGCTACGTCACAGTTTTTGCTTTTGGATGTTGGGTGTTTACCATTCCTAGGGGCTTCGGCAACCATGCCATGTGGTTCGCCATGGGTGGATCGATCATGTGTGTCAACACGTAATAAAATACCATCACGTATATCACTCGTTCATCTTTATTAGGGGTGGGCACGAGTCGGTTCGGTTCGGTTCTAAAGAGAACCGAATCGAACCAAATTTTTCGGGTATTTAGTAAATGGAACCGTCGGGTCCAAATATAATTATGGAATCGTTCGGGTTCGGTTCCATTCGGTTCAGTTCGATTCGATTCGATTTCGTTCGGTTCTGTAGTCTGTACTATAATTAAATTTTTTAACATTTATAACAACATTATATAAATACAACTAATAATACGTTAAATGATTTTGGAATGCCATAGACTACTAGACTATCTTGTTCAAATGATCGCTACAGTCAAAGATTCGATTGGCGGAGGTCACAGCATTGGTCGACGATTGTATAGGTTTTGGAATGTCAGCGAGGCTGCGAGAGCGAGTGCAAGAGTCGAGACAACGTTATGCACTTTAGTGTAGGTGTTTAGGGTTATTTAGTGGATTGGATCTTGTTGTACTAAGAAATGAAACAATAAAATGGGTAATGGGGTCAAAAATTAAAAAAATTAGAAATGAAACAAATTATTGGGCCAAAAATTTGGATTTAGAAATTGTTAATTTGTTTAGAAAAAATTAAAATTAAAATAATTTGATTTACTCAATATAAAAAAAATTAGAAAAATTCGGTTCTTCGGTTCTTAGTCTAGAATCGAGAACCGATCCGTACCCGTCGGTTCTCAATTCAGATACCCGTTCGTGTATTTAATTTGACAAGAACCGTCGGGTTCGATTCAGTTCGATTTGGGTTTGGTTCGGTTCGGGAGATTTGCCTAACCCTAATCTTTATACTCATCGATCATTTTCATTTAATTCAAAATCACCAAAGTAACAAATCAAGATTATAGTCATATCTGCATGACGAAACAAAATTTTTAATTAATTACAAAAAGAAATATTCAGAAAATTGTTTATTTAATAATAAAAATTATTAATTGTAAGAAAAAATTAGTAGCAATAAAAATTATCAAAAAAATTGACATCAAAGCAGTTGAAACAGTCTAAAAACAGTCGGCTTTTAACAGCCGACTGTTAAACAGTCTTAACAGTCGACTGTTAAACAGTTGACTGTTTTACTGTTGACAAATAGTCGGCCGGCTGCTTAAAACGTCGGCTGACTGTTTAAACGTCCGTTTGATAAAAATGAAGATGGATTTTTTTCTTCTATACTTCTAAAAAAATTATAGATCTAATAAAAAAAATTTATTTGCGTTAAATACTATGTCAAAATAAAATTTATCGATTAAAACGTACACTAATTTACCGAAACGAAATTAAACATGCGTAAATATACTTATTGATCCGAAGTGATTGATATAAAAAAAAAATCGTTTTCAGTGTTGGAATTTTTTTTAGATTTAGAGGTTGAAGCAGATGAAAGATGAGAATTTTTATCTGTGTTAAAAGCTAGTTTTTGAATTTTAAGTGGAAAGTATTTGATTTTCAATTATTAACTAAAAGGGTAATAATGTCTTTTAAACAAAATACGGTTTGGTAATTGTATAATATAATTAAGGGTATTTTTGTCTTTCAATGTTCAATAGGCCAAAGTGATAATATTTGTGTTTTGAAAAGTCAATATGAAATTTTGGTGATTTAACTAGGTTATTTTTAAAAGTACCCCCTCTTCGTCTAATGTGCCACCAGTATTCCTTATTTGAAAAGGAGTCTTTTTCTTCCTTCATCCTTTTTTTTTTTGTTCGAACAAAGTCCAATTCCAGTTCCAATTGGTCCAAGGCCCATTTAAAAAATATTTCTTATCAATGCCCTACTTTTCCGAAATAATGCATTTTAGTCCTAAGTTCATTTATTTGTGCAGCCTTTATCCTCTTCAATTTCTTAAAATTTTTCTAGACATTTTATAAAGCTTTTATCAAATAATTTTCCTTTTGGTCATATATAATTAAAATTTTTGAAAACATTATATTACATATTAAAATATCATCTTTAGCTAAAATATCATCTTTAGCTAGAGGAAGTAACAAACACTTGTTGCAAAAAATAAAATAACATTGCAAAAAGAAATTAAGACAACAAGTAAAGAGTGTTTCAAAATATAATAAAAATAAAAGACGAAATACGTTGTAAAAGCATAATAATAATGTGCATTTGAACCCTCTTGCAAAGTCCATTGCACTTTTCCGTATCCTTTTACTCTATAACAACATTAGAGCCTACAACATATGCGTGGGGGTATTGTGAAAGATCTACGGCAATGTTTTTGTCTATCACAAAAAATAGTTTTTCTTGTAGCGATTTTTTTCCTTCATCTATAAAATATTTAGCGACAAATATTTCTGGTTACAAAAAGTGGACCCTGTTGCATCACAAACCCTTTGTTGCAAAAAGTTAAAAGTTTGTTGCCATAAGTTTCTCACCAAAAATATTTTGATGCCTTGCTTCCATCATATTTTTGGCGATATTCTTTATTATTTGTCACAACTTCTCATATTTCACGATAACTTTTTATGTCGCCTTATATTTTTTGGTACTTATTTTTTTCATCACAATTTTCGCGATAAACATTAAAAATGTGTCGCTTTACTTATTGCGACAACTTTTTGTATGTTGCAAAAAAATTTATCGTGAAATCACAGTTTTGTTGTAGTGATTAATTTTAAGAATATATTTTGTAAGACTCATAACTTTTTATTCACACATTTATCAAATTTATCAAAATCTAATAAAAAAATCCAATGAATATAGATCTTGTTATAAATTAGAGAGAGAGAGAGAGAGAGAGAAAAGAAGTCAATAAACTTGTGTGTTTTATTGAGAACCATAGTCCCATATTTGTAGAAAAAAATTATGAAAATAATGGTAATAAAAACTATGGCTGCAATAATATAATTATCATTCACAAATAATCATATTAGTAATAGCTCAATACACAAAATATTAAAATTAGATTATTCACTTGCACAAAGCTCGCAATCCATACATGATTTGGACTTCTCTTCAATGGGAACTAATTATAACCTTATTTGTCGTCGTGTTCTTAACAAATTGGTTGCCCTTCTTGGACCTGAATTACGCCATTGGATCCGCCATATTTGTAGTCAAAGGTTTATTTGTTATCATACTGTTCACAAAATTATTTCTTTCGATTTAAAACTACCGCAAGTGTATGGTTCGTTAACAAGTAATAAAGTGGATTAAATGAGTCCGAATATCGTCCCACAGAGATTGATTAGTTCAATTTTATCTATCGTCGCCTTAACCGAAACAATAGAAATTATTGATATTTTTGCTAACTAAATTATGATTTAATAACTTACTTATAAATATAAAGCCTAAATTAACTAAATTAAATGCATGATTATAACTAAATGCAAGTTTTATAAAAATATGATAACGAAATGCGTACAAGGATCCCGAATCACCTTACATCAATCCCCTTTAATCCGAATTTTATAAAATTGACAACACGATTCAATTGTGAAGACCAATATTCCTAATTTGTTTAACAATCTCTTTCGAGTAGAATTAAACCTATTTTCACATACAATCAGACTATATTTCTATGACGGATGCGACCATATAAAAATGCATTAAAGATTTATGAATACTTGAAGATTACGTAAAGTATAACGGTATATTTCCATCCCCTATCGAATTTTACGACAATTAACATAATGTCTAACGTATTTTCCATCTCTCGATGGTAAAACAAGCCACAAAGCTTATACAACTATTACGCACATAATTGTAGAGAAAATAAAATCCATACCAATCATTCAATAATTAAAAACATATTTTAACGTCAAATTAATAAAATTCAAGATTAAGGATTCATAATATAAGGTTCATCGCAAATCCTAATACATGAAAATCTAGCCTAACATAATGGGAAATAAAGAAAAACAATAATTAAAATCAAGGAAGAATATTACCTAATTGATTCTTAAAGTGGGTTGCCTTATTTTTGCCTTATTCTTCCTCTCCAAATCTTCCAAACTTGTGAATATTCTCCCCTTCAATACGTTCTCCTCTTTCTGGACGTCTTTTGGTATTTATATCGCGTGAAAATTAGGTTACCAAAAGAGTTTCAGTCATATAAGGAAACTGCAGAATCGGCCTGAAATTGTTCTATGCGACCGCATAGTACATTTCTATGCTGTCGCATAAAGTAAAACAATTTTGAGAAAATACTCTCGAGAAGCCTCTATGCTACCGCATAGAATTTATACTATGCGACCGCATAGTTATACCATTCTTTTCGTCGGATAACTTTTAGTATTTTGATCATAACTTTCTCTCCTAATCTCTGATTGAATTGATTTAAAGTGCATTGGGAAAAGAACTCAAAGATCTACACTTTTGATAGAAATAGTCTTCCTCAAATTCTGATGTTTAATATGTCAAAAATGGATCTCAAATAGAGACTAAAAATCACGAGCATAGCTTTTTCGCCTGAAAGCTGATACTTGATAATACTTCCACCATATTTCACCTCTTTGACTCCTTTCCTCATCCGATTAACCTCTATCACTCTTGAATCATCATTCCATTTCCCGTCTCATCTATGGATTATTTGCAACTTGGTTCCTGAACTTTCAGTTTGCTCCATTTTAGTCATATTTCGGCTCTTTTCTCCTGAATTTCACCATGTTCATCGGTGTTCCCTCCAATTCACAAATGTAACGACATTAAGTCACAATTCAATCATTTTGCTCTTAATTAAGTCATGTTTGTGATCTAAATAAGTTTATGAAAACCCACTTATCAAATCCCCCAAATTTGAACTATTGTATGTCCACAAACAAGATAGTAACTTAATTCTGAACAAACATGGCTTAATATCTTGCTACGACTCAGGATTAGACTAAGTATTTGATTTTATTAAAATTTATCAGTGCAAAAATGACATTAACCTTTACTTATTAAATGCATACTTGACGTGTGTGTGTGAATTCATGCCAACATATCAAATTCATGATGGGTTGAGTCCCGACCCCAAGTGGTCAAATGTATCCTTACTCGCTCGAGAGATACACAACCCCCCAAACTTATTCTTTTCACTCAATTATCCCGGGGTTGTATTTTAAAATTAGGAGTTTACATAGCTATAGTCCTCACCCTCTTGTAGTTTGGATTAATCTCACTATCACAAGTTTACATTTCAACAAGTGAAGGCTCTCCCAAATTTGATTGTTTCGACATTCAAGATTAAAATAGGTTACTTGTCTCGCCTCAAAGGTACAATTTCCTCAACCAAATGTCTAAAGGCATTTCTTCATGTTATTGTCCCTCTTTTATTTTTCTCACTTTCTAATTTTTTTTTAATAAATCATCTTCTCATTTGCTTTTTATATAACCCCTTTAGCGAGTTTTAGGCCGATGACTCTCAAACTAGTTGACTTGAAGGCACTAGGTTTTAAATCCTTGCAGGCTTATTCACTTGAGTTATAAAGGCTCGATTAGATGACTTTTTATTAACCTCTTTTCCTCTTGCTTTCTATATGACCCTTTTAGCAAGCTTTAGGCCGGTGACTCTCAAGCCAGTTGACTTTAGGGCACCAGATTTTAAAATATCCTTACAGGCTTACTTGCTCGAGTCATAAAGGCATGAAAAGAAGTGTCTTATTCTCACAAATGTATTTTATGCCCTTATCGTTCTAGACATTTAGTTTCCAAAATCAACCCCTAATTTAAAATTTTCACCTAATCTTCACCTCACTAGTCTAGGCAATCCACACAATAAAATTCATGTATGGAGCCCCCGCTCATCTCAATGCTCCCCTATAATAGCTCAACCATCACCAAACTATCTTAAGGTAGTTTACGAGTTAATTCAATAGAGGGTTATCATTCTTTTCCTACTTTATGCTCAAAATCCAGTCATTCATCTAACATGTCTAGTATGAATAGCGTGCATAGATAATGTCAAATGTTGCATTAACAAGTATCAATTAGTCTAATTAACTCCAGATCCAAAGTTTTGCAGTTTAAACAAGTCCAATAATAACATCATAGCTAGCAAGGTTATTAAGCCCACACAAACATGCATGAATTTTTTTAACGCTCTTCATGCATACATTATGCAATAATGAAATACAGATACTGATGAACGCAAATAAAGATTTAAAAGTATGTCACCCCCAAAATTAGTTAATACATTGTCCTCAATGTAAGATTAACGAAAGATTAAAGACATAATTTTGCCCTCATTGTTGAAATAAAGTAGAAGTTCAAATACATATAATTGAGGGACAAAATAAACTGAAAGCACAGGAAATGAGATAACTAGTACTCCCCTGATCAGTATGGAGGTGGTCGAAAATCGGGACCTGCAATGCCATATGTAGAGGCGACCTTCTCTTTTCCTGTTGAGATCTTTTTGGCGACGTCCTACAAAAGTGCAAAGTATGTGTATTATATCTTATGGTGATAATTGATAAACTTGGGTGTGCATGAAGGAATCCATGTGACACACCATTCTCCCAAACTTATTTCAAGGTGCATGTGTACACTGTTGGCAAATGTGAATAACCAATAAAGTTTAGCTCTAATCATGCACTTTGTTCAATTTGATCCATGACTGACTAAAACAGGACTTTAACCTTATGACTCGTGCTCAATGCATTGGGACTCATGTAGATTGTGCTTAGGCTATTTATTGACATGCATGGATGAAAGATGACCTAAACTATAAAAAATGTTTAAAAATTGAAAAACTCCTAGACTAATGCAAAATGAAGAAAATAAAGGGTAGAAACGTTGGGTTGCCTCCCAATCAACGCTATTTTATAGTCGATAGCTCGACTTTTGACACATGTATTTTATGACACTTTAAAATATGGCTTGGGAGGTCTTGCATAATTTGCTCAATATGGTCTTGTTCCGCACTGTAGTTATCTTCCAAATTTCATCCTTGTCTTTCTCCAAGTGGTTTGGCTTTCTCTCCTCATCCGTATGAAATCCCACATTGAATGCCTTAATCTCCTTTGAATCGATAAGGACGGATGGAGAGTGTACTATACAAGCCTCATGAATGTTTGGTTGTTTCTTCAACTCAAAATTATAGGGGATTCCTATGTCAAGCACTTCAATCTGGAAATAGCTTTCAGGCTCGTTGGGGGTATTTCATTGCCTTGAAAACATTAAAAGAGACTTGTTCGTCCCCCAACCTCAGAGTTAATTGTCCTTGCTGCTAATTTATGAGGGCTCTTGCAGTAGCCAAAAATGGTCGTCCCAATATGATAGGCACGTCCTTGTCTTCTTCTATATTCAAAATCAAGAAGTCTGTTGGGAATATGAGTTTATCCACTTTGATCAATACATCTTCAATAATCTCTCGTGGATGTGTAAGTGATCGATCAGCTAGCTGTAGAGTTACTATGGTTGCCTTAGGCTCTCCCAATCCTAGTTTCCTGAAAATAGGGAGTGGCATCAAGTTAATACTTGTACTGAGATCACACAATGCTTTATCATAATAAAAATCACCAATTATGCAAGGGACAGTGAAACTCCCTGAATCTTTTAATTTTGGTGGGAGCTTTTTCTGGATTCTGGCAATGCATTCCTCCGTGAGCATTACTGTCTCATGGTCCTCCAGCTTGCGTTTGTTTGATATAATATCTTTGAGAAACTTTGCGTAGCTAGGCATCTGGAATAGTGCATCGGCTAGTGAGATGTTGATATGTAGCTTTTTGAAGACTTCTAGGAATTTTTTATATTGTTGCGCCAATTTTTGCTTCTTCAACCGCTGTGGAAAGAGAATCGGAGGCTCGTATGGGTTGACTGTGACTTTGGCCTTATCCTGTGACTTTTCTGAATTTTCCTTTGGAATTGATTCCTTTACAACAGTCTTTTCTTTAGCAGGGGAAAATGTTTTTCCAATCACACCCGATCTCTTGACATGAATTTCAGGCAATTGTACTCCACTTCGAGTTGTAATGGCCTTGGCTTGCTCTTTGGGATTGATTTCTGTGTTACTCGGCAAGTTACCTGGTGTTCTGCCAGTCAATGCTATGGCCAATTGCCCCATTTGAGTTTCCAAATTTTTGATCGCTGCATTTTGATTTTGAAGTGTAGCTTCGGCTTTCTCCATGAATTTTCCTATCATATCTTCCAATTGAGGCATCTTCTCTTGTTGTTGAAATTGTCCTTGCGGCCTATTTTGATTCTGGTTGCTCCAAGAGAAGTTGGGATGCTTCATCCAATTGGGATTGAAAGCTTCTTCATATTAATTGTGTTGTTGGCTTTGTCCCTACTGTGCATAGTCTGCTTGCTCAATTCCTTGCATGAGTATTGGACATTCCGATGTTTTATGCTCAGTTCCACATTCCTCACAATTGCTCTTCTTAGCTTGTGCTGCTTGTGATATGCTTTCAACCTTGTGATACAGAGAGTCAATTTTTGCAGATATTGCTGAATAAGTATCCATCTCGTAGACACCCGGAGTTTTCCTTGGAATCGCCTTCTCAAAAGACCACATGGCTGATGTGGTAGCCATTCTCTCAAATAATTCCAATGCCCCATCAACTGTTCGTGTGGATATTGAGCCATCTGACGCTGAATCAACCATACTCCTGTGGTATGGAAGTAACTCTGTGTAGAAGAATCGGATTTGGGTCTTTTTATTAAACCCATGTTGAGGGCACTTTCAGAGCATGTTTTTGAATTTGTTCCAAGCTTCATTAAATGATTCGGTTTCTCCTTAACTGAATACTGATATGTTATGTCTCAGTTTCGCTATCTTGGCTGGGGAGAAAAACTTTGTGCAGAATTTGTGTGCCAACTCGTTCCATGTAGTGATACTTGCAACCGGAAGTGAATCCAACCATTCAAGTACTTTGTCTCGCAGCGTATGTGGAAACATCCTTAGTCTAATAGTGTCGTCCGAAATTCCTTGGTATCTGAAATGTTGACACATATCCAAAAATCGAGATATGTGTGTATGTGGATTCTCCTCAGCTTTGCTATAAAACTAGTGTCCATTTTGAAATAGCTGTATCACATTGGTATTCAACTAAAAATTTGGCTGCCCAAATGGTGGATACACTATGCTGGATTGACATTGAATTACTTGAGGAGTCAAGAAATCTCCTAAAATCTCATTTCCTTCGTCCATTGCCTGTCCTTCATTAGAGATTGTTTAGTTCGTTAGCCATTTGTACTTGTGCTTATCGGTGATCTCTTTGTAGTCGATGAAAGGTGCGCTCGATTTTAGGATCACCTGGAATCAGTTCTCCTCCAGTCGATCGTGGCATGCAAATCTGAGAAACAAAATGAGTACGAGTACTGAGATTCAAACAATTTAAATAACTAAACACAAATAAGGGATAATAACCTAAAATAAAAATAAAAACAAAATTATACTAGCAAAATAAAAATTGAAATTCGAATTAGTGCCTCGAGAAATAAAATTAAACTAAACTCAATCCCCGATAACGGCGTCAAAAACTTGTTCACAAAATTATTTCTTTCGATTTAAAATTACCGCAAGTATACGATTCGTTAATAAGTAATAAAGTGAATGAAATGAGTCTGAATATCGTCCCACAGAGATTGATTAATTCAATTTTATCTATCGTCGCCTTAACCGAAACAATAGAAATTATTGATATTTTTGCTAACTAAATTATGATTTAATAACCTACTTATAAATATAAAGCCTAAATTAACTAAATTAAATGCGTGATTATAACTAAATGTAAATTTTATAAAAATATGATAACGAAATGCGTACTAGGATCCCGAATCACCTTATATCAATCCCCTTTAATCCGAATTTTATAAAATTGACAACAGAATTCAATTATGAAGACCAATATTCCTAATTTGTTTAACAATCTCTCTCGAGTAGAATTAAACCTATTTTCACATGCGATCCGACTATATTTCTATGACGGATGCGAACATATAAAAATGCATTAAGGATTTATGAATACTTGAAAATCACGTAAAGTATAGCGGTATATTTTCATCCCCTATCGAACTTTACGACAATTAACATAATATCTAACTTATTTTCCATCTCTCGAGGGTAAAATAAGCCACAAAACTCATACAACTATTGCGCACATAATTGTAGAGAATAAAATCCATGCCAATCATTCAATAATTAAAAACATGTTTTAACGTCAAATTAATAAAATTCAAGATTAAGGGTTCATAATATAAGGTTCATCGCAAATCCTAGCACATAAAAATCTAACCTAACATAATGGGAAATAAAGAAAAATAATAATTAAAACCAAGGAAGAACATCACTCAATTGATTCTTGAAGTAAAATCTTGAATCTTAAAGTGGGTTGCCTTGTTTTTGCCTTATTCTTCCTCTCCAAACTTGCGTATATTCTCCCCTTCAATACGTTCTCCTCTTTTTGGACGTCTTTTGGTATTTATATCGCGTGAAAATTAGGTTACCCAAAGAATTTCAGTCGTATATGCAGAATGGGCCCGAAATTGTTCTATGCGACTACATAGTACATTTCTATGCTGCCGCATAGAGTAAAACAATTTTGAGAAAATACTCTCCGAAAGCCTCTATGCGACCACATATAAGTAACAAGGTATAGGTAAAAATCCAAAAAGTAAAAAACATGGTATTTTTCAATTTTTTGCTTGATAATAAGGTAGTTGTCAGATTCAATATTTATGGAAAATTACATATATTCAACACATTTACAAGTTTAACCCAACATTTCACATTTTTTGCTATTTTACATAGAAATTAAAAAAAAAAACTTGTCAGAGGTGGCGCGGTACCTCAAGCATTCAGCACTAAGGAAATAAGTTTAGCTCAAACACTCAAGCCACTTATAACTTATTATTGATCAAATAATAAGTTGATTTTCAACATTTGAGAAATAGCAATTTGGTCATTATCATTTTATAACTTTATAAAGCCAAGTTTGCCTCTCAACTCTCAAGTGACTAAAAATTTAAAGTAAAACATATTTTTTATGAGGAACACGCAACTAATTAATATGACTTTTAAGTTATTTGAATTATTAAAGATATTGTGAAATAAATTATAAATAACAAAACATGGAGAACTAGTTGATTTTAAAAATAGAAAATAAACTAACTATTCGAACAATAAATTAAGGACTAACTGTGAAATAAATAAAGGACTAGTTGATTTTTATTTTTTTTTATTTTTTTGGATACACGTGAAGAAAGCAAAGAAATAAAACATTCTAGTTAAGAATCCAATCAAATCTGCTAATTAACAAAACAAAATTAATGAACAAGTGATTTATCCAAACAAGATTGTTATTCTGAATTCTTCCAAGTTTGTAAGGTGATATGTGTAACTATTTTCTAGTTTTAACATGTGCAATATCTCATAGTTAAGTCTTAAAAGCAAGACGCAACAATTTTCAAGAACTCTATTCAAATTTTGAGTAAACTCTATATCTGATAGTAAATATATTTTCTCAGTTGAATCTCTTTCAAGTAATGCGTTTCTTTTTATCCTTAATGAGCGACAACCAACGAAAATATCCCAAATTCGGCCCTTAGGCTCGATGCATGTCCAATATTCCCCATAAAATTTGTCATCCATTTTCCTTAGTCATCCCGAATCCAACATCCAATTCTTGTCAAACTCAAGTTTTCTTGGGAGCATCCATATGTATTGAGTTTGATTTTACTTGAAGGGAGGATAAAGCTAAATGATTATTTTGCTTCTTAGAGAATTGAAGCCATATGGTCCATTAAGAAAGCATGGTGTATGCCCTGAGCCAACTTCTATATATGCCTTATATGATTGAGGTGGTTGAAGGGATTATCTTTCGAAATTTTCTAAATTTCTACTTTTCCACATTATCAACATAATGCGAAAAAAAGAGAGTTACGTGAACGATATTAATGATGGCATCTTCTTTTTTCACTAAAGTTTATTCCAAATGGATTCAACATCCTCCAAATCTCCTTTGCTTTTAGACAACTCTTCATTGTATGATTCAAGGTCTTGCTTGCACAAGATGGGCCCCTGTCGAATACATGGTCGAATCATATACCAACGAAGAAAAGAAAGGAAAAAGAATCGAAATAAATGTGAAATAGAGAGGAAGAAGGTTAGATCTCAATTCTTAGTTTCTACCTCCTCCTCAGTCAATATGTTGGGAATATATTCAACAGAGAACAGTTGAATCAGAGAATGGAATTGGATGTAAATGGAAGTAGTACACAGCATTTGCAGTGGCATTACACCCCCACACCCTTTGTCACTTCAACGTCACTTGTAATAAAATTTCTAAGCGGTACCAAATATGTCTCCATGGCACGTGATCTTAGTGGGCAGGTAACATGATTTGTTCACGAATAATGAAAAAAGGCCAGCAAGGATTGAGATATAGAGACACTGTCACCATGTACTCTCTCCATCTACTCCAACGTGGGATTGTCTGCAGTCTATCTCCTCTCTGTTCTCGATAAAAATTAGATTTCGATAAAAATAGATCAAATATGTGATTAAAAAGTTAATAAAAATTTTTAGCCTCATCAAATATTAATATATGGTTGAAAATGAGTTATAGAAAAATAAATCTTATAGGATGGAGGCCAAACATTTACTATGTTTTCATCTCTTTAAGTTGAACCACTTAGTCTAATGATTTAAGTTGATAAAGACATTCTCGTTTTGAGAATTTTTGGCCATTTTCTTTTATTAAATTGTAAGTTGTGGGTCCTATGAAATGTGTAAATAAAAAGTATATAAAAGTTTTTGATCTTACAGAATGTGTGAATAAAGAAGAGTTTGGTTAGCTTATAAATAATTTAGCTTTACCAAACATGCACTTCGGTCGACTTTTTTTCTAACTTCTAACCTATTTTGTAAGCTAGAAAAATGGACGATGTCGCTACTTCGTGTTCTTCTAATATCATACTGAACTATCTTATTTATGTTAAAATCCCAGCCAACATTAAGATTTTTTGTTGGAAAATAGTTAGTAAAAAAAGTGATTTCTATCAATCTTTGACCGTGTATTTGAATGGGGTCCAGCTACTCAAATTTGACGAAAAATGGGTTGAACACAATTAGCTCCTCAAGTAGATGAGTTGGTATATTTGGAAATCAAAAACTATTTCCGAATGAATTAGAAATAGTGAATGAAATATGGTTGATAAACATTATTATTGAAATTATTAAACAAAAACTCAAAAACATAAACAGTGGCTCGAGCGGCCACCTCGTGCTCAACGAGCTACCAAGTTTCTAAAAAAACCACTCGAACGGTGAGGCAATGATCAGCGAGCGATTGATGAACTTGTGAACTTTTCTTGGACAAGTTAATTTTTGAGTTGTATCTTTCCGACTACAGCCATTCTATCTCTATAAATTGGACTCATCTATGATGATTTCATTCACTCCAATTCCATGCAATCATTGCATACATAAACATTAAATTAATAGCCAAATTTCTGCACCAAAATTCTTTTTCCATTTCATACAAAAAGGAGTAGAAAACATTATGTTGTTAGTTGATTATTGTAATTCAAAATGCTGCAATCACAAGAATTGATAGTTGTATCTTGGGAGAAGATGACAATCCACCACTGACACTTGTGTAGGGCAAATTCATTTTAAGAACAAAAAGTTCAACTCTTACCTCGATTTTTTGCATTTCATTCTTTCGATTTCGTATTCTTTCACGTTTTATTTCAATTCGGTGTTAGGTTTGTATTTTTATTATAGCTAGCAATAAAGAAATCACTCAAATACAAATTTTATACAATTTCTTGCTTCCCTTGCAAGAAAGGATAGGTTGCTGTTGATTATGTTTATTATGCTTAATGAAAATGCAAGTCTTTAAACTTGTTTTATGGCTTTTGTCCATCATTTGGGACGTGTCTACCGTGTTCCGATGATGAAGTGAATTAGTCGGAGAAGAGAATTATGATAAAAGAATAAAGCATTATTAATCACGAATAACTTTCCCAGCAGAGATTTCGAGAATTTTCTAGTGTCATCGTAGTAAAGAATTTTATCGCCGACAGTTAGAATTTCTACTCTTGGATTGCTACAGCAAAAGTTGCCCACTAGAAAAATGTCACTCTCAACATCCCTTTCATTTTGCTATATCTTTGGGTCTGTTTCGACATCAATGGGGCACATTCATGAATTGAGGCATCTCTTTTACCAGACAAAGGCAGTGAAATGTAAAGGAAAAAGTTAATTTCTCTTGGACAGATTTCAAGTACACTTAGGAGACCAACAGATATAGGCATATCATTTTGTGTTTCTTCGAAAATTAGCAAACACTTCAAACCAACCAAAATATATCTTGATAGTACACTACATTTCATTGAGATTTGTTCGTGTCATGCACACATTTTAATGAAAAGTTAATAAATTTGTATCAAGACGAATCTTGGGTAATTCAAAGTATTAATACTCGTAAATAACAAAATACATTAGATTTATGGCTAGCTGTTTCATTACTTGTACAATTAGATATGACTAGCATCATTGTATTGTGGTAGCTAACATCACTCAATCTAGCACGTCACTCCATCTAGCCATTGTTTGACGACCTCTGTTATTTTTTTTTTATTAAGAAAAATAAGTTTTGAAATAGTAATTTTTTGGAGAATGCGTGATTAAAAAATTAAAAAAAAAAAAGAATTTTGGGTTTACGGATAAAAAAGTTTATTGTAAGAATGTATTATTGAAAATGATTTTAAAGAGAGAGAGAGAGAGAGAGAGAGAGAGAGAGTTGTTTTAATGATTGTCAAGTAGGCTTTAGGTAGTTCAAGGTCTTAATACTTGTAAATTGAGAAATGTGTGAGACTTATGATGAGTTGTTCAACTACTCGTATAATTAGATATGATTATAGTATCACTATATTGGGGGTAGATAACATCACTTTGTGTAGCAGGATGCAAAAAATAAAATAAAATAAAATTGTGGCCTCCCAAAATTACAGGTAGATATTTTTTCCAAAACCACCTAAATTGGACTAGAATCAACAAATTCGATTCAATTTGATTCTAGATAAATTATTTACTTTTGAGTCTGTTTAGCTCGATTTGGCTCTACATAAATTTAACTACTCTTGAATTTCATAGGAGAGACCTTGTCCTGTTCTCGCTTAACTATAGAATATAATTAAGTGCTCAAATTATTTTTTATTATCTCTTAATTAAGCAAATTATTTAGTTAATTTACATGAATTAATATGGTTATTTTTTTGGAATAATGCTACTCTGACAGAAAAATTCAATTAAAAATAATGATAGAAGATGTCGTGGCGAGAGTTGATTGAATGGAACAACTGACTATTTAAAATAATTCAATTATGAAATGTCATGTAATATTATGTCAATTATTATATCACATTTTCTGTTCTAGTAATATAATTGTAATTTTTTAGACAAACATAAAAAGAATTGAACTGGAACCAACCAATTTTGATCCGAGTCAATTCTTTACCGCAATTGAAATCCTTTAATTCCAAACCTTGAATTTTAATTTGAGCCAAACTAAATTACTCCCACGCCTAACCTAAATGATTATTATTGAATCAACCATGGCATTTTTATAGAGTTTTCTATTATTTATTGTTCCTTTCCGCCTTGAACGTTTAAAGTGAAATTCAAAGCTCTACCCTATATTAGCCTTTCGGTGCCGAAATTCAACTACTTGGGAAAAATGTAAATCTCAATGTCACTCCTCAGTAAATCATGGTAAAAGCTCTACCAATACATGGCATAATCCAATTTCAAAACGATCTAAGAAAAAAAGCAGATTCCCACAAGTTCATTTATTCTCTCTCTGTCTCTTTTTGACTTCCAAATCTGAAACTCTATTACACTTTCATGATTCCTGTGCCTTAATCTCTTGTATAAATTCCCCATTTGTCACTGTTAAAACCTTGGGAAAATGGCAGTAGATGTTGTCAGTCCAAGAATCTCATTCTCTTATGATCTAAGGGAAGCAGATTTCGTGCCAGTAGAATCCCACAACCCTCAATCAGATTTGGATTTCATTGATTTTGATTTCTCAATTGGCGATAATTTCTCGTTAGAACTTTCATCTGCTGATGAACTCTTTGCCAATGGTAAAATCCTCCCTGTGGAAGTCAAGAAAATCGAGCCCACAAAAGAAATCTATCAATCCCAGCCAATTAAACCAAATCCATCTACAGAGACTCGTAAAATTGCTCAAAATGAAAACGCAGACACAGTTACAAAGAAGAAAACTCTCATAGAATTTTTATCAAACGCCTGTGATGCAGAAGAAAAGCCACCCACAAAACCATTTTGGCAGTTCAGAAGAAGCTACAGTTTAAATTCTGACAATGGATTGCTTCGATCTTTAAAGTTTCTATCAAGAAGCAATTCGACTGGTTCGACTCCGAATCCCAAGCCGTCGGCATTGCCGAAAGTTATTCACAAGCAGAATTCACTGAAAGAGCCATCAACTAGGAGCAAAAACCCATCTGCAAATTCTTCACTTTTCAGCCAAAACTATTCCAATATTGCACCAAAAAGACCTTCATTGAACAAGAGTTCAAGCAGATCCTTTGGCAATGGAGTTCATATTAATCCAGTTTTGAACATTCCTCCCGCTTACATTGCTAAAGGTACTGTAACTTTATTTGGTTTAGGTTCATTGTTCTGCAACGGAAAATCCAAAAAGAAGAAAAGATGATTCTCGATTTGTTCATCCTTTTCGTACAGTTGTCATCGTCATTGAGCTCTGTATGATGTTGTGCCGACTGAATTATTGGCTAAAGGAATCCTATGAGTTAAGTAAAAAAATCAAAGAAAACATGTTAGTAAAATACAAAAAAGGGTTAAAAGTCGTTTGTTTGATTAGCTATATTTTTATGAAAAATATTATTTTTTGACCTAAATTCTTACCGTCGGGGTGTTTGATTAACAATTTTTTTCACATAAAATATTTTTCAATTTTTGATCACGTAGTCATATTTTTCTCAAAAACAATGAAAATATTTTCTTTAGAAATGAGTGATTTTTATTTTTTAGATAATTCACTCATTATTTCTCTTTCTTATCTATCCACTCTCTCTCGTTTATCCTCCAATACAAAATTGACAAGTATAATATTTTTTAAGTTGAAAACTAAATCAATCAAACATATTTAATTACTAATTTTTATACAAATAAGTGCTAAAATTTAATTTTTTCATACAAATTTCATGCTTGCAATCAATAATCAACTTAGATTATATTTCATGTTATCTTCAAACTTTTTTTATGCTAGGCAACCATTGAATTCCATAATTTATTTGGCTTTGATCACTCATTTGAAACCAATACTCTTAGACTCGAATTGAATTAATTGGCTCAAATAAATCAAGAGCTAGTGTTGCACAAATACAGCAATGGAGAGCAAAAACAAAAAGAAAAAAATAAAAATAAAATAGAAGAATGTATATCGAAGAAGACGTGAACACGATTATAATATCGTTGTTTTCAAACAATATTTGCTTTCCTTCAACAAATCTTTTACGGATAAAAATGACAAATAATTTGTAGCATTGATCAAGCCTTAAAGAAGAACACCAAAAGCAAAAGTGATCTTCAAATGAATAAATGAAAAATAGTTTTGAATATGTGATAGTCTCTTCAAAGTTTGGATGAATAATACAATGGTTTTTCATATGTTTTTGGGATGAATATCATCATATATATAGCTTCGATCATCCCTACACGAAGTGGTTCCAGCTGATTATGAACAGGTGCATGGATCACCAAGAAAATCACCTAAAATTCAAAAAAAAAAAAAATTCCAAACAACGGTCATTTTTTACAACTATGTGACCGCATAGGCTATAACTATGCGGTCGCATGTTATAGCATTTGTTTGCTGAAAGTTTTCTGCACATCCATATGCGATTGCAAGCCTAAATGAGTTATGCGGTCACATAGACCATTTAGGGCACGTTTTTCCTCTTTTCTTAAGTCATCCTTCATCCATTTTTAATTTTGAACGGCAAGATTACAACAACTAGTCCATTTAAAAAGATAAAAATAAAATTATTTGAAAATTATTAAAATTGTCTTCTGTTGATTGAACGGCTGAATCACTCTCTAAATTATTCTTCTTAATAATTGTTTGATCATACCCTTTTGTCCTCTCTCTTTTCTCGGTCAATGCACAGGCCAGTTTTTAAACGTCGGTTGAAATTCATTATTTTTATGAGAGCAGATTAACGTGAGACAATAATTTGATTAGAAAATTAATTGATTTTAACTGAAAGACTAAAATAAAATAAAAGGCAAACTCCAGTGATTACTTTATAACTAGAATGAATTTTGATAATAATTCTCTACAAGTTGGGAGACTAGCCACGGTTCTTAGTTCTTACCAAAAATTGATATAGATATTGGAATGGCATAAATAAATAAATTTTCGTTCTTCGAGTAAAAAAATTCAAACAAAGTGACTCAATTGAAATAAAATTTAGGATTCTCACAAAAATTATAGCAAGAACGAAAGCACAGAGAAGACAATACGTCAAAAGTGATGAGACAAAAGAACAAGGCATCCTTCTTTTGAGGTCATGCCATGCTTTTATTTCTTTCTCTATTAAGTTTCTGTCGTTCGAAACAATTACATGTACAACTTTCTTTTGGGAAGTGCTACATGTACATAATTGTCTATATAATGGTATCCATAATTACAAGTTTTTTTTTTTTCCCCCCCCCCCCCCCCCCCCCCTTTTTTTAAAGGGAAAAGTTAAAGGATTCTTCTTGGATTTCATAATGTTAATTAATTGAAAAACTTTGTCTCGACTTTCCTCTAATTCAGGTAGTTTAACACTATCTAAGGAGATCAAGACAAGGATTGAAGCCTAAAGAAATTTTAAAAGTTGATCTATGATTAGGGGTTCCACGATTAAGAATCATTTCATTGGTTCGATACGATGGACTTAAAAAATATAAAAGTATAAAGCATCCGAACACCAAGAAACTCAGCACGATACACATTTTTTGTTAGAACAAGACAATCCATGCACAAAACATGTCACCATAAGTGGGAAAAAAAATACCAAAAAAAAACTGTTTTTTTTCCCAAAAAAAAAAAAAAAACCTTTAAAAAAAATTTTTGGGGCCCCCCCCCCCCCCCCCTCCGGGGGAAAAAAGCAAGTTTAGGCGTCGATGGCCTGAAAAAGGGCGAGGTCGTGCTTGAACTTTTAAGAGGTACGTTTGATCATGAAAAATTTAATGCCTGTTTGATGCTCATTCTTGCCAATCTTTTCTACAATATCTTATTTTTCTATAGTGTTTGTGGCAGATGATGCGACAGCGTTGAAGAAACTGTCAAAAATGAAAGAACACGGTACCAAGCCGTTGAATTTATCTGACCGTTTTGCCCTCAATTAAAAATTAAAATTCTAGTTGATAAAAATGCTACAATTAAGGAATAACATTTCAAATGGAGGGTAGAAGTGGAAAGACAAAAAATTTTAAACTCAATAAAATGTCTGAAAAGCTGCTACCTCAAATTTTTGTCAGGCAGCCGACTGATTTTCTGATTGGGGGCCAACTATTGTTGACAAAAAGTTGAAAAAATGAGGAAAAAATGAGAATGAATTGGGGCCAAACATGCGCTTAGTGAAAAACAAGCGGGTCGGTCTGAACCTGCCCATTAGGCTGACCCGCCTTTGCTGACAGGCCAATCTACCCTGAGTAAACAGGCCCAACAATTACAGTGGCTGGTAACTGTACCTTAAATTCTGCTACTAGTCCGAGGTTTTGTGTCAAAAATATTTCTTTAAAATTTTTTACATTTGTTATTTTTAAATTTCAGACAATAATTTTTTTTTTAAATTAAGAAATTTAACCTTGATGGGGGTAACCGGTGATGAGAGCCACAATTTTTGGTTGTATAGATTTTGTATTGATTTTCAAACCCATTTTAACGGAATTATTAGAAAAAGGAAACAAAGCAGGAACTTCGACAAGGACATCAAGTTGTAAAGGAATTATGTTGTTGATGAATATTACAAAAAATAACCAATTTTAAAATGCAAAAGAATAAATATATTAAAAATTGAAGATTTCAAGCAGCCTTATTTGAAAAAAAAAAAAGTAAAAAGATTTGCGTGGGATTTCAAAATCATCGAAAGTCAAAATCTTAAGAGAATCTTCATTGCTGTTGTTGTCGTTGTCGTTGATATTCACTTGAACACACGTCTAAGACAGTGTTAGGGCTATTCAGCAGAATAGAATTATTATACATTGGTCGACATATGTATTTACACTCGAAATAATCTTCAGTTTAAATATTCTTATACAAGCTTTTTTGACCCTTATGTTTTAAAACTCATTTTTCTTCAAACTTATTCTCAATCACATATTTAATGAGACCCATAACTTTTACGTAATTTTTAATCACATTTCATCAATTCTTTCAAAATTTACTAAAAATCTAATTTTTATCCAAATCAAATATGTCTCACTATTCTTGTTGTTTGATGACTTGTGGTTATTAGCCTGGACTTTGCTATTGAGACAATTTAAATAGGTTGTGACTAGGACCTGATTAGGCTTGGATATGGTCCGGTTCGGTTCGATTCTCGTTGCTATTGAGACAATTTAAATAGGTTGTGACTAGGACCTGATTAGGGCTGGACATGGTCCAGTTCGGTTCGGTTATCGTTAGAACCGAACCAATTCAAATTTTTCGGGTATTTAGTAAGTGCAACCGTCGGGTCCAAATTTAATCACGGAATCGTTCGGTTCCATTCGGTTCGGTTCGGTCCGGTTCGGTTCCATTCGGTTCCGTATATATACAAAGTTATGTTAATTTAATTAATGATATGTTCAATATTAGCTCTTACAAAATAACGTAATTCAATTTTATGTGTTTCACATCTCTCTTTGCTGAATTTTTCATAAATTTGATTATTAAAATCACAGAAAGAGAAAGATAGAGAGTTCAAAATAATAAAGAGAGATGTTGTAGAACTTTAATTCAATTTTCTCTGGTAGAAACGACACTACAGTAGAATAACAGATTTTAGATAAAATTGAGGTCAATTTAATTAAGTTAATTTTGAACTGAAAATTAGAAATAAGAAAATCATATTTTGTGGTTTGAACTAAATTAACTAGTTAACAAATTTATTTAGAAAAAATAAAATAATTTTGCTTATTTAAAATAAATTAATTAAAAAAATGATGGAGATTCGGTTCTTATTCGATTTCTTCGGGTCTTGGCCTAGAACCGAACCATGCCCGTCGGTTCTTGATTCAAATACCCGTTCGGGTATTTAACTTGAGAAGAACTGTCGAGTTCGGTTCGGTCGGTTCGAATCGGGAGTTTTGTCCAGCCCTAGACCTAATTATAAATTGGGGTGTTGCTTTTAGCCACTAGATCTTTTAGATCTTGTCGCTTTTTACTTGCTCTCGAAGTAATGTGAATTGATCGTAATGTTTTGGCAATTTGTTAGTTGTCATTGACTAGTATATTCGTTGTAATCTCAATTGTTGTACAAGTTGGCATTTCTTGCATTTTGTTGCGTCTACGCTGCTAGATTGAATGGAGCGTGTGATGATCAAAATGAAATTGCTATCGAAGCGATGATATTTTACTATTGGAGTTCACCTTCATGCATTGAAGGAATCTCTCATTCCCGCGCGGCAGCCTACCCGAGAATGTAAAATGTTCAATTTGGAATGCCAGCAGGGCAGTTCTGCCATTCTCGTCCTCCATCTCGTTGAGTATTTTTATTAGCTTGCTCCGTCCCCATACTTGGTTAAGGGGTGGCGGGTTTTTTTTTTTTTTTTTTTTTTTTTTTTTTTTTTTTTTTTTTTTTTTTTCCTTTGATAAAAACTTAAAATTTAATATAAATGTTAAATGGGGTGAGCAACGGTGTGGGATCATGTTTAACGTACCATCATATATCCGCTTCGAGGCTCCACCCCACTTCGTTTATCCAATTAGGCCGGTAATCCCTGCCCCGTTTGAGACAGAGTTTCATGGGCATTGGGTTTAATGAATTTTTTTGTCATCCATATTCAATTTCTTGGATCTTTGAGATCCCATAGTCATTCTTCATGCGCAAAGAATAGCATACACATATTTGAAAGGATGGATAACAATGAGTATTGTCGAATAGAGAAGAAAGGAGAACAATGTTTGCTTTGTATTGTAATGGGTTTGGTTTTGGCATTATGGAGAATCGCCAGGAAGACTCGTTTATATATGTAGATGACAAGGTCATTCGGACTTTTTATTTGGGCTCATTTAAAATTATTTTCAAGTTTGGTTTAATGGCTATTGCTAAATGCGCTTCTTGCAAAGGAAATACGATTCAATTCAGTAGCTTCTGAGTAAAATTTTGAGAAGAGTTGCTTTTTTGAGGAGCACAATACTTTGACACATGAATCAAAGTTTATCCTCGTGAAAGAACTGGAAAATGTAATATTGCGGATCGAATCTCACGAATGTTATTGGCGTGGTACCATAAAATCGGTCGACTTTTTATCTTCTTTGTGTGCCAAGAAAGCTGCTGCATTTTTCTGTTAATGCACTAGATGTTATGCTTTTCACCAATGATCGTGTTACGCTTTCCCCTTCCTATATTCTTTGATTTTTACTGCTGAGTTTTATAATAGTATTCTTGAAATGGGTTGTTTCTGTGCACAATTTCACTTGGGTTGATGACAAGTGAGATGCTTATGTGATTCTTTTTCTCCATTTATGAATTAACTTCAGCAGTCAGTTAGGTTATGCAACTATCAAGTGGTGGGTCACAACCAGTAAATGATGAAATCAAAGGAAAAATGAAGAGAAAATTTCACGGCTAATTGAACAGAATTCATTCTTCAAATCCATTACATTCATCTCTTTTCTACACAACACAAGACTGAAGATTCTTTGCTGAAACAAATAACACAGCAGTCTATATTAGGCCTGCAGCTTAAGAATGCATCTCCAATCTGCATACCGAGTTTGAGACTCTTGAAGATAAGATTTAAATGAATACATGTGACCCTTCTATAATAGCTTCAATTTTTAGATGAGATGAGTAACATGATATTAGAGCCACTAAAAAGACCATAGTCAAGTATCGTAATTGTGAAGCCAAAATCCAGTAAAGTTTCCACCTAAGTCGACATCACCACTATTGAGACACACCCAACTTTCTCTTTTCTTCTTCCCACCTACGATTGCTATTCATACCTACAGAGAGCCGGGCAAGATGAGAACAATATTACCCAAGAGAAACCACACAGGTTGCTTGAGAGAAAGGGGTCGAGAATGAGCAAAGAGGAAGTCACAGAGAGAGGTAGAGAAGGCGACGTCTTGGAGGCGTAAGGGAGCCGAGAATGGGTAGGTTAACTTAGTGGTCCAAAAAGGCTCAGCACAAAAATAATGGGCTCCAAATGGATATTGTAGCCATCCAAATGAATGTGACGGGCCACGAGCAACCCTACTAAAATAGGTTGCTTCTAATGGTCCCTAGAAAATTGGGTTGGGTTGTCTCGATGATAGTGCCGACATATAGTTCAATCATATGACCAATGCCGACGGATAATAAATAAAACAAAGGTTACATCATTGCCTGGGAGTTATTGGTTATCAAAACCCAACTGCAATTATCCGAAAAATTAGGGATAAAGATGAGATTTAATTGAATATAAGCAACCAACTGTAATAGTATAACTTTTAAACGAGGTGGTCAAAATAGACAAAAACATAAGTCTATTTGCATAAATCATATACATATCGCTTTTTCTTAAAGAAGCCTTAAGATTTCTTAATAGTTCTTTGAATATGCACAAGGTAGGTATTTGTAACGGATTGTATTCGTCTCAATTTTTTATTTGTGATTTTTTTTTTTCAAGCATGCACAAGGACATGTTAGTCAGTTTTTTGATTTGAAAGTTTTGCTTCTATTTATAAAATAAAAAACTCTTCCTACAGGAGAAACAAAGGCTTAATGAGATATAGTAGTCTGGTTAGTCACAACTTGTAAATAAATGAGTTTCATCTTAAAAAGTTAATCTATTAGGAGTGACTAGATTTCTTTATATAAATAAAATATTTATCCATGTTTAAGTGATGTAGATTTTTGTTCACAACTTTCAATTATACCTCAAGTAAAAAAGAATCAAATTTTTCATCAAGGTTCTAACTTTTCAACGTCATGGGACACCACCTTATATGAACACAATTATCATGAATCATAGAATCGTAAGTTACAAGAGTCCATCAATGAAAGTCTCTGTTTGATTTGCCCGAAAATCAGTTTTTTAATAGGGTTTGATAAAAAAAAAAAAATTGATGAAGTATGGTTGAAAGGTTGATAAAAGTTGTGGATTTCATAAAATACGTTGTTGAGAATGAATTTGAGAAAAAGTAATTTTTTAAAAAATGGGGACCAAACATGAAGAAAATCTAGTAGAATGTAATGCATAGTCTGAACTCCCAAAGGAATCTGGAAGCCGCAAAGGTGCAGACAAGAATAATCATGGCTAATGTCATGTTTGAACACATAAAGATGGAAATTCTGTGTTGTCACTGTGAGTAACAATGGGTGAGGTAGCTTTCAGAAAGCTATTTATCGTTTAAATGGGCTCAGTGTGAGCAATTACTTATGATATGAAATGTCATTTTCACATTCTAGATGAGCATCATTCCTTTTCTATTCTTTTCCTCATTATTGATGAGATCACTCCTCTGAGCATGAGGATGGATCTATCTCGTGATAAATTTTCAATGGAAAAAACCATTTGTACACCCCTCACATGTTGAGGGGGCCGCGTGAATTAAATATTTGTAGGCTCCTTCATTGTGAGAGGAATGTCTATAGGTGTACAACTTTAACAAAGTTGATTTTCAATTCAAAGCGTAAGCAAAATATTTTTAATCAATTGCATCACTTTACGTTAATTTATCTTTTTCTTTCGAGTAAATTAAAAAGAAAATTAAATAGATTAAATACCATATAAATTAGTAATAAACATCAGAGCTCTTTATTTATTCAGAGCTTGTTTGAGCCTTTTTTTTTTGTCTAAAATGTATTTTGATAGAGAATGTATGATTAAAAAATAAGGAAAAATTTTAGATTTGCGTTTAATATTATTTTTTGGAAGAATGTATAGTTAAAAATAAGAGAAAGAAAAATGTATTTTAGGAATGATGGAGACCGACCAATGGCTGATATATCTCGATTGCAAGAAATATTATAATCAAAATTTAAAAATAATTTAAATTCTTAATTCTTTTACAGCTACCTTGCACATGGAACTTTCATCTAAACTTGCAGCATGTGTGGAAAATTGGACGAAGATGGTTGACATTGTAGAAAACTGGGTCCTAGGTGTCATTGACATTAAATTGAACTAACAAAACCCTAATAATAGATTGAGGAAATTTCTTATAACAATTTGTCCAAAGGATTCAAATCTTTTACCGCCTTCATAATCTAGTAGAGACACAAATCGGACAATGTCAAGCTGATATATACTATATTCTATTACAACTCACAAACCTCCACTGGCGAATCCAAGCACGGGCTCGACCCTGTTATAGCCCGTGTCCACCGTCGAAAATGTATACTTTTTTCTTAGTGTTTTTTTATAATAAAGATAAATCTATATATATTTGTATTGTAGCTCGTGTTCAAACTCAAAGCTGGATCAGCCCGTGCGAGGCCCCCTCACCCAACCCTAACACAACCTAATTAGAAGCATTCAATATACCTTCAAAACATTAGTAAGCTCCTGCACAGTTCTTGGCCTAGTTTATGTATGGGCCAACACGCTTATATAGTTAGGTCTAAAATTGATTCTTGGTATGTTCTCGACCAAAAACGATCATAGTGAAGGTATCTCATGTCTCCATAATCAAGTACAACACTATAATAAGAAGATGAAGTGAACATGGATTGAAGTTAGCATGTCTCCATCAATGGAATTACTGAATAAGAATGCTGCAAAATGTATGGATCTAAATTGCACAAAAACACAAACCGAAAGAAGTGGACATGTGGGAGACTTTACATCCTTAAAATGTTATGAAGAAGGACACATCATTTGGTGAAGTTTGTGATATTGTGTTTGTAAATAGAGGTTTGAAAAGGGCTTGTGAATAGGAAAAAGAAATTCAGTTCACATAATGTTTTTCCACTTTGTTATTATTTATCTTAAATTTGACAACTCAACAAAGCTGTTTGCTATTACATTCGGGCGACACATGTCACTTAAAATTCGCTTTCCGAAATTATCGTTGAGTGTGGTAATAAGATCAACTTATTGTTAAATATTAGAGGACATATAAATTTTATTTTCATTTTTATTAAGAGTAAAGTCCAATTTTTGTCCAAAGAAATACCCATCCTTTATTGCTAGTTACTTTTCATGTTTTGAAAATAATTTAAAAGATCGTCAGCAGTTGATAGATTTTGACCACGACTATTCTCAATCTTGAATGTTTGTCAAATCAGTCGTGCTACAGAAACAGAAAGTTTGATATAATGGTTGACATAATGTCATATAACATTTCATCATTGGACTGTTTTAAACACAGTCAGCTATCCCATCCAATCGCATTTGTCGGGATTTTTAGGTCAAAGTAGCATTATTCTTGTCAAATGGATTCAATGGGGAAAATAATGTATTAATGATGCTGATTAATTGTCAACATAATTTTGATATCCCATAAATTTTAATTTGATCTTGAACTTCAAGATGCTGTAATATAAGAGATAAACATTAAAATTGTACTTGAGTTATTGATCTTGACAATGATATTGCATCTTTCTTGTACTCTCTATGCCAATCTTGACATGTAACAATTTAACTATCATAAAGTTGGTCTCATCTAAAAAGGATATCAAGTTTTAGATATTTAAATAATTAACCAACAATTGTCTATGAGTTCCAATTTGAAAGAATTCAGCGGTACCAACATAATTGAAAATTTGGTCCTTAAAAAGAATAAAATCGAAGAACGTTAAACAATGTTCAATTAGAACGACAAAATAATTCATTTAATATATCCGACATTTGTTGTGAATTAATCTTTGTTTCAATGTTGCTGTCATACGCCTATCATTTTCTGGAGTATCGAATTTCTCCTCTCAATAAACCTGAAGACTGTTGCTCTTCTTTAACAGGTGGGAGATTATCAACATAATCGAACAAGGGTTTGAACCACAAATACAAATCGAAATATAATTGTAATCCAAGCTCATCTAAGTCACGATTTATCCCTAAGATGAATTTGGTCCCTTCTACGACCTTTAAAGGCAAATAACAATCGTCTCTTAGAATAGAATGAATTTTTCCTTTTATGGAAACAATACATCAATCTATAAGAGTTCCAACGAACACAAATTTGTGCTTTGAATTTGAAAATTTGAATAGAATAAATGGAGTATTGCATTTTTATATCCTGGTATGTATCATAATTATTTCGATCTATATTCGTAAATATACAATGCAAAACTGGTGGAATAATTCTTGCATAGAAGAAAGTTATTTATAGAGTGTTTGTGACCATTCGAACAGCCTAAAAAGCTTCTTCAGGAATAGTGGCGACTATTTAGACATCTTTCTGTGCGAACTGAAATATTTAAGTCACTTACAAACAAACGGTTAGACTCTACTAGAAAAGCTTGTGGAAAATGGCAAATGGACCCACGCATTGCATCGAACTAAGCTGAATCGAACTTGTGCACATGCTAACCGGACGGCGACGCGTGCATGTAGGGTTTGGATTGAATCCAATAGGTTCTAGGTCTCTCCATTTTAAAGACTGGCAAATCTATTGCCAAACTTCCACTATTTTTTGTTTCAAAGTTTTTTACGTAGGATAAGTTATAGCAATTCAATCAGATTTTTTCTCATACCAAGTTTCAAGTGGGTTACTTCGAATCAAATTATTTACAAATTAAATGATTTTCGACAAAAATAAATTTATCATATTAATCTTCTCGTGAAGTAAAACATGAATATGCTCGGCCTCTTTAAATTCTAATTATGGAATGTGCTAAAATTTGAGCTCAAAGTTGATCAAATTCACAATTTATAAAACCATTTTTTCCAACAATCTAAATTACAAGAATCAAGTGACATATGAACTCATCATAGGAGAACTTATTTGTTAGTATTATAATTTTATTTGATCTATGTAAAAGGTTATCATGATGAAAGAGAGCTAATTACTAGGTATTTGATAATCACCCAAAAACTCCTAGGAATCTTATCTATCGTTAATGGAAAAATTCACATAAAAATACAGAAATGATTTGATGTCCACGATGAGCATGAATTATAATGCTTAACATGGGTGTGGCAACATTGGCAACACCGGAGGTTGCCTCGTCCACAGTCCACCATGGACATTAGATCAAAGTATCACAAAAGTATTGCATTCAACTCAATAATTGGATGGTTTCATGGAAACAATTGTGTTGATTTGCAGAAGTTGATAGATATATAAGATATTTTAATTGTTTTCAGTTGGTCGAGATTAAATGTTAATTAAATTATAAGAAATACCCAAAACTAAATTAATATGAAAATCATTGATTTCTTGAAAAAGAAATTGTATCCTTGTTTAGTTGAATTACATTTTAGCCAATGAATAAAAATTGCTTATGTGAATATATTGCAGCAACACATTAAAATATACTTTAATACGTTGAATTTAAACAGGTTAAACATCGAAACATATTATCATAACTATTAGACTGGAAATTGAATAATTAATTAGTGTGTATAGTTCTAGAAATCGAACCAAGTTACTTGTTATTTTTACGGGCTAAATAAGCAATGCCCAACCTTAATTTTTTGGCATGAGACAAAATTTAAAGACATTGAAATTCAAGAAAATACCGTACACTGTCGGCACGTGAATGGTCCCTTTGGCTTTTAACTTCTATTTTTGTGAATAAAACTATGGGAAGGTGACTTGTTTAAGTCCAACAGCACAAGAGTTTAGGGGTTTTCTTGATTGAATTACATAAGTGGTTGTCACATCTATTAAATGCACTGGATGAAGGAAATTTAATGGGACACTAACCAACACCCAATATTTTGGTTGATTTTTGCCTTGTCAACCACTTTTTGCTTTATTTTTGTTTAGTCGTATGTCCAAGAAAAAAACCTTTTTTTATTTTAAAAAATAAAAATAAAATTTCTCTCACTGGTTTTCAACTAATCTATGATTATGTTTGCAAATACCATAGGGTCCGTTTGGATTGAAAAATTTTAGTACGAAAGGAAATGAGTGGGAAAAAAATTGAAAAGGGAAAGTATTCTCTTGGAGAATAGTAGTTAGTTATTGAGCGATAATTTATTGATGTTGTGGATAAAAAGTTATGTATGTTTTAAATCATGTTACAGCAACAGAGCAAACTTGATACGTATGTTCTTGCATGTAAACGAAAAAAATAGCCAACTGTAGGTTTTTGACACTAGTGGTGGCGTGATTGGTGCCATTCTTGATACATGAGCGCTCCAAATCTCAACTTTCGGGCTCCTTTAGGAAATCTAATATTGAGGGAATTAGGGCATCTTTGACTAGTTTGTAGGGCTTTTGAGACTCAAGTCATGCCTCACAACACCAAGAAACACACCATACATCATACACAAAATCTTGGAGATAGATGCAAGAATTCTCTTAAAGCTAGGGTTTTTTTTTTTTTTTTTTATTATTATTATTATTATTTTTTCGGAATAGGAAGAAGGCGCAGTATGAGATCATTGAAGTTATTCAACAATAAGGATTGTTCCCAATTTTAATTCCAACTATGCTTAAAAATTATCTTGTATTTTTAAATCTTAACCATGTTATGCTAAAACTTGTATTACTAGTGTTACAAACAAAAACTTGTTAAATCTTTGATATCTAAATTGATTGTTTTTTAGTTATAGTTCTTATGTTGGTTGATTGTTTATTATTAAATTGATTAATATCTTATTATTTGAGCAATTTTGGGATATTCATTATACTCATGTTGAAATCGAGAAATAATAAATATTTCTAATTCAAATAACAAACAATACTAAGGCATATGGAAGATAAAGATTATATCTATGCTTAGGGTAATTTTGATTAATATTCTAAATTTATTTTGAAATTTTATCCATTTGTCTTTTGTAAAAAATAGTAGAGTTATAGGTAAAAAAATACATTAATCTATTTCTAGAGAGAGAAAAAAATAGTATATGAGAAATGTTGATCGTCAACATAAAACAAGAATTGACTATTAATTGGTTATTGAAAATTAAAGTAGAATAAAATAACAATTGTGAATTCAAGATGCTAGAGCCCTCCCCGACTTGGTTAAAACCCTAAGCTTTGCTTGCTTTTTAATTGCTATTTTAGTTAATAGTAAGATAGAATTGATCTCATGTCCACTAGGGGTAGGATAAAAAGAGTAACACTGTTTAGTCTTATTGAAATTATAACCCAGTCTATACGGTGTTAGATGTTAGGTGATAGGTGAAATGAAAGTTGGAATTAAATGACTCATTTAATTATATTTATCATTTAATGTCATATAAACGCCACATAAACTAGAATTATATTCCTAATTGGACTAATTAGCATTATCTAGATAAAAACTTCACACAGTGGAAATTTCCGTTGAGCATTGCAAAGGTTCTCAAATTCAAATTCAAACCATTGAATTTGTGGGTTTCCAATTAAGGCTAATTTTCCTTATAGTATTTGGTGGACTTTATCTTTTATGAAAAATGCCATTTTTCATCCAAATTCTTACTTTTGGGATGTTTGATTCACAGTTTTTTCTATGGAATTGTTTTTTCCAACTTTAAGTCATGTGAATATATTTCTCTTCAAAAATAAATAAAATGTTTTCTTTAAAGAGGGGGGTGATTTTTATTTTTTAGGTAATTTACTCTCTATTTCTCTCTCTCATTTATCCCCCCTCTCTTATCTACCTACAAATTAAAATGGACAAGTTTAATATTTTTAAGTTGAAACTAAATCAATCAAACTCATTCCATTAATAATTTTCTTACAAATAAGTTCTAGACGTGCAATCGAATTGTCTAATTTTTTTTTTCTTTCCATACAAATTTCATACTCATAATTAAACGCGCCCTAGAGTAAATAAATAAATAAATAACCAGTCATCGTCAAATGATTATCTATTCGTTGTTATATTTTCATATACGATTCCGTTCACTAAGAAAATTATATATTTTGTCGAGCAATTGGGAAAGTTCTCAAAAAGTCACATCTTCTTTGCTCATTTTCCTTCCATGTTTACTCTCGTTTTATTCTCTCCAAGTTTCTTTTCCAAAACATAATACTAGACGCCTATTGTCAACAAAATTTCAAAGGATAAGAAAAGCATCCTATCATGTTGTTTTCCAATGTGTTCATTCGGCTCCATCAGTCCCCAAAATTATCATAGTGCTTTTCATGATTATTAATAATTGATAGCAAATTATACACTTGTGATTTATTTGGTAAGCTCGATTGGTATTCAGAGTATGTATATATATGTTCCAATTGGTCTATAGTGAATAGAATATGCATAACTTGTTTAATCTTTTCCCATTCATTACACCAAAGATAATGAAAATTTATAATATATGTTACTCGTAAACTTGCTAATGAATATTAACTATCGATAAACGACCACGTGCATGCTAGTTAAGCGTACCAAATTTTCTATCCACAAAATGAAAAACAAATTTAAGACATCCATATTATTTTTAATTATCTTTAATTCTATATTATTATTGGGATGTATTGTGTGTACACAATGGTGTACACACAGGCTTACACCCCCTCATATGTAATAAAAATATTCGTGGGTCTCCTCCATGTAAGGAAAGTGTAAGACTATGTGTACACCATCAGCATTTTCCACTATTATTTTTTATTATTTAATTCAAAATGGTGCTATTTTTTTTTCTCTTTTTGGTAATATATTGTTTTTTTTTAATTATTGTAATAATTTTATAAACTATAATTCAGAAACTTAGAATCAAAATGATGAGATCGCCAGTGCATCTAGAAAATTTTCCTCGAGAAATAAATCTTAAAATGTACAAACTCTTACTACCCTACGCATAAATTTAACTTCGGCTTTTTAGCTAGCTGATTAGCCAAGCCAACCTTATCTCGAGTCTGAACTCCTGAGCTCCCAAGCCATGTAGTACCTTTCTGTGCAACAGTTGGACTGGACGATACACTGAATAGGATTTTAACTCGTTTTTTAATTCAATTATGTCCAATAACATGCGATCTTCCCTGTCAAAGATGTGGCTAAGTCTCTGCTCAACTTATGGCTCGGCTGGCGCGAGGCTGAGATGCAAATCAAGCCCGAATGTATCATCGAAATTAGGCCCATCACCTGGTCTAGAAAATCTACTTAACGAAGGCCCATCCAGCTTCCCGCTGTGGGCTTTAACGGGTTGACCCGCAACACTTGTCAAGCTGGACTCCCCTGCACTGCTGGCATAAGATAAGCTCCCTACACCCCTCCCAGTTGTAGATGCGGAAAACACGCACCCATGCGACACATGTAAGGGATGTGCGGCGCGTGGAACGTAAACCCACGATGGAGAAGGCTGAACCGCCGCAGGAAGAACCACCGGACCCGACGGAGAAAGTAGATGAGGAGGCGGAGCAAAGGCGGAGACTATAGGGTTTCTCATGTAAGACACGGTTGCGTTTCTGTTTGCTTGCATTTGTGCACGTTTCAATTGTTGCCTCTCTTTCTTGTGGGCGTTTTGATGGCCACCTAAGGCCTGTGAATTGGCAAACTCCCGGAAGCAGTACTGGCACTCGTATTTCCGGCCGTCAGAGGTCGGAAAACCACCGGACTCCGGTGACCCTGATCTTCTTTTGGTGGATTCTACCTCTTCTTCTTCTATTACGTTAAAACCAAAGAGCTTCAAGACTCCATTACTTGTGCTGTTATGGCATGTTTTACTTTGATACTCTAACTCTGCCATTTTATATATATCTATGTATGTAATTGTGTGTGTTTATGGGACTGAAAGAAAGGGATGAATTAAGAGAGTTGATTCATTTGTGGGGGTAAAGTTACAAGGGTTTAAGCTTCTGTGGGCAGTGTAAACGATAGATAGATACCATATATATAGTAGAACCGTGGGATTGGATTGTTGGGAGCGAGGGTGGGGTTGCGGACATCCCAAGAAGAAGAAAGTAAGTGTAAATCTGGGGACAGTAACCCAAGAAACACTTAGGGAACCAATGGATTACATTTGTCTTTTGACATGATATACACCCTTCTTAATTTCACAAGGATTGAAATACCTAAAATACCCTTGGATCTAGATGCCAAAATTTTACTAAAATCTAATAATTAGAAGAAAATTATAGTACATGAATTTGAAGGGAAGGGTCAATTCATTTTGCTGTTTTTGTGTTAATGTAAGAAAAGTAGAAGCTAAGCAAAGAATGTGATGCATGTGAGTAAGGGGCAAAAAAGTTACAACTCGAAAGCTCGACCCGATTGGGTCGAGTTTGGCATTATTTCAAGTTGGATCTGGTACCGTCATATTTGAAATTATATAGGTCAAGTAGGTTTATGGTCCAAACCTACCAAACTCATACAAATTGACCTAACCCGAAATCAAAATATGAAAAACCTATTCTAAAATCAAATACAAAGTCGACCATTTTTTCACTTAAAACATCAAATTTAAGCTCTTCCTGTCTCTCTGGTGAGCATCTCTTTTCTCTTTGATGAAACTGCCAATCACCGATTCGACAACACCCCAAGTTCTTGCTGTTTTCATGGTAATTCGTCATCTTTCTCATATTTTGAATATAATTTTTAGAGACACCATTCTTACTCTATTTTCTCAATGACACAATATGTTTGATTAAGAGTTCTAGTTGTAGCCTTGTACCCTTACCCAATCCTAGAAATTCACGGTAAAAATCGTGCCTTAATTGCTTTCTAAGTTAAGGTTGGATTAAATAAGGAAACAAAAGCTAATATGGCGATTATTATCATGCGATTGTACAAATAGTGTGATCGTTTGGCACAATCTGTTTGCTTTCTTTTCTGCATCTTAAGTCCTTGCGATCACAAGGGCTCATGCCTTGTGAGCTCAACTTTTCCTTTACATCCATTTTGGTCCCTGACTTCTTCCTTTTGTTTAGTTCGAATTTTTTCCATGTGCAATTTTGATTTTTCATCTTGAATCTTTAGGATTTAATCTTCCACCTTCCATAATTATTCGCAATCAATCCAATACAAGTTTCAGAAATTTACAATTTAGTTCTTAAAATTTTGAATTTAACTCTCAAAAGTCAAATCGATGAGTGCTCTAACTCTCAAGTGTTTAGTTGCACATTTTATGCATTCCAATAAAAAGATGTCAGCATGCATGTAGCCTGAATAAAACCCACATCTTTCTACCAAAATTCAGTGGCTTGGGCATTTGTACTCAGTTTCTTATCCAAATCTGGAATGTACAGTGGAACGAGCCCCAAGGAAACCTCTCTCTTTCTAATTATCTATAGATTTAGGGAAAATTGCAACAGCGGTCTCTAACCTTTTCATTTTTTTACAAATTTTATCCTAACCTTAATTTTGTGCTAATGAAGGTTCCTAACCTTTTATAGATATGCACTCGAAGTTTATATGGACGGAAACCTTCTAAAACACCGTCAGTTGATAGGAAAAATTCCTTGAAATATCTGCCATCACGACAATTTTATTGGATACTGATACCTTTTTGGACGGCATTTTGGACGGTTTTATTGGATGTTGATTCCTTAATTTTTCGGTTAACTGACAGTGTTTTGGATGGTTTCCATCCAGATGAATCTTAGGTGCATATTTATGAAATGTTAGGAACTTCCGTTAGCACAAAATGAAAATTAGGGCTAAGTCTGTAAAAAATGAAAAGGTTAGGAACCACTGTTACAAATTTTCAATAGATTTATTAAGCCGCGGTCCATGTTTATATGCCCTCTGACTCCCTCAACTACAAAATGCTCAAACTTTTGTAGTCAGATTACATAAAACATATTTTGCATTCACATCACTTGTCACGCCTTATGTCATAAAATATACAGATTGGTTTCACACATGGTAAAAAATCTTTATAAATCGGTTATACTACATGTATATAATGATTTACATATACATGATATTGTGAGATATGATGGGATCAAAATTTCTTCAACCAAATAAAAAAAAAATAAAAATTCTTCACTCTCTTTTTAACATCCCATTCATATATAATTCATTATGTACAAGTGGGAGTGGACATTTTTTCTCGAAATCGATGGAACTGGACCGATACTGTTTAGAATCGATTGGTTTGATTCCGGATATTCTAAACAACGATTTGATTTTGGGACAAATTATTAAGAACCAACCGGTTCTGGTCCGGTTCTCGATTCTAATATGGGAACCGTCGAGAACCGGACGGTTCTGATATGATTTTTTATTTTTTTCTTTTTTGGTAAAATATATGACTCAATCTCCAATCACTTCTATAAAAACTAATCAAGTTCCTTCTCCATTTTAGACTTCAGCACTTTCATTCTCTTTGATTCTTTCATTCTCTCTTCTTATAATTCTTTTATTAATTGATTCTCAAGCCAAATTAGAATATTGGGTAAATGTATACTTAAATAAATTTATTTACTATATATAATTTCATTTCTAATATGCGAAGTTTTTATTTTGTTTTCACTTTGATTACATAGTTATTGATTAGATCGAAACTTCTCATCTAGATTTATACAAATTATAACCGACAGAACCAGAAGTTACAATAAATTTTTAAAGGGTATCCAATTCAATGTAGGATTTTGATTTTGATTTTGATGGAAGTTTGTTTAATCATTGGAGTACTATGCAGTTTATATAAGTTGCTGATTGCTTGATGATAGTAACTTGTATTTTTTGGATATTGTTTTTAAATTTGTATACTTAGTTTTTTTTAATCTTTGAATAGTATGTTTGATTTTTCTATATTTTGTTAAAAGTATCATGTTGGTAACATATTTAGAATTTTCATTAGTGAACATTTTATTTTTACATTTGCAATGTAAAGAACTAGATCGGATCAAAACGAAATCGATTGGTTCGGTTCCGGTTCAGTTTCATAGCTAACTATGGAACCAATGATTCCATTTCTAAAATTTCCATTGGTATTTGGTTCGATTCGATTCTCTTTGGAATCGGATCGAATCGGACCGCGCTCACTCCTATATACAAGTAGCATAATTTTAATAAAATAAGAAATTTTCTCACCTGAACATAGGAGTGTTAACGAGTTGAGTCGGAACTCCCGGCTCGGGTTTTTTTACGTCGAGCTTTTTTTGGCCCGAGTCGAGTCAAGCCGAGCAAAAGCTCGACCAAAAAATTAAGGTTCAACTCGAGGTTTCGACCGGCCTTGTTGAGCCAACTTGATTTTTTTTCCTTTGTTGCCTGTTTGGCAGCTACTCAACAAGCAGCTGGGAGATTTATTTATTTATTTATTTTTATTTAAACGGACTGGCCCCTATGGCTCAACGGGCCGACCGGAGCTCGAGCAAACTCCCCAAAATGGGGCTTGGCCCGAGCCTTGAGTTGGGCCAGCTCAGGCTTTTTTCAGGCAGAGTCACGGACCGCCCCAATCGACTAGCCGATTGCCATCCCTACTTGAACATATCAACGCGTGAATTAACAATCGATGTAATAATGGAAGCACTTCATGTATCCCGAGTGCCTAGCTTCAATCTTTTGAATTTATTGTGGTTGCAAAGCGTCAGAATGATATACTCTATTAATATGGAGACGAACAATCTTACTTCAAAATTTGAAGTTCATGTATAGTCCCTTTATTTAGAAAATTAAAATGGAGGACAATATTAGCTAGGTACTTAATATATATGAAATGTGTAAATTAGTTGTAAGGTTGCCGGTGTGTAAGTGTTACATCTTACAAGTCAGATTGGAGCCCACCATTACGTGTTGATGATGAATTATTGTTTACGATGTTTGCGTGATTGACGTTGAAATTTACAAAGTTTATGCATTGCTGTCCCTGTATAAGATCTCCCCAATCAAACTGCATGAGTTTAGAGAGAGAATGTGGGGTGGGTTTGGGGTGGAGTAGGGTAGAATAGGGTAGCGTAGGGTGAGGGAAGTGGGGAGGGATTTACAAAAGCATAGTTGATTAACGTGTGTGTATATGTGACAAAAATGAATTAATCAGATAGCTCTTCCAAAGTCTTCACCAAAACTCCAAGAATGACCCACCATGTCTCCTCTTTATATCTTGTCTCACTTAATTAGTCAAATTTTTCTTCACAAGAAATACTAATTAAGCATAATTTCCTCGGTTAAAAATTTATGAATTTTGGATTAAGGATAAAGAAATAATGAAAATTGTTAATATTTTAATAAGCAGTTCTCCACTCCAATATTCCAACCTGCATTTATATAAGCATAATCATGATACAATATGAAAGTCAAATTGACTTTTGAAATAGGCTTTACAATTATTTTATAGAAAATATTTTGAGATGTTATTCAGACAAGATAGAATGTAATTGATTAGGAGAAAAAAGTGTAATAGAATTTTTTAATTACGGTGCAAAATCTTTTTAAGATTTAAAGTGACAAATATGTTATTAGAATTTCGATTCGATTCCAGATAATTAATCTCAAGAGGACTTAGCTTCTATAGTATTATTTTATTGAACTAGCGTTCAATATGGTTCGTGAAGATACATTAAATAAATGTTATATTGAAAGAATAATTAACACAATAATCTATAATTCTTTTGATGATTTTTATTTGGTAGATAAGAAAATTTGGTTTTGGTTTTGTTTGCCACTTACCTTCTAGACTATTGTTTTTTCTCAAATTGGAAAAATTATGTAATATTTATAAGTCCTATAATGGTGGGACCAAGCCATTGTTTGCATGTTTAATAGGGAGCTAAAATCATGGTCATAGATTAAGGAAGCCCAATTAATGAACACAAAATGTTAATCAATTTATAGCTTTAGAAAATATGCATCCAATGATTTTTGGGGACATTTTCAATGGCTATGGGGCTCAAGAAGTAGGTTTGACAAGAAAGATAATGTAATGAAGTGACCCTTAGTTTTAAAGTAAGTAGTTGTATTCATAAAGATTGGAAGTTTACATAAAGTAGTTTAGACTCTCAACAAGTGGCTAATTTAAATTTTGTATTCTCTAAACTTTGGGAATCATTTTCAATTTCTTTTGTTGTAGCATGTTTGGTACACTAAATCAAATAGATTTAATTATACAATTTGAAGGAAAATTTTATTGAATTGATTAATACATCATTTTACAACTTTGGCATTTATAATAAATAGTTGTGTGACAAAAGTTTCATAATAATTATACATAAGATAGTCATTATTTTATAAGAAAATTGAAGTAATTCACTTGAGACAAGATCATATATAAGCATGAATATATGATATATCGCCATTTTCCTATTTAGATCGTTATAACCTTTTTGGAAACTTGAATGCTCTCTTGCAAAATTCCCTAAGATTTTATATCCAAACATGTCAAGATAACATTGTCAAAAATAACCATATATAGATGTTTAATTAAGGGAAAAAAGAAGATAAGCGCATGGCCACTCCCTTGTTATAGGGAAATTACATGTGACTGCTCATCCCTTTGATCTCTCACTTGTTCACATTGACATGTTGGGACCCCATGTGCTAGATTTTTGGTAGAACCCTGCAAGGCAACTCCCCACCCCCTGGGGTGGAGTGGGTGGGGTGGGGTGGGGAACCCACAGTTTTAGAATTTCATGTAGAGTGTTTAGCATTTCCAATCAACTTTTTCGAGCTACCCAGTTGATTAATCAACAAATGACCTAAAAGTTTTTCCTGGTTGTGGTTCCACCACCTAATATAAAAATACTTTTAAGGACACTAATCATGCTGTTGTTAATTGAAGTCTTCGTGGAATTATCGTTTAAGATCATCCGAATCGTGATTGTGGCCCACCTAAATGTATTAATCAAGAAAATCAAACCAATGAAAGCTTATTTATTTATTTATTTATTTATTTATGTTGTCTATGTAGCTTAAGATTATTAATTTGAGACATGATGCTATCATAAAACAACCCCATTAACTTTCTAATCATGTTTCCTCCCTTTTACAACCATTGCTTTGGAAGAACAAAAAAGAAGAAAAGACAGCTATAATGTAACTTATTTTGCAAGTTGTAATCCCTTTTCAGATACGTTTATAACATATTTAAGTAATAAAAACAATGTGGACATTGATCAATATTCGTGTTCGATATACTATATTGAACCATTTGTGAATAAAGCATAATCTCTTAAAAATATAATAAATGTGTTTATTTCAATTATATTTTCACATAAAAGCATAATTCCTCTCGAGCATGGTCACCCCCACCAAAGGTCTAATATAGCATACCTTTTCATAAATATGCCATCTAAAAACTTGAGTAATTAGACGATCAATTCATTTCATCAATTGATGACAATAAAATTTAAAATGATGTTCATTTACTTCTAAACCATAGAAACACATTATCTTAACTTTCTGATTAAAGTGATTCAATATATTACAAAGTTTAAGGGTGGGTGGAGTTAGCTTTTAAGTCATGTGAATTGCTACTCCATCAACGTATAGTAAAATAGATTAGCATCTCAATTAATTAATTAATTAATTACTAATTAATCTAATCAGAATCCTAAGCCTACATTCCAGTCTAAAATATCCTTAAATATTTAAACCATTATTATAAAATCTATTGGGGCATTGCATTTAAAATACAAATAATAGAAAGTCCCGTGAATTGAGAGGTTGAAGAAAAAGGGGAAATTAGTCAACCAATGAGACAAAATAAATGTGGGAATTGAGTGGACACTTGACGGCTACATGAACACCACATAACATGTTAATTGAGAGACATTCACATGTAATGTGAATTAATTAATTTTTCATCTCTGGGCTCAAAATATTTTTTTGCAACGTGGATGAGAACTTTTGGGTGATTCTAGTCTAAGAACTAATATTTGACAAAAAAAAAAATTCTTGATTGCCATGTGTACATGTGACATTTAATCGACATTCATTGATATATCATCTTAAATGGAATCCACATTTTTAAATTTAGAATAATGCAATTTAGCATCATTCTATGTGGCATTATATGAAATTATATAATCCATTTAATTATACCATGATCTTATTAAATAATTGGGATAAATAGCATTATAATTTATCTAAGAACATTATACACACAAGATTTCATCAATAAATTGTGTTTAGAGAAGATTTATTTATAGTGAAAGATTGTTCATAATGGATTTAGAACTATCAAGAAAATGCGACACTAGGTATGGTTTAAGAGATTGAACAACAACCAAACACGAACGTTAGCTATAGCACTGCAAGATCTATAACGATTCGGAGAAATGAAATCATATTTGAAAATGTATCAATTGTAGATAGAACGAAAACTTGATGCAAATAAAATCTCCTTTAACAAAAATTACATGTTATATGAACTGAAAGCAACTGAGCTGAATATTTAACTTCTATTTCCACCAAGCATGCATGAGTGTAATAGAGATACCAATACTCATGTGAGCCTAGCTCATAAAAAAGGGTTTAAGCTATACCTTTCTTTGTACCTTACAACAAAATTAGATTTCTTAAAGAAAGAAACTCAGATAAACAATCCTTGAAATTCTTGGAAGTACTTGTGACTTAAGCCATTAAAAAAATGCAAGCGGATGCAATTGGACTCCACAAACAACAAATTCAACAGATGGAATTGTAGTTCCAAATGAATAATTTTTACATTTTAGGGCATCTCCTTATAAAAAATTATCAGCTAATATATTTATGTATACACGCGTCTAGGAACAGATAACCTAAGACGGTGTTTTTTCTTGGTATTTATTTCTATAATCTACAGTTGCAAGTTAGCTTATACCCTTTATTTTATTGGGTGGTCTTTATCAAGAGAACATGCCACAAAGTTTGGGCAACTAAGGATGCTAGGAGGTTCAGACAAGTTGTGTAAGATGAAACATTAAAGTATATGTGAAATGAGTTATTATAACATAGCTTAGTCCTGTCCTAAACTAAAGTTTAGCATATAAGTGTTAAGTTCTAGGTTCGATTGATTTTGGACGTAAACACTTATAATATGAGTAATGTATTATTATTTATGACAGATATATTATTTAATTAAATTATTATTTTGACATACTAAATTGATAGAGTCCGTAAATTCAAATCTTAGTAACTTGTTAATCACAAGGAGTTGTAATTATGGAAAACAAATTACATAAGTTTATTATTAAATTATTCGTGGTTGTAAGTAATAATGAGATATATATATATTGTTATTATAGATAGATCAGTACGTATGACATTTCTCACTTATGAAGTGAGTAGTTTATATTACAAGTTAAAACATAATGACATTTAAATGGACGGTGTATGTTTTGTTATGAGAATAAAAAAATATAAGACCTGTTGTAGAGATTCCACATTGATAACTATTTTAGTGTCAATGGTTAATCCCGATGTTCGATAGTAAAATTGATCATTTGGCTTGAGGTTATCCAATGCTTTATATGAGGACAGTCATACTTTAGTGATGTTGGACAATGTTCTGTCAAAAGTTGCTAATATGACATCGTCCGGGTTTATCAAGAAACACATAAAGATTTTGAATGATCAATAGAGGATATGTCATTCTAAGATAGCAAGAGATTATGATATGTATTTTGTTCAATTAAATTAATAATAAAATCCTTGACTAAAGTGTGCTCGTAAGTCGAAAAGGAATTTTCAACTTATATTGATTCAAGAGTAGGATGAAAGATATGTTTGATAATTAAGATTGACAAACTTTCATATCTTATAATTGATCGAATCATATTGACGAAGGGATTGTAATTTTATGATAAACGAATAGATTTGATTTTGTCATACCAAGTGATATTTGTCGTCACATGTGTTGCCCTGATTGTTAGACGTCAATCTGAGACGACGAATGTAAATTTATTAATCTAGGTGAATTAATCATAAATTAAAAAGGCCTTTTAATTTATTTTATTTTGATTCGATCGAAATAATAATTCACGTTATTAGACATCATGTCGAGAATCTAATGTGTCACACACAAAAAGGATAACTGGAAGAATGATGTTAGTAAGTTTAATTAACAATTGTTGGACATTTGTACAATTAATTAATTGGATTACTTATTAATGAGCCAAAGATTAATTAATTTATGCACCAGAGTTAATTAATAAAATATTAGATTAGATTAAGTCTAAGTGACGTATCAAGTCCACTCGAACTTCTATTAATAAGTGGTTAAGATTGAGAAAACACAACACACATTTATAATCTTGTTAGCACAAGAAATGAGAAATCATAATCTATCTTTCTTGTTTTATTGTGTGGATTACATTAGAGACTGGATAATTGAACAGTTCTATGACTATAAAAGAACTTCGCAGAATTAATTAAATCTATAATTCTTATCACAGTTTCTATCTACATGCAAAGAAAATCCTCAGTGAGGGTTGAAATTGTTTAAATTTCGGTGGTGCATGATTAAGTAAATTCCCAACATATAAAATATGAAATTATTTAATAATGTAGCTATTTTATTGAAGCAATAGTAAGAGTTTACTTGACTTAAAATGGGTCTTCGTATACTACGGACAATAAATGACAATAAACCACGTATCTCAACTAGATATGAACATCAGTTCATGTGGGATGTGATATGCTATAAAATGATACAATCAATTAAACGTACAGACAAGAGACCCACTTATTGATCTTATTATAAACAACGTTGCTCGAGATAAAGGCAAATAAACCAATGTAGTGATCAAATTGTAAACTAGAGAACCATATTTTCAACTGTTCCTTTGAGCAGAAAGATTTAATCCGTTTTGAATTAATTTCATGTTAAAAGTTGAAATTTTTGATTCATTTTGAATTAAGTTCGCCCATACTCGACTCTCCTTATCTCAAAACTCATAATTTCTCATACCGATTTTCAATAACACATTCATATAATAAAATATTTTGCACGTAACTCCAAATTTTTCTTTCTACTTTTTAATCATACATTCTTTAAAACATCATTTTTCCCAATTTCAATTTACAATGGCCATCGTATTGGGGCTTCATGTTATAATTTCATGTGCTACGGCCTTTGTAGCCTCTTGAGAAAAGATCGCTGACCGAAGAGCCAAGTCCGTGAACAATTCAGTCTCAGATCCTCTATGATCCGCATGAAGCATAAAATGAGTCTTTTCATTTCAAGACTCATTGATCAAGCCCCAGGTCAACTATGAAAGTTTAAAACCAAGGTAATTATTAATTAATTGATTAATTATATTCAGAATTAATTATAGTCTGCCATTTCACTAAAATTGGTTCTAAGTTTATGATGAACTATCAAACTATTGATTGACGACCTCAATTCAAAATTAATGAATCCTGCTATTCTCATCTTCCCCGATAGTTCTAACTAGTTCTTAACCAACAGAATTTTGTGATTCATTACAAAAAGATTAATTCAAGTACAGAACACGCGATGTAATGTGGTAAATCCCTGAAGGAAGTATCCTCCGCCACTATGCCATGGGTAAATTATCCACTATGAAAAAGGATACTAATGTCTCAAATATTTTGAAATTACATAAAATCAAAATAAAAATAAAGTAAAAAACAACTGAGCAAACTTTCCTCATTTCTTGTCCATTTGAATTGTAGAGTCATGGAACAAAGCACACTATCTTGATCTTTCACGTCTCCTATGTTTGTACCTGGATTGCACCACAAATTGGAATAAGAACCATTCTTATTTTCACGTCAAAATGCAAATTCAGTAAGTGAATTCCATCGAGCACCAAAAATAATGTCTTTACAATTATTGCAGTAACTTTTCTACTAAAATGTTCTCTCTACAACAAAGATTTTTCAGGAGCCATCCTCTCACTTTCTCTCTGTAAAAAGCCGTCTTCCCAAGATTTTTTTCTGCTGAAAGGGTTTTACAGAATTTTTGTGCTCCAATCTTTTTCTGACCAAATTTTCCTATAGTTCCTAATAGAGTACAAGAATCTTCAGGAGAGACATACTACTTGCCATAAGCATAATAAAGAATATAAAATTATATCTCAGTAAATCTTTCTTAATAGAAATAAGGAAAGTGTTCAGTATTTGTTGCCAAACAACCTCAAACGGGCAATGATGTTTGAGGTTTATTTTCATAGGCTTTGACCAAAACTTGAAATAAAAACTAACACCACAGGACGAGACCTAAATTAATAACTCGATCCAAAAACTAAGTTGACCATTTGAAGCAGCATTGCCATGAACGATTGCTCATGGTCCATTCACTAAGTGATGACCCACATTTAAGGGCTTAACTCATCTGTATCCTCTTTGGCTCATTTGATTGTGCCCTAGTTTGCTAGAATATATGTGTTCCTTTCATTTGTGATTGTAAGTGTGGCAATAATGAAAAAGAAGCAGCCATCTTCTTTCAATTGGAACAGCCGTGTCTGTTTTTCTTATTTCTCTTTGTGAGCCAGCTTCATTTTCTTTGTGATCTTTTACTCTCTGTGGAGTTTGAGAAGGCTCTTTGTGAGCAACTCATCTTGAGCAACCTTTGTGGTGTTGAAGGGTCGAGCTTAAGGTCTGGAGTAACCTTGTGGTGTAGGTTTAAACAGAGCCCTAAACCTCAGTGGTAACAAAGATGATGTATTTTGCACATTGTGAAGTTTTTGGTGGTGTATGTTTCTGGTTGAAAGTCTTTAACTTTCTCTCCAAGCATAAGAATATTTGATTATAATACTATTAAACCAATTCTTTATACCAAAACTCGATTTTGACAGCAAAGGTGCTCATATGAAAAATTATCAGATAGAATCTACACCCTAATAGATATGGTAAGTTCCTCAGTCACATCGATTCTAACAAATGCATGAACCATCAGACTCAGAGTGAAGTGCAGCACAAAAAAATTCTTTAAATATGTCAAAATTACTCATAAAAATTCATATTTTTTTAATTAATAAAGTCAAATTTAATGAAAATACATTCAGAAACATATTTTGCCAACAAAGTGAAGTGGAAACCTACTCGATGTTTGACTGTGTGAACAAGTAATTTCCTTTTCTCTGGTTTATCCAGCTACATTTTCTTTTTCCTGTCAAATACAAAAATGAGAATATGATAACTAGAAACTCATACGGTGACACTTGAGCTTCAAACATGATGCCGGACAGGATAGCGATTATCCTGCATGCTAGCTGTAACAGATATTTCACATGAAGGAAGAAATATAAAGAAAAATGCCCAAAGATAGAGAGAATTCTCTGAAAATTCAATTCAGCTTTACTAAACTCAGAATGCCGAAAAATAACTCACAAGTCGGGTTATATAGCTAAAGAATTCGACAATATTGAAATTTTATAAAAAATAGCAAAATCCCAATAATCATACCAAAATAAAATACGCAATAAAAGAAGTATTTTGCCAAAAATTTGGCTCAAATCGAGTTCATAATGTTGAGACCGATTGACCAATAATGCAGGAATTAAGATTTAATGAATACAACTTGTTGTAATTGAAATAATTAACAAGATCACGAATAACTCAAGAATAAGATTAAAGTAAAGAAATAAAGACAGGAATGATGTTATTTTATTCAATCAATGAAAGGAGAGAATTACAGCAATAATGGCTTAAACAATATTGAAAGAGGAACCCAATATTTATAGTATAAAATGTAGCCCTAAAAGACTCCCAAAAAAAGGTAAGAAATCTAATGCAATTTAGACTCCTATTTGAGTCACACTTCTAACAATTTCCACTTTGACTCAAATTCCGGTGCAACGAACGAAACTCCAAAATTTCTCCACCTTGAGAAATAATTCGTCTGCATCAGAATGAACTGACCAATCTCCTCAACGCAATAACCAAACTCTCCATGATAACACCTTCCCCCACCCGGCGTGCACAAGCGACACCCGAACCCAAATCCGGGTTCCCAAAATTCCTCTTGGTATTAACAATCACTGGACAGGGTCGAAGCATACCCTGTAGCAGAAACCACACCAAATGCACAATCAGAAGGTCCCTTGCCAATATTGTCACCTTCAATGATTTCTAAAGCATTACAGACATCTCCAAAACTGTACCTACGCTCCATGAGTCCATTGGCATTACAAGAACACAGTGTACTCGCTAAAATTGGTGGCAAAGCGGAATCACCAACACTCCCTTGAGCAAAGTTCTTAACTAACCCAGAGCCAAACCCGAGAGGTACTGTACCAAATTGAATGTCCACCACGGTACTGAACTTGTCTAAATGTCTCTGAACTGGTTCTGCGCTCCCCTGCAAGATGTACAACTGGAATTTCCTTCGTCCCTCCAGTACAACCCGGACACCCCTTCGAACCTTCAAGACTCTACTTCCACCAGAAAATTTGTACCCTTTTTCATCTAAGGTACTAAGTGATATGAGATTCTTTGTCAAGTCTGGAACATGGAAAACCTGATCAAGTGTCCTCACTGTTCCATCCTGTAGCCTCAATCTGACCCGATCGATTCCTGCAACCCGTCAAGATTGGTTATTTTCCATGACAACTCCACCTTGCTTCACCGTCTCATATGTTTGAAACAAAGCCCTATTGGGACACATATGATACGAACAAGCAGAATCCAGAATCCACTCCTCAGGTTTGGATTCCCCGTTAGATACAGCCAACATCACATCTCCATCATCACAAAAATTTTCAGTAATATTAGTCTCGTTCGAATTACTTGATTGCCACCTATGATTTGCATGTAAGTCACCTTTACCCTGCAATTTGTCGCAATCTTTCTTACTGTGTCCTTTCCTCTTACAGTAATAACAATACACATTACTGTACTTCACCTTTGATCTACCCCTTCGTCGATCACTATGAGTAACAAGAGCATCCCCACTCCTAGATGTAGGATCTCCAACTAACAGCTCCATCTTCTCCTTTGAGAACAGGGCGTCGTATACCTCCTCAATGGATAACGTGTCACGACTATACAGAATGGTATCACGAAATGACGAAAAAGAATTGGGTAGCGAACACAACAGGACCAAGGTTAGATCCTCTTCATCATATTTTACCTCCAACGTCTCCAAATCTGCAACGATCTCCTTGAACACAGCAAGGTGGTCCTGCAGTGACCCTCCTTTCGCCATGCGATGAGAATACAACCTCTGCTTTAGAGTCAGTTTGCTCGTCAAACTCTTTCTTATGCACAACTGCTCCAATTTGAGCCACAAAGCAGCCGCTGTCTTCTCCTTCAAAACATCTTGCAGCAAATTGTTGGATAAATGAAGTTGGATTTGCGCTAAAGCCTTTCGATCCTTTCGTTGTTTCTCCTCCATAGACAAGCTTGCTGGCATCCTATCAAAACCCAGCGAAGTATCATCAAGATCCATCTGCGTCAACACAGCTCTCACCTTTACTTGCCACAGCGAAAATCTTGTATTGCAATCAAATAGTGGAATTTTATGCTTCAACGAATTCATCTCTAAAAAATCTCAATCAAATCAGGAAGAACTTGCAACTTGCAACACCAAAAACTGAAAACTACCGAATGTGCAAGGGGCAAAATATCAGAATCACAATTTTGTCCAAAACTGAAATTGGACACCACCACAAGGTCCGTCTCGTCGTTCGGAGAAAACTGCCTGAAGACACCGTTGCCGAAAAACGCCTCACGTGCCACCACTCGCTTGCCGGAGTTACCACCGCCGGCGACTGGTCGAAAAACGTGACGACCTGTGACTCTTTCTGGACTGTTTCTGCCTGCTGAGTCCACTGGTGGTGTTCGTTTCTCTAAAATCTTTTTGGTTTGACCAGAAAATACAAAAACAGATCCGGTAGAAAATCGAAAAATTGGACAGATTCGTTTTCTGATTTTCTGGTAATTTTTAGACGATTTTTCGATCAGTTTCAGGCCAAAAATCCACCAACAACCCCGCTCTGATACCACTTGTTGAAACCGATTGACCAATAATGCAGGAATTGAGATTTAATGAATACAATTTGTTGTAATTGAAGCAATTAACAAGATCACAAATAACTCAAGAACAAGATTAAAGTAAAGAAATAAAAGAACTGACAGATGAACGATATTATTTTATTCAATCAATGAAAGGAGAGAATTACAGCAATAATGGTTTAAATAATACTGAAAGAGAAGCCCTGTATTTATAGTATAAAATCTAACCCTAAAAGAGTCCCAAAAAAGGTAAGAAATCTAATGCAATTTAGACTCGTATTTGAGTCACACTTCTAACACATAATCATCTCTAAAACGGCAAAGGAAATATTACCATAAATGGAAAAAAACTAAAAATGGAAATTTTGAAGGGGAAATAGTGGATTTTGGCCTAGAAATTGACGCTCACCGAGCATAGCTGGGTGACCACGACGTGCGTGCCAAAAAGAATATTCCAAATTGGGGTCATAATTGCGATTCTGATGACCATAGCCAAAGTCATGGCCAAATTACCAAAACTTATTCAAAATTGTTCCAATTAAGAAAAGATCATGATGAATTGTCATCTTTGCGCCAATCTACCAACTCATGGTATCTTAGCACTATCAACATGCTATCTGACAACTTAATATCACTTGACGCGGAACCTCCTCCATCAAAACATCATAGTTTAAATTAAAAAATCATAATCTTAGGATCAATATACAAGCAAGGCAAATGATAGCTAGCAATTCCATTTTTTTTTTTTTTTGGGGGAAAGGAACACTTAAGATATAACAAGTATAAAGCTAATTATTACCAAAGAAAACATATTAAAGATAGCTGAACATCTAGTCAGTCACCATTAATTTCAATATTAAACAAAATTATTTGTCTCATCTAATAAAAGGCAAGTAAACAACATATTTTGTACAAATATATCATAATTGTAGTTACAAGTTTTGTACAATGTGCATACTGATGGAATAAAATTTAAGCTGCAAAAGCCTGTGGACCAAAAAAGAGAGAATTTCTCTGTTACAACAAGAACCAAAACGATTTTTTTATTGAATTCTCTACTGTTGTTCTATAAGCTATTCCAACTCGTACAAGATTGATATCTAATAACATAAACCTCTATTTGCTCAACATTTTGTATTATAAACTATGACAAATTGCAAGGAACAGCTCCCACTACACCTCAATGGGAGGAACATATTGATCATCGTAACACGAGGTGAGGTTTGTATAGACAAAAATCCACCACACCTAAAAGCTTGTAGTCGCATGCAATAATGAAAATTAAACTTGGAGATGATCAATAATTTTCTACTAACTTTTTCTCTAATCCTCTAAGGTTAAGATTGAACCATTTCTTCTTTGTAGATTTGTCCTTTTAATTTGAACTGCCTTCTTCCACCAGATTCTTAGACTTCCAAACTTCACCAGGACATATGCTGCTGCTTCCATTACTAAAAGGCTCACTCCCACTAGCATTTGCAACTACTACAAGAGAAGTAGCTTTTTACGGCATTCTTTTATGGTGTTTAGATAAAAAGCACGCTGTAAAAATATACTTTTTAGGTCATCTCTAATGGTTTGCACCAATTTAGAGTAACTTTCACTCCAAATTGGTGCAATTTTCACATCAATTTGAGATAACCTCTCCACTGATTACACCAATTATATAGTATTTTCTTATTATTTATTTTTCAAGAATTAATTTATTTCAAAAAATTTACACCAAATGAATAGTGTTCATGTTCCTAAGTGACGTATTGCCTTGATCATATAGCCTAATTGATTGCATGTTGAATAAACTATGATCCTCTTTGGATCGTTCTGTAATATTCCAGTGGTTTTCACTAGAACTCCAAGAGTTTGTCCTAAATCCTATTTGCTCTTTCCGCTTTATTTTCTCATTCCAGAGCTTGAAAACCAAACTACTACTATAAAATATTTATGTTGTTCCGGTGCTAATTTATTCTTAATTTGTAATTATTAAATTTATAACTTTTAAGTTCTAACGAACAATTTAATTTGTTGTATCAATATTACTTGATAAGCGTTTAAAAATAAATGTTAGATAAAAATAATAATCACATTAAAACAAATATAAATAAATTCTCTGTTAATTCTAAAAGGATAAAGAAATAATATAGAAGGAACAACAATTTGTTGTAATAGAAAATGAAGGGCAATATGGGAATAATGAATTCCACCAAATTTTATACCAAATTATTAGCGTTACCCCAAATTTGGTGCACCATTGAAGATGCCCTTTAGCCTGAAATGTATATCGTAATAGTTCAATTACTTAAAGTTTTTACGACATATATTTTGGGTACGCCGTAAAAAAAGTGAGTATTTATGGCATTCATTTTATGTCACAAACAAGTGAGTATTTACGGCGTGCCGATCATATGTACACTGTAAAGAACTTTTTATGGCATGCAATGCACGTCGTAAAAAGAAAACTATGCTGTAGTGAACTGACCTTGAAACAGTTCACATGTATCACTTTTTTAGCAGCTCATCAACCTGTTTGGGGAACGCACAAAATGATAACAAACGAGTAAATATCAAAGGCAAAAATCCATTAGTGTGACAGCAAGTTATCTGCAGAAAGAGAACACTAAATGCAAATCTCGTGCTATTTAACAAAGGACTTCTCATATAGGCTGGGAGTATAATTTGTTATCTGTTATTTAACATAGGACTTCTCACACCTCTTGCATTACATTTCTGTTAACAATGAACAAAATTAGTCCCTGTTTATCTACCATTGGAGAATGTACAGTTTAAAAGTAGGAAAAAAGATTTTGAGTTTACATGCAAAATATTTCATTGTGAGAATATTTGTTGAAGTAGAGTTTGAGAGAAAAAGAGATAAAATAATGTTAGATGAACAAGGGTTTTGACACGACATGTCCCGAATCACCCTAATAGACCCGATACGTGTCGTGCGCCAATAGTAGATACCAACTAATTACTGGATCCACTAGCAAGGCAATTTTGACTTGCTATGGCTGTGACAAATTTTTAAAAGAATCTTGACAGAGTTTTCTCTGAAATATGGATTAAAACCACCTGAACAAAAAATCATTTTTATCAAATTTGCACATATAATTTAAAATAGGGTATACAAGCCTCTCAAAACAAAACTATTTAAAATATAGTGTACAGGAATGAAATTTATACTTCTTAACAAGCCAAAAGATTCTAAATGCCCAAAATATCAAAATATACCAAATATGTAGTGAGCCCATGACATGGATACATTTCCTTACAAAAATTGCAGGTATTAAAAAAAAAATTTATATAAACTGACAAGATGAAACATACAACAAATGACAACGTGCGGCTCAACTCGGTAGATCAATAGGCTCCAACGCTGCTCAATTCAACTACTATTTGATAAGGAAAAAGGGATGACAAAATATATGAGTTTGTAACTCAGTGAGTGGATGTTTCACAAATAAGTATATTTTTTTCTATTTATACAAGCTTTCTGAAAATATTTATGCTATTATAACTTTAAAAAAGTCAAAAATCTGATAATACTTTTAAGATTAAAACATAATGGAATCATAAAATTCTTTACTCCTTATTCTGAACAATCCACTGTAAGGTATAATGGATATAACAAACCTAACATTCATACTATGAGTAAAAATATTTCTTCATAGTGCTATAAGCTAAAATCTTTATTCTGCAAACTGAATAAACTAGATTCTGCAATTTGAAATCTAATAAGCCGTATAATAGTGAAAAATCACACCAAAAATGTACTCTAAATGATCTTATTCATGTATCGATGTACATGGTAAAGCTATTAAATTTTGAAATTCTATAACTTTGGCCTTACGTGTGTAGAGCAGTCCAAAGGTTATAATATGGTCATACATTATGGAAATACATTTACAATAGTGCAGAGCGGGTAAAATCATCACAACTAATCATACATTATGGAAACACATTCACACCGATGCACAACGGGTAAAATAGCCATATGGGGTCATGCACTATGGAAATACATTCACACAAATGCAGACTAGAGTAAAATCACTTGGGTACTTTATGATGGTTTTAAGAATAACTTTAAATATGCGGAATTATTTAATACTCATATAACATGCTAATAAAATGATTTAACTGAACTGAATTTAATTTTAGAAAACTGACTGTAAAATCTACTTTATTCTGTAAATCATGTAGTCATACCAACTATACGAAATAATTAAATTTCTGATCTAATATAAATTTAATAAATACTTATTTCTGAAAAATAAGCTTTTTCGTTCACAGATCCATGAATAGAAATCTGATAAAATTGAAGAGACTTTCTAAACTTTCACATCACTATTGGAAATAACCATATAATTACTCAAATGTAAGTACACCAAGTAATTCCGCCACTTCTATATTTATTCTTGTATCTCCATTTTCCAAACTTTTCTTCTCTTTGATTATTACTAACCAATCACCGCACATAATTAAATCCATAAGATCACTATACTTTCTTAAAATCACTACCTTATACATATACAACCCTTATACATGATTTAATCCAATATCTAGAATTCAATATTTACCATTTACTTTCATCCAAACCTTTTATATCTAAGAAAAAAGGCTTGACAAAAACAACACCACTATTCCAGAGTTATATTGAAAATCGTCACCAAAACCATTGATAGAAATAGCACTTTATGGGCAGAATTTCAAAAATAGCACCTATGCATGAATTTTGCCCGAAAATTAATTAAAAAAAAAAATCGAAATCCAACCTCAACTCCATAAATCATTATAATACATTATAAATCAAGCGTTCATATCATATAAACATAATAAATTTAAGGTATGAAACTATAATTTACAATCAATTTCATATATTTTTACACTTCAACATCTGTCTTCCAATTTACATTATTCTTATTGTCTAATGCCTTAGATACATATCAATAGCCTTTAACTCTTGCTAAACTTCAACTATAAGCAATTTATCCATAATCCCTAGAAAATTAATTAAAATGTTTTCACTTAATTCTTGAATATAAGGAGAAACTGAGAACCTAAACTTGAAAAATGGGCACCTATCTCTTCTTCTTTTCTCTTCTTCCTATCTTCTTGTGTTTGTTTCTATTTCTCGATTCTTCTCTTCTTTTTCCCACCCAAAATGAATGGACCTCATTTCAATTAAATAATGGGAAACAATGTAATAATAATAATTAATATGAGGCCTTCAACTTTGGTATGATTTATAAGTTAGATCCTTGTGTTTTCATCTCATTTAAATCTAACCAATTCGTTTCCGTAATCACCAATTAGCCCCTACAAATACCATTTACTTATAATGGTCCTCATGAAATTATTTTACTTCAACTCAAGTCCTCTTTTGACTTTGAATTGACCAAATATTTACTTGACTTTGACTATAATATGTAAGGTGTGACAAGTTTAATATCCAAAACCAGCTTGTCTAAGGAAGCTTGTCCATAATGACATGAACATTGTGCTTGGGACTGTCTTAAACAAATTGGGTGGTAGTTCAACGGCACATGCACAAGAAAGAGCAATGAAGATGGAGGAAACATGTTTGAATGGACAAAGAAGTGAGAAAATGCGCTGAAAGGAGAGTTTTGACACAACTACTAATATAATGCATTAGTGTATCCTCACATGATGCTGAGTTGAGGTATCATGAATAGAGAAGCTAGCGTTCCTCTAGTAGTGCTCATCAATCATTGCCAAAACAAAATATTCAAAATGTAGTGCCTCCTTATGAGTCCTAAAGTAGTTTGTTAAGCTTGGATAGTTCGACGTCAACTTCAAGCCAAGAACCTCAATTAAAGGAGAAAACATTCACTGAATCAATGCTAAATTCACATACAAACCGGAATAAAAGCCCTATCCTAACCATCAAAGGATTTCGTAGAGGTGAGAAATTACTGTCGTTGGTTTTAAGGTCTCAAAAAGTAAAGCAAAATACAAAGTGCATCTAGTCGGACTGAGGTAATTGGCCAAAGAATTGAAGATAGAGCACTTTCAATCCATAGCAATTCCCCATTTGTCATAACCCAATTAATGAAAGAATAACATCCTCTCGGTGCAAACATGATCTCCTATCTGTTGAAGTGAAGAACATGTCCATCTATCATCCATCAAATTCAGTAATAAATAGGTATTCTACAATCTGAGTGAATATTTCATTTTATTCACCTTAATATAACAAATACACAACAATCAACCAGACTTTGATAGGTCAAGACATCCAATATTAAAATGTATATACCGTATTTTCCTATCTCCGTCCTTCTATGAGAGCTCATTTAACATAATTTTTTGAGGAAATTACATTTTGATCTGATATACATCAAAAAATGACCAAATATTTTTGACTAATAATAATGGGTAACAATGAGATTGACAACGTTAACGTGTGAAGTTTGACCGATACTTGCAACCTCATTGATAAATTCTTCACATTTCCTTTGGATTCTTTAAAAATCATTATCGCTACGAGATGATCACTGTGTAACTTTCCTCTGTACACACTAGCGAAGCCCCCTTCTCCTAAATTGTTGTTCACGAAATATTTTCTTTCGATTAAGATCATCGCAAGTGTACGGTTCGTTAACAAGTAATAAATTGGATTTTTAGAGTCCCAATATCGTCCTACAGAGATTGAGTAGTTTAATTTTACCTATCATAGCCTTAACCGAAACTAAATTGCTCAATGTGAATGTTTAGTTAAATAAACCCTAATTTTAGAAAGAAAACCCTAAATTGGAATGTAAACCCTAATTTATGCAATTTTTACGATTGAAATGAGATTAATATGCAAGACACTATTTTTAACAACCTAGAATGCAAAACAACTATTGAGAATGCAAATTTGTTGTATTCAATGTAAATTAACCATACCAGGATCACAATTTCCCGTGCAACAATCACCTTAAAACCTAATTTTACAATGTGACAACACGATTGAGTTGTTGACGAATCAATGCTCCTAAATCTATCCAATACTTTTTTTCGAGATGTATTGAACCTATTTTTACATACCACCGTCCTATATCTCTATGAAAAGTACAAAAATAAAAATGCATGCGATTTTATAAGCACTTAGAGATTCACGTAGGTCATAGCGGTATATTTCTATCCCCTATCTTACCCTACGATGATTTATATAGTGTCGAAATTATTCTACTTCTCTCGAATGCAAGAACAAGTCACCCAAACTCAAACAATTAAGGGCCCTTGATTGCGAAAAATAGTAATTGCATATAAATTATTCAAACAACCAAAACGTGTTTTGATGTCAAATTGTAAAATTAGAAATTTAAAGATCTCATCACATGGTACATCGATCTCCTAGTACATGTAAATCTAGCCTAACATGGAAATAATGTCGAAATACGTTATATATTGAAGAGGAAACATCACCAAGTTATGAATTCTTGATAAATCTTCTTGATCTTCATGTAATCTTTCGTTAATTCAGCTCAAAATCATCTCCAAGATGTGGTTTTTTGCCTCCCAATGTGTTCTACTTCGAAACATGATGGCTCTAGGTTTTTATATTGAGTCCAAATTGTGTTCCAATAGAGTTATAACGCAAAACGGAAACTGGAGATTCGTCCCAAATTTTTACACCATGCAACCACATGGTACAAGTGATTTGGGTCCTGAAATTTCCTGTTGGTTTGTGTGCGGCTGCATGGAAATAACACCATGCTACCACATGGTTTAATAAATTTCCACTTTGTACCGTTTTAGTCTCCGAACTCAATCTTCTTGTTTATTGACTTCTTTTCTTCGACTATTTTGTTCCATCATCTCATATTAACCTCCAATTTGTACTTGGCACCATCAATTCTTCGATTGCTCCTTTGATTCATCTTTTTGATATTTGCACTTTGATCCCTGAACTATTACTTTGATTCGTTTTGGTCCTTTTTGCTTCTTTTTCTTGTGAATTCCATCAGGTCCATCAGAAAACCCTACAATTTAAGAACAAAGCAAACTTAGGTCACATTTCAAACACTTTGATAATATTTTAGTCATGTTTGTGAGTTATATAAGTGCATAAAAACTCACTTATCAAATCCCCAAAACTTGAACTGTTATATTTGTCCTCAAACAAGATAGTAACTTAAATCTTAACAAATATGGCTTAATAACCCGCTTTATCTCAGGATTGGAATTCAGTAATTAACACAGGAAACAGTTTCAATAGTGCGAGAATAGAATTTACCTTTACTTGTCAGATGCCAGACTCACCGTGTGTGTGTGAGAGCTCATATCAACATAGCAAGCTCATGATTAGTTTAATCCCGGCCCCAAAATGGTCAAATATATCCTTACTTTGCTCGATAGATACACAACCCTCCTAAACTTATTTTTTTCCACTCAATTATCTCGGGGTTGTATTTTAAAGTTAAGTGTTTAAGTAATTGTAGTCCTTACTCTCTCTTTGTTTGGATAGATCTCACCATCACAGGTTCGCACGTCAACAAGTGAAGGCTCTCCTAAATTTGATCGCTTTAACACTCAAGATTTAACTAGGTTACTTGCCTTGCCTTGAAGGTGTGAATTTTATCAGCCGAATGTCCAGGGACTTTTTCCATACTATCGAACTCTGTATTTAAATTTTTTTTTAATGTCATCTTCTCATTTGCTTTCTATATAATCCTTGTATCTAGTTTTAAGCCGATGTCTCCCAAACCAGTTGGTCTTAGGGCACCAGGTTTCAAATCCCTACTGGCTTATTCACTCGAGTTATAAATGCTCGATCAGATGACTTTTTATTGACCTTTTTCTCTCTTGCTTTCTATATACCCCTGTAACGAGCTTTGGGCCCGATCACTCCCAAACAGTTGGCCTTAAGACACCAGATTTCAAGATATCCTTAAAGGCTTACTTGTTAGAGTCATAAAGGTTTGGAAAGGTGTCATATTTTTTTTAATAACCTAAATTTATGCCCCTTTATTATTTTTTTCTAGACATCTGGTCTCTAGAATCAACCCCAATTTAAGACTTTCTTCTTGTATTCATCTCACTTGTCTGGGCAATCCACATAGCGTAATTCATGCATGGAGCCCCCACTTATCTCAATGCTCCCCTATAATTGTTAAACTGTCTCCAAACTATTCATTAAGGCATTTTGGTTTATGAATCTACATTACTTAATGGCTTTATCTAATAGAGATTTTCTGGTTTCTCCTACTTTATTCAAACCCAATCACTCACCTGACATATATGGCATGAGTGGCATGCATATGGAATGTTAAGTACTATCTCAACAGTATCAGTTAATCAAATTCTACACTATATATATAGTTCCTTACACATACCTATTCCAATAATCACATCATTGTTGGCAAGGCTATCAAACCCACACAGGCATGCAATGAACTTAATATAGCATATTGTTACAATAATCACTCATCAAGCACACAGTATGCAACCAGTGTCAAAGGATTGATGGAATGTGCGTTTCAAAAAAAGATTACATTACATGCCGATAATTTAGTTTTCAAAAGAGTTACGTCCAAAATATGCCACCACCTCCCAAACTTATACAGTACATTGCCCTCAATGTGAAAAATAAAGTTTTAAAAAGGCATAATTTGAAGGACAAATGCAAATTAGAGTTAGCAAATGAGTAAAATAAAACTCCCCTGATCACTGTGGTGGTGGTGACTAATAACTGGGTCTTGCAATGTCGTCGCCTGGTGGATCCGACTGCTGGACTTGCTCTACTTGTACGATTCTCATCATGCTACTCTATGCTCTAACTTCGCCCTCGATGCTACAAATTCGATCCCAAGTGTCATTCACTCTTATCTGTATTCCATCCACTCTTCCCACATAAATGCTCAGCTGCTCTTTCATAGTTTTCATCTCCCTCCTAGCTGATCGGGCCTCCTGATATGCCGACTGTGCTATTGTTTGAGTGGTACTGATATCACGTCAGGCTGTCTGTATGGCAATCGTCAAAGCCCCTAGGGCTTGCTGGATGCCCTTTATATCGCGGTTGGTTCTTGTGAGAGTCGTAACATCTGACGTAGTAACTGTGTATTAGCTCCTAGCGGTGATGGTGGTGGTACCTAGGGCATCTCAGCATCATTGGGTCCCTGGCCCTATCCAGATGTCTTATCTGAACTTGCTCTTGAGCCTCAAATGTAGTACGCTTTATTTGAGGGCCAGGTTTTTCAAGCACCTCCTATGGTAAGATTGTAACCCCCGCAGCCTGGCATATGCTGCTGATGAGGCTGGGGAAGACCAAAGTGGTACGCCTGTCCCTCCAAGTGCCCAAGGTGTGGATTTGATTGTAGATAAGGGTGGCGAGGTCTATTTTGCAACCCCGAACTAGATGATAAATGAAGCCTGCTGTTTGATCAGAAAATGTGGTTTTGTGTGATGTGGACTCGATGTTGTGGCACATGAATAGCCATAGAATGGCTATGGACGGTGTAAGCTCTATCTGATGCCACTCAGCAGTCGCTAGGGGCCATGCATTTTTTCGTCCCAACAAAACTTAGCTACTTCATTCTAGTTGAATCGGTGGGAATGGGAACCACGTTTTCCATGTTTAGCTGATAATAATCGTGGATAACATCTGAGGAGAACATAATCCATTTTCCACGCACCCATGTCTGATGTATATGCTCTGAACCTGGGAAATCAATTTCACTGTTGAAATTGGCAAAAAACTCTCAGACTAGATTATCATAAACTGGGTGAGGTCTCTCTACCACTTTATCCCAACCACAAATCTGGACCAGATTAACCAATTCAAATCCCAAAAAATCTTCCAGTTTAACTGGCCTTTCAGGATTCATCGTCGAGTGGCGTATGATGTTCTCATACCGGGCCATGGTTTCAGCATTTAAGAATCTCCGTAATCCCCCTTCGAGTTCCCTCGTTCTTGCAGTTTTGAAAGATGAATCGACTTTTTCTTTTCCCTTCGAAGTTCTTTACGGCGGCATCCTGCAAAAAAAATATATAAATAAAATTTTCAATGTCAAAACCATAGAATGCAATGAAAAAGGTATGTCAAAAACACAAAAGTCAACTTTTGATGCACGAATCCCCCGAACTCACTCCTAGATGCATGTATAACGCATTAGTGTGCAATATTCAAAACATGATGTTCAAGATAGTGGAAATATTATGCCAATAGGAAAAAATAACACAATTAGGCCCAAACATGCACATTATGAAAATCCGACCTCTGACTGAGTGTGCATTTTCGACCTCGGGCATCATCGAAAAATATGGAAAATTTTCCAGGCCATCCCCGGGCATATGAAGTATTCAATGTATTCTAGTACATATTCAAGTTACAAGTAATTCGAAGTTCGTTTTGGTTGTCAAAATATGGGGCAAAGTAGGGGACGTGAGGTGCCATGACTTAACCATTTTTGTGTCTCTGTGTTGTGGTATTGGATTTGTATGGTTTCTAATTCCCTTGTCATGGGTGTTTAACACAGTATAGCATACTTTTCATATCGCTGCCCAAGTCAAAGACCGATTCACCATAAATACACATTAATTCTCCTGTAGGCATTTCGACAAACACATTGTGTGCATAATTTAGATTCTTCTCAATTTTAGAATCTTTATCAATACTATTAGTACCCAAAGCATAGATCACAACCATTGGACAACCCATCATCTACCTAGTCCTGTTCTCTGTAATTGTTAAGCAAAATTTAAAATATACTCAACAATCGAACATAAGGAAGGGAGAGGTGGTGTGAGACATACCTTGAGTTGTATTGAGTGGTGATGAATGTGTGATGTTCTTGACAAAATTTGATGCAAAGCTGAGATGGTGTTCGAAATTGTTGTGAGGTGTGAATTTCGGGCCCTAAAGTTTGTGAGAAGAGTGAAGGGAACAGGTTAGGGGGTGGGAAATGAAGGGCCAAGTTATGGGTTTAAAAAATCGTAATTGGCAGTGCCATGCGGCCGTATAGCTTTATTCCATGCGGTCGCATGGCTTAGTAGCGAGCCCCCTTTCATTTACGATATGTGTCCATGCGGTCCCATGGACACTTTGTCGATGTGACCGCATAGACAATTTTTTTTTTTTTACGTTAATGTTCCTTTTGTCTCATGGATGACCTGTATATTCTCCATATGGCAGATCTTTAGTGATAGTGTATGTGCCCGATCACCTTGATCTTAATTTCCTAGGGAAAAGCTTGAACCTCGAGTTATATAATAGGACTTTCTGCCTCACTTCGAACTCTCGTCTCTAAATGTGTAGATCATGCCATTTTTCGGTGCGTTCTTTGATAAGTTTCAAGCTTTCATAAGCTTCCATTCTGAATTCATCTAACTCATTGAGTTGTAATAAACACTTTTCATCGACGGCCTTCAAATCTATGTTCAATTGTTTCATAGTCCAGTATGCTCAGTGTTCTATCTCCAGTGGGAGGTGGCACGCTTTTCCAAAAACTAGGCAGAATGAAGACATGCATGTTGGTGTCTTGAATGCTATCCTATATGCCCACAATGCATCGTCCAACTTTTTAGACCAGTCTTTTCTGGTGGAATTCACCGTGACCTCTAATATTTTCTTCAGCTGCCGATTGGACACTTCGACTTGCTCGCAGGTTTGTGGATGATATGGGATTGCTTTACGATGTTTGACCCCATATTTACTTAATAATTGCTCGAACTAGCGATTGCAAAAGTGTTTGCCCCCGTCACTAATTATTGCCCGCGGTGTGCCATTTCTGGTAAAGATGTATTTCTTCAAGAACCCAATTACCACTTTCGCGTCATTCATTGGTAATGCAACTACTTCTACCTATTTTGATACATAATCAACCGCTACCAGGATATGCTGATTTGTAGACGATGGGAGAAACGGTCCCATAAATTCGATTTACCATACGTCAAATATCTCGATTTCCAATATACTGTTTAGTGGGGGATCTTTTTTTTCTGTTTTAAGAAAAAGAAAATCTTATGGATCATTGTACATTTCAATTTGAATTAGGGATTCCGTGTACAACTATAAGTGGTCCTTAACTACATATCTATCTGATCATATATTTAACAAACTCAAAGGCGTCTTTGAATAACGTAGGCTAATAAAACCCTGACTGTAAGATCTTTGCAGCAGTTTTTGTAGCTCCCAGGTGCCCTGCATAGGCAGATGAATGACAATGCTCAAGAATCTCAGGTACTTCATCTTCAGATATACACCTTCTAACCATTTGATCTATAGAACCCCAAATAATTCTAGACACCTTAGTGATACTAAGACATGAATATTGGATGATTAAAGTATACTTCAAATTTTTAGTCTCATTTGAGACCCATTTTCGACATAGGAAACATTCGATTTGGAACATGATATCTTAATAAAAGTTGTATCTCTTTGAGTTAGCTTTCCAACGCACTTTGAATTACCTCAATCGGATATCGGGAGAAGAAGTTATGATAGAAACACTGAAAGCTATGTAGTGTCAACCGGACTACAGCATGTCGACCGAAACTGCCTGAAATGAAAACTCTCATTTTTCTCTAGAATTTAAATATTTATTTTCATCAATTATTTTCTCAAAGGACCACCCATGTTTTTGGCAATAAAAACCACACTAAATTGAAGCATTTAAACTCAAACTTAAACGGCACCCATGTTTTCTCTCTTAAATGAAATTTAACCCTTTATTTGCTTTAAGTTATGAGATATTTTCCTATAAATAGAGACCTCATTTCACTCATTTTTTCTCACACCAAAAGCAAGAGCTTTTACATACTAAAAAAAGAGTTTCCAAGAGAGAAAAAGAGAGGGAGGAAAACTATTTTTCTTAGAAGTTTAAGGAGTGTCTTCAAGCATCAATTCTCAACGGTTTTCAAACATCCAAGGAGTGCATTTCTTTCAACGCCCAAGTTTCATCGAAGTTTTCAATCCAAGTTTTCAAAGTTTCAAAAGCATCAACCAAGGTAGGTAGAGGTGCAATGTGTTTAATCGTGTTAACTTATAAGTTTCTATTCATGTTAATGTTTGTATGTCAAATGGTAATCCGGTACGGCATATCCCTCTATGTTAATGGTTGTATGTCAAATGGTACTCCGGTACGGCATACCCCTCTATGTTGAAGAAATGTTCGTATGTCAAATGGTGCCTCCGGGTACGGCATGTATGAAAAGTTATAAAGTTAATGTTTTGAAATGTATAGCTTGATCACGAATGCACCTATGACACCTATTGAGTTTTTCAACTCACGGGTTTAATCCCATCTCTACAGATTGAAGGAATTCTACCACGGGCATTGATGGAGGAGAAGATGGAGAGTGATGCAACGAGCCCATGGAAATCCGGTGAATAAGTGATTTGGATTTATTTTTATTAAATGTTTTCCAATGCTATTTCTTTAAAGTTTTGAATAACGCAGAATGTGAGAACAAGTTATGTTTTCTTCAAATAAATTACATTTTGTTGTTTTGAAAAATGATTTAGTGTTTTTGTTTAAAGTATTTTGAAGTATTGTTATTTATATTATTATCCGAAGATGTAAGCTTCCACTAAAACGTATAAACTTGTTACTAAACCACCGGTTAAGCTAAGTAAAGTAAGTAGCGTTCCGGTCCACTAGGGGTCGGGGCGTTACAGCATGGTATCAGAGTAAGATTTAGCCGGTTTTGTAGACCAAGTATGTTTTTTTTTTTAAAAACAAAAGGAAAATGAAAAGTTTAAGGTATTCCATGGCATCGTGCATCCATCCATCAATCTCATCCTATGGCCCAGGTATGTTCATGTTTAAAGTTAATGATTATGTTTATGTTATGATGCTTTGATATGATTTAGAGATGTGTTATTTAAAGATATGTAATGGACTTGGGCAAAAGCTAAGGGCTTAAAGGGAAATGCATGATATGAAAGTTTAAATATTTGCATGTTTTCTTTAAGTAAAGAAAAAGTATGATGTATGTGAAAATGCAATAGATATGGCTCGTAGAACGGATAGGGCGTATAGAGAAGCATTGAACCGTAGAATTGCTATTCATTCCTATGAAAACTATGTAATTGATCCGACCCGACCGCTTAGCGAACATGTGTATGACATCTATTAGAGATGCATGACGGCGGTTAATGCTGATATGGAGATCACGCATGTTGAGGCCATAAATAACGTCATACACTCCTTCTCACCTCAATGGGAAGATATGGGAGTCACGGTTAGGGATGAAATGTTAGAAGGCAACCCAAACCTGTTCGAGTTTGAGAGGTATTGCCATGCCCTGATTGATTTGTGGGATGATGTAATCCATGAGGAGCCTGAGGAGGAACCTTTGGCTGAGGAAGAAGATCCCGAAGAAGAACCCGAGGATGATTTAGAGAATGATCCCAAGCCTGAGCCACAGGTTGAGATCGACATAGAGTCTGGACCTGAGGCGGAAGACTCCTCCGAAGATGAAGTTCCACCAAAGAAAATCCGTAGAACTTATAGGGATTAGATTTAAATCCTTGTAATAGCTTCCCTTATGTCAAGAAATAAAATAATATCTTCTTTGCTTTAGTATTCGAAGAATGAAACTAATAAGAACCATATGCTTTGTCTAAAGGAAATGGCCCGCGCAAACCAAAACTTAATAAAAGACCTCCTCCGAGCGGTTCAAGACCTAGGCAAGCAAAACCCGAACCAAGCTCAACCCCTATCACTAGTTCCTAATGTTCCAAATCATGCTTCAGTGGTCGAGCAATTTCGAAGGTACAAGCCCCTACCTTCAACGGAGCAGCTGATCCACTTGCAGCCGAGGAGTGGCTTCGCAAGTTGGAGCGTATATTCCGATTGATAGGGTGCACGGACGCTCAGAAAGTCCAGTGTGCTGAGTTCACGTTCTCCGGTGATGCAAGTCACTGGTGGGACTCAATGTCAAGGACAAGGACCCTCGAGCAACAAGCAGAATTGACTTGGGAGCAATTCAAAGAGGAAGTAATGGACAAGTACTTTCCCCAGTCCTTGAGGGATCACAAAGAAAGTGAATTCCTCCAACTCAAGCAAAAGACTATGTCCCTGCTTATGTATTGTTTGATTCGGGAGCTACACACTCCTTTGCTTCAACAACTTTTATGGCTAAATCTAGTATTTCCTGTGATAAGTCGGAAGGTACATTAGAAGTTAGTATTCCTTCGGGCAACCCTTTGAATACTGATAGAATAGCCAAGTCAGTAAGTATCGAAGTTGAGGGAAAACCAATGGAAGCGAACCTATACATGATAGAAATGAAGGATTTTGATGTAATACTAGGCATGGATTGGTTAGGTTGTAATTACGCCACCATCCGATGTAAGGAAATGGAAGTATCATTTCAGAAACCAGGAGAGAAACCATTTTCGTTCCTTGGAATGAAGACGAAACCCCTTATTCGACTAGTATCGACTTTACAAGCTGAGAAGATGTTGAGAAAAGAAACATGTCAAGGATATCTAGTAAGTATCTCAGGAGGGAAACAGGAGACGATAAGGGTTGAAGATGTACCAGTAGTACGGGAATTCATAGATGTGTTTTCAGAAGATCTATCTGGTATTCCACCCGATAGACAAGTGGAATTCACCATATACCTATTTCCCGGGGCGACACCAGTATCTAAGGCCCCATATCGAATGGCCCCAAAAGAACTACAAGAATTAAAAAAGCAGTTGCAAGAACTCCTAGATATGGGCTTCATACGACCAAGCGTATCTCCATGGGGGTGCGCTAGTGTTGTTTGTAAAGAAAAAAGATGGAAGCATGATGATGTGCATCGATTATAGGGAGATAAATATATTAACCATCAAGAATAAGTACCCACTTTCGAGGATCGAGGATCTGTTAGATCAACTGAAAGGAGCTAAGGTATTTTCCAAGATCGATTTATGATCGGGATACCATCAACTGAAAGTAGAGACAAAGGATATACCTAAGACAGCTTTTAGAACTCGATATGGACACTACGAGTTTACATTAATGCCATTTGGGCTAACCAATGCACCTGCAGTGTTCATGGACCTGATGAATCGAGTGTTTCATCAATACTTGGATAAGTTTGTCATAGTCTTCATCGATGACATTCTGATATATTCCAAGAGTAAGGAGCAACATGAAGAGCACTTGAGAATAGCCTTAGAGGTATTACGCAAGGAGAAACTGTATGCCAAATTCAAGAAGTGCGAGTTTTGACTTGAACGAGTTGGATTTCTTGGACATGTAGTTACTGCCCAAGGGATTGAAGTAGATCCAGCAAAAGTAGAAGCAGTAACCAACTGGAAAACACCAACAAATGCTGGCGAAGTACGGAGTTTTCTTGGATTGGCTGGATATTATAGGAGATTCATAGAAGGATTCTCCAAAATAGCTGGACCAATGATGTAGCTTACAAGGAAGGGAGTAAAATTCCAATGGACGGAAAAATGCGAATAAAGTTTCCAAGAACTTAAGCAGAAGTTGATATCAGCACCCGTATTAACAATACCTGAAGGTACAGAAGGGTTTGTTATATACAGCGACGCATCCAAGCAAGGATTGGGATGTGTACTAATGCAGAATGGAAAAGTAATAGCCTATGCTTCAAGACAATTGAAGAAACATGAGCAGAACTACTCGATGCATGATTTAGAACTTGCAGCGGTAGTACACGCTTTGAAGATATGGCGACACTACTTGTATGGATGAAAGTTTGATATCTACAAAGATCACAAAAGTCTCAAGTATTTCTTCACACAGAAGGAATTGAATATGCGACAAAGACGATTGTTGGAATTGGTGAACGATTACGACTGCACTATTCACTACCATCCGGGTAAGGGTAATGTTGTGACCGACGCTCTAAGTAGAAAATCAATGGGACAATTGATGCCACTACCCACCTCTCAAGTAGAGTTAGTCAAGGACTTGGAAAAGTTATAGATCGAAGTGGTTACCACACCAGGACAAGTCACTGCTCGTCTAGCAGCTTTAATAACTCGGCCTACTCTTAGATATCGAATTATAGAAGCACAAAATAAATTTTTGTAGAAGATTAAGAATGAAGTTGGTACCAATAAGAAAAAGGACTTTGGAATAGCTGCGGATCAGGCACTGACATTTAGAGGAAGAATTTGCGTGCCTAAGGATGAAGCCTTGAGAAATGAGATATTGAAAGAAGCTCATTCCACCCCGTACACCGCACATCCTGGTGGTACAAAAATGTATCGAGATCTTTGAGATACATTTTCGTGGAAAAATATGAAAAGAAGTATAGGGCTGTACGTGCAAAAGTGTATGGTATGTTAACAGGTTAAGACAGAACACCAAAAACCAGCTGGATTGTTAAATCTACTAGATATACCTGAATGGAAATGGGAAAATATCACGATGGACTTTGTGATTGGATTCCCGAAGTCAACAAGAGGAAATAATGCTATATGGGTAGTAGTGGATCGACTAACGAAGTCAGCTCATTTTCTTCCAGTGAAAATGACATTCAGTTTAGACCAATTGGCACAGTTGTACATTAAAGAGGTTGTGAGATTACACAGTGTATCTGTATCCATTGTGTCTGACAGAGACCCGAGGTTCACGTCCAAATTTTGGAAAAGTCTATAAAGAGCTATGGGAACGAAGCTGAACTTTAGTACAGTATATCACTCTCAGTCCGATGGTCAGTCTGAAAGTACCATCGAAACTTTGGAAGATTTGCTGAGAACATGTGTTTTGGATCTATGAGGTAATTGGGAGTCATACTTACCTCTAGTAGAGTTTGCTTATAATAACAGTCTCCAAGCAACTATTGGAGTGACACCATAAGAAGCTCTCTATGGTAGAAGATGTAGATCCCCTGTTCACTAGGATGAAGTCGGAGAGAAGAGAGTTTTGGGACCAGAAATAGTTGAAAGGACGGTCAAGGTAATCGATACGATTCGTGCAAGAATAAAAGCAGCACAGGATTGACAAAAGAGCTATGCAGATACAAGGAGGAAGGATTTAGAATTTCAAGGTGGGGATAAAGTGTTTCTGAAAGTAGCACCAATGAAAGATGTACTTAGATTTGGAAGGAAAGGCAAGCTATGACCCCGGTATATCGGACCTTTTGAGATACTTGATAGAGTCGGAAATGTGGCTTACCGACTAGCTTTGCCACTTGAATTATCGACAGTGCACAATGTGTTTTATATATCGATGATAAAGAAGTATGTACATGATCCTAATCATGTAGTGAGCTATCAAACCTTGGAGGTACAGAAAGATTTGTTGTACGAGGAGCTACCGATCAGGATATTGGATCGAAAAGTGCATAAACTAAGTAATAAAGAGATTCAACTGGTTAATATACAGTGGAATCATCACGGCGTAGAAGAAGCCACTTGGGAAAAAGAAGAAGAAGCCAAAGACAAGTATCCAACACTATTCGCTCAATCAAAATGTAAATTTCGAGGACGAAATTTTAATTAAGGTGTGGGGGATGTAGAATCCCAAATAATTCTAGACACCTTAGTCGCACTAAGACATGAATATTGGATGACTAAAGTATACTTTAGATTTTTAGTCTCATTTGAGACCCATTTTCGACATAGGAAACATTTGATTTGGAAAATAATATCTAAATAAAAGTTATATCTCTTTGAGTTAGCTTTCCAACGCACTTTGAATTACCTCAATCGGATATCGGGAGAAAAAGTTATGATAGAAACACTGAAAGCTGTGCAGTACCAACCGGACTACAACCGGTCGACCAAAACTGCCTGAAATGAAAACTCTCATTTTTCTCTAGAATTTAAATATTTATTTTCATCAATTATTTTTTCAAAGGGCCACCCACGTTTTTGGCAATAAAAACCTTACTAAATTGAAGCATTTAACCTCAAACTTAAATGACACTCATATTTTCTCTCTTAAATGAAATTTGATCATTTATTTGCTTTAAGTTATAAGATATTTACCTATAAATAGAGACCTCATTTCACTCATTTTTTCTCACACCAAAAGTAAGAGCTTTTACATACTAAAAAAAGAGTTATCAAGAGAGAAAAAGAGAGGGAGGAAAACTATTTTTTCCTAGAAGTTTAAGGAGTGTCTTCAAGTATCAATTCTCAACGGTTTTCAAACATCCAAGGAGTGCATTTCTTTCAACGTCCAAGTTTCATCGAAGTTTTCAATCCAAGTTTTCAAAGTTTCAAAAGCATCAATCAAGGTAGGTAGAGGTGCAATGTATTTAATCGTATTAACTTATAAGTTTCGATTCATGTTAATGTTTGTATGTCAAATGGTACTCCGGTACGGTATATCCCTCTATGTTAATGGTTGTATGTCAAATGGTACTTCGGTACGGCATACCCCTCTATGTTGAAGAAATGTTCGTATATCAAATGGTGCCCTCGGGTACGGCATACCCCTTCATGTCAAATGGTGCCTCCGGGTACGGCATGTATGAAAAGTTTGATAAATTTCCACTTTGTACCGTTTTAGTCCCCGAACTCAATCTTCTTGTTTATTGACCTCTTTTCTTCGACTATTTTGTTCCATCATCTCATATTAACCTCCAATTTGTACTTGACACCATCAATTCTTCGGTTGCTCCTTTGATTCATCTTTTGGATATTTGCACTTTGGTCCCTGAACTATTATTTGGATTCATTTTGTTCCTTTTCGCTTCTTTTTCTTGTGAATTTCATCAAGTCCATCAGAAGACCCTACAATTTAAGAATAAAGCGAATTTAGGTCACATTTCAAACACTTCGATCGTATTTTAGTCATGTTTGTGAGTTATATAAGTGCATAAAAATACACTTATCAAATCCCCCAAACTTGAACTATTGTTTGTCCTCAAACAAGATAGTAACTTAAATCTCAACAAATATGGCTTAATAACCTGCCTTATCTCAGGAGTGGAATTTAGTAATTAACACAGGAAACCGTTTCAATAGTGTGAGAATAGAATTTACCTTTACTTGTTGGATGCAAGACTCACCGTGTGTGTGTGTGTGTGAGCTCATACCAACTTAACAAGCTCATGATTGGTTTAATCCCGGCCCCAAAATGGTCAAATATACCCTTACTTCGCTCGAGAGATACACAACCCCCCTAAACTTATTTTTTTCACTCATTTATCCCGGGGTTGTCTTTTAAAGTTAAGTGTTTAAGTAATTGTAGTACTTACTCTCTCTTTGTTTGGATAGATCCCTCCATCACAGGTTCGCACGTCAACAAGTAAAGGCTCTCTTAGATTTGATCGCTTTAACACTCAAGATTTAACTAGGTTACTTGCCTCGCCTTGAAGGTGTGACTTTTATCAACCGAATGTCCAGGGACTTTTTCCATACTATCGTAATCTGTATTTAAATTTTTTTTAATGTCATCTTCTCATTTGCTTTCTATATAATCCTGCAGCGAGCTTTAGGCTGAGGTTTCCCAAACCAGTTGGCCTTAGGGCACTAGGTTTCAAACCCTTACTGGCTTATTTATTCGAGTTATAAAGGTTCGATCAGATGACTTTTTATTGACCTCTTTCTCTCTTGCTTTCTATATACCCCTGTAACGAGCTTTGGGCCCGATCACTCCCAAACTAGTTGTCTTAAGATACCAGATTTCGAGATATCCTTAAAGGCTTACTTGTTCGAGTCATAAAGGCTTGAATAGATATCTGGTCTCTGGAATTAACCCCAATTTAAGACTTTCTCCTAGTTTTCATCTCACTTGTCTGGGCAATCCACACAGCGTAATTCATGCATGGAGCCCCCACTTATCTCAATGTTCCCCTATAATTGTTAAACTGTCTCCAAACTATTCATTAAGGCATTTTGGTTTATGGATCTACATTACTTAATGGCTTTATCTAATAGGGATATTTTGGTTTCTCCTACTTTATTCAAACCCAATCACTCACCTGACATATATGGCATGAGTGGCGTGCATGTGGAATGTCAAGTTAATCAAATTCTACACTATATTTATAGTTCCTTACACATACCTATTCCAATAATCAAATCATTGTCGGCAAGGCTATCAAACCCACACAGGCATGCAATGGACTTAATATAGCATATTGCTACAATAATCACTCATCAAGCACACAGTATGCAACCAGTGTCAAAGGATTGATGGATTGTGATCGTTTCAAAAAAAGATTACATTACATGCCGATAATTTAGTTTCCAAAAGAGTCACGTCCAATATATGCCACCACCCCCAAACTTATACAGTACATTGCCCTCAATGTGAAAAGTAAAGTTTTAAAAAGGCATAATTTGAAGGACAAATGCAAATTAGAGTTAGCAAATGAGTAAAATAAAACTCTCCTGATCACTGTGGTGGTGGTGACTAATAATTGGGTCCTGCGGTGTCGTCGCCTAGTGGATCTGACTGCTGGACTTGCTTTGCTTGCACGACTCTCAACTTGCTACTCTGTACTCTAACTTTGCCCTCCATGCTACGAATTCAGTCCCAAGTGTCTTTCACTCTTATCTGTATTCCATCCACTCTTCCCACATATATGCTCAGACGCTCTTTTATAGTTTCCATCTCCCTCCTAGTTGATCGGGCCTAATAATATGCCTGCTGTGCTATTGTTTGAGTGGTACTGATATGACGTCGGGTTGTCTGTATGCCAGTCGTCAAAGCCCCTAGGCTTGCTGGATGCCCTTTATATCGCGGTTGGTTCTTGTGAGAGTCGTAAACATCTGACGTAGTAACTGTGTATTATCTCTCGGCGGTGATGGTGGTGGTGCCTGGGGCATCTTAGCATCATCCGGTCCTAGGCCCTACGCAGCGTGCTGCTGCCTTTGTCGCTCTCTCTCTTGTTAGTCCCGATGTCTTATCTATACTCGCTCTTGAGCCTCAAATGTAGTACGCTTTATTTGAGGGCCAGGTTTTTCAAGCACCTCCTATGGTTAGATTGTAACCCCTGCAGCCTGGCATATGCTGCTGATGAGGCTAGAGAAGACCAAAGTGGTACGCCGATCCCTCCAAGTGCCCAAGGTGTGGATTTGATTGTAGATAAGGGTGGCGAGGTCTATTTTGCAACCCCGAACTAGATGATAAATGAAGCCTGCTGTTTGATCAAGAAATATGGTTCTGTGTGATGTGGGCTTGATGTTGTGGCACATGAATAGCCATAGAATGGCTATGGACGGTGTAAGCTCTATCTGATGCCACTCAGCAGTCGCTAGGGGCCATGTATTTTTTCTTCTTAACAAAACCTTAGCTACTTCATTCTAGTTGAATCGGTGGGAATGGGAACCACGTTTTCCATGTTTAGCTGATAATAATCGTGGATAACATCTGAGGAGAACAAAATCTATTTTCCTCGCACCCATGTCTGATGTATATGCTCTGAACCTGGGAAATCGATTTCACTGTTGAAATTGGCAAAAAACTCTCAGACTAGATTTTCATAAATTGGGTGATGTCTCTCTACCACTTTAACCCAACCACAAATCTGGACTAGATTCACCAATACAAATCCCGAAAAATCTTCCAGTTTAACTAGCCTTCAGGATTCATCGTCCAATGTCGTATGATGCTCTCATACCGGGCCATGGTTTCAGCATTTAAGAATCTCTGTAATCCCCCTTCGAGTTTCCTCGTTCTTGCAGCTCCGGAAGATGAACCAACTTTTTCTTTGCCCTTCGAAGTTCTTTTCGACGGCATCCTGCAAAAAAAAAAATATATAAATAAAAATTTCAATGGCAAAACCATAGAATGCAATGAAAAAGGTATGTCAAAAACACAAAAGTCGACTTTTGATACATGAATCCCCCGAACTCGCTTGTAGATGCATGTATAATGCATTGGTGTGCAATATTCAAAACATGATGTTCAAGATAGTGGAAATATTGCACCAATAGGAGAAAACAACACAATTAGGCCCAAACATGCACATCATGAAAATTCGACCCATGATCGAGTGTGCACTTTTGACCTCGGGCATCATCGAAAAATATGGAAAATCTTCTAGGCCATCCCGGGCATATGGAAGTATTCAATATAGTCTAGTACATATTCAAGTTACACGTAATTCAAAGTTCGCTTGGGTTGTCAAAATGGGGGCAAAGTAGGGGACGTGAGGTGCTATGACTTAACCATTTTTGTGTCTCTGTGTTGTGGTATTGGATTTGTATGGTTTCTAATTCCTTTGTCATGGGTGTTTAACACAGTATAGCATATTTTTCATATCGCTGCCCTAGTCAAAGGCTGATTCACCAAAAATACACATTAATTCTCCTGTAGGCATTTCGACAAACACATCGTGTGCATAATTTAGATTCTTCTCAATTTTAGAATCTTTATCAATACTATTAGTACCCAAAGCATAGATCATAACCATTAGACAACCCATCATCTACCTAGTCCCGTTCTCCATAATTGTTAAGCAAAATTTAAAATATACTCAACAATCGAACATAAGGAAGGGAGAGGTGGAGAGAGACATACCTTGAGATGGATTGAGTGGTGATGAATGTGTGATGTTCTTGACAAAATTTGATCCAAAGCTTGAGATGGTATTCAAAATTGTTGTGAGGTGTGAATTTCGGGCCCTAAAGTTTGTGAGATGAGTGAAGGGAACATGTTAGAGGGGTGGGAAATGAAGGGCCAAGTTACGGGTTTAAAAACTCGTAATTGGCAGTGCCATGTGGCCGCATAGCTTTATTCCATGCGGTCGCATATGGACACTTTGTCGATGTGACCGCATAGACAAATTTTTTTTACGTTAATAAATAAAATAAAACAAAACAAAATAAAGTAAAAAAAATTGATTTTCCCCAAAGAACACGGCCTTGACCTTTCAACACCCTAAACTTTTCAAAGTTAGATTTTTAAACATCTTGGTGCGTGTGTGGGTTTTAACTTAGTGCCAAAACTACTATGAACTCTCAATCACACATTGGCCCTTTAAATCTTTGAAAATTACATTTTGTCTTGAAATGTGTGAATTATAGTCCCAATCGCCCAAAACCACTTCAAGCTTACCGAACATGTGCTCCATGCCTTGGAGGTAGAATTTACCCAATTCAATATTAAACAAGTCCGAACTCTTGAATCATTCCTGGAGTCTATGTCTGGCGGGCGTTGGCACTTTTGTTCGTGTGAACGGTGCTTAGACTCTATTGATATAAATGGATGATCGATGACCTAATTAAAAATGCAAACATGAAATTAAGATTTCCTAAGCTAATGCAAACGAAGATTAAAAAAATTAAAGGATGCAGTGGGTTGCCTCCCACTCAGTACTAGTTTATAGTCGATAGCTTGACTCCTCCACTTCTGCTTCAATTAGGCATTCTGAGTTGAACTGTGGTCTTTTGTTTGGAGAAGTCCCCGCCCCAATAGTGTTTCAGCCTTTGCCCATTAACTATGAATGTTCCTTTTATTTCATTGATGACCTGTATAGCTCCATATGGCAGATCTTTAGTGATAGTGTATGGACCCAACCACCTTGATCTTAATTTCCTAGGGAAAAGCTTGAACCTCGAGTTATATAATAGGACTTTTTGTCTCACTTTGAATTCTCGTCTCTAAATGTGTAGATCATGTCATTTTTTGGTGTGTTCTTTGATAAGTTTCGAGTTTTCATAAGCTTCCATTTTGAATTCATCTAACTCATTGAGTTGCAATAAACACTTTTCATCGGCGGCCTTCAAATCCATGTTCAATTGTTTCATAGCCCAGTATGCCCGGTGTTTCAAATCTACGAAAAAAGTCAAAAAGAGTGCTTAGATGTTAAAATAAAATTATTAAATAGAACAAATCAAAATGATATTAATTAAAATGAAATAAAACACAACAAAATAACATAAAATGCAAATATGAATGTTCGAATTAGTGTCAATATAAATAAAATTAAACGAATACTCAATCCTCAGCAACGGCGCCAAAAACTTGTTCATGAAATATTAATTTTTTCCTATCGCGGTCCTTCTATAAGAGCTCATTTAACATAATTTTTTGAGGATATTACATTTTGATCTGATATGCATCAAAAAATGACCAAATATTTTTGACTAATAATAATGGGTAACAATGAGATTGACAACGTCAACGTGTGAAGTTTGACCGATACTTGCAACCTCATTGATAAATTCTTCACCATTTCCTTTGGATTCTTTAAAAATCTTTATCGCTACGAGATGATCACTGTGTAACTTTCCTCTGTACACACTAGCGAAGCCCCCTTCTCCTAAGTTGTTGTTCAAGAAATATTTTCTTTCAATTAAGGTCACCGCAAGTGTACGGTTCGTTAACAAGTAATAAAGTGGATTTTTAGAGTCCGAATATCGTCCCACAGAGATTAAGTAGTTTAATTTTACCTATCGTAGCCTTAACCGAAATTAAATTGCTCAATGTGAATGTTTAGTTAAAAAAACCCTAATTTTAGAAAGAAAATCCTAAATTGGAATGCAAACCCTAATTTATGAAATTTTTACGATTGAAATGAGATTAATATGCAAGACACGATTTTTAACAACCTAGAATGCAAAACAAAGATTGAGAACGCAAATTTGTTGTATTCAATGTAAATTAAGCGTACTAGGATCACAATTTTCCATGCAACAATCACCTTAAACCTTAATTTTACAACATGACAACACGATTGAGTTGTTGACGAATCAATGCTCCTAAATCTATCCAATACTCTCTTACGAGATGTATTGATCCTATTTTTACATACCACGGCCTATATCTCTATGAAAAGTACATAAATAAAAATGCATGCGATTTTGTAAGCACTTAGAGATTCACGTAGGTCATAGCGGTATATTTCTATCCCCTATCGGACCCTACAATGATTTATATAGTGTCAAAATTATTCTACTTCTCTCGAATGCAAGAACAAGTCACCCAAACTCAAACAATTACGGGCCCTTAATTGCGAAAAACAATAATTGTATATAAATCATTCAAACAAGCAAAACGTGTTTTGATGTCAAATTGTAAAATTAGAAATTTAAAGTTCTCAGCACATGGTACATCGATCTCCTAGTACATGTAAATCTAGCCTAACATGGAAATAATGCCGAAATACGTCATATATTGAAGAGGAAACATCACCAGGCTATAAATTCTTGATAAATCTTCTTGATCTTTGTGTAATCCTTCGTTAATTCAGCTCAAAATCGTCTCCAAGATGTGGTTTCTTGCCTCCCAATGCGTTCTGCCTCGAAACATGACGGCTCTAGGTTTTTATATTGAGTTCAAATCGTGTTCCAATAGAGTTTAACGCAAAACGAAAACTGTAGAATCGTCCCGAATTTTTACACCATGTGATTGCATGGTACAAGTGATTTGGGTCCTGAAATTTCCTTTTAGGTTGTGTGCGGCCGCATGGAAATAACACCATGCGACCGCATGGTTCAATAAATTCTCAATTTGTACTTGGCACCATCAATTCTTCGATTACTCCTTTGATTCATCTTTTGAATATTTATACTTTGGTCCCTGAACTATTACTTTGATTCGTTTTGGTCCTTTTCACTTTTTTCCTCGTGAATTCCATCAAGTCTATCAGAAGACCCTACAATCCAAGAATAAAGCGAATTTAGGTCACATTTCAAACATTTTGATCATATTTTAGTCATGTTTGTGAGTTATATTAGTGCATAAAAACGCACTTATCAGTTGTCACTGAATGAATTTGACATTTTTCTGAGATTCAAGTAGATGTATCTTTTTGGTGCAAGATTTATCCCTTCAAATTCAAGATGCACGTCCTCTGGTTAAAAATGAACAAGATTACGATGATGACTAGTCATTGACTATGGTTGTTGCTAAAATACCTAAAAATAAAAACATTGCCTACTTTTATAAATTGAAGAACTAAATAGAAATTGCATGAATTTGAGACAGAGTTACCTGAGATGAAAATCAGTTTCGATTTACATTTTTCTGCATTCGAAGTCAAAACACGTGTTAGAGTTGAAAAAAACTAGAAAAAAGGGAAATCACTTTTGATAGTGTACTCTCTTCAGCATGTAAAATCCTTACAAGGCATCAACATTTGATTTCATATTGTTGTGAAATAAATTTATGATTCAAGATTTCCTGTCAAATTGTCTATTATACCAAAAGGAAATGGCTAGTTTGTAATTCAACAAATTTTATGTTGTTAAGTTGTGAAGCCTAATTACTACTACTTCGTGGAACTGGTCAGGGATCGACCTCCGCGGTGTGGTCGCCATGAGGGTTGGAAATTAAGCAATCCTTAGTCTTTATGTATTATCATCAAATAGAGAAAATGAGAGAATAGATGAGGTATGATTGATATTTTTCTTGTAAACTGTTTTCATCACAGTGAGTTATTGTAGCTGCGAGAGAAGATGTAATCTTACATTGAAACGAATCTCTATACATCTTGCATGTTCTTGATTGTTTATTTTGTTTCTTTAAATTGATTGCTCTTGGTGGGATATAATTAAGGTTTATAATTTTCAACAGAAATGATTTAGATTCTGATTTAAATTAAGATCACAAAACCAGTATAGATAGCATTGCTAAAAGACAAACTTTGAAAAAGCAATGACTTTATGGTGAATATTATTATGTTCACTGTTTGATAGGAATTAATATCAAAATTTTAATTTAAGTTAAAGTCAACAATTAGGTTCAACCACATATTTATCGGTTCCACAATTTCTTAACTATATATTTGATCAACTTCTATCAAAATCTACTTAAAATTTGATTTTGCCCCTGGGGCATAACCTAGTGGTGCAAATGACAGGAGTGAGGTAGTCTCAACCTTACTGGCAGCTGTAGTGTGAATGTTCGATTCCTAAGATATGAAATTGGATACAGGCAAACTCTTGTTCCCTGCTCTGTTGGGGCACATCCCGCGATTTACCTCCTTCACGATACTCCAGGGACGGGGCGGTGGGGGCCCTCAAGGTTGGGGTTCAAACCTTTTTTTTTTAACATAAAATTTGATTTTACTCCCCACCTAACAAGTAAGAATGATTTAAAATCCACCTTAATTTCAGTGGTGTATAGTATTGCATTATATAGAGCTTTACAAGATAGTATAAATGGAATACAAATCAATAATTTACAATGAAATGGAAACCGTGTAAATTAGCCTCCTTCAATTACGTGATTGGCATTAGCATGCTATAGGAAGATTTTGATTGGGGAGTAATATCCTCAATCACAGTATTATTTCCAACACCCCCCCGCAAGCTCAACGTCGGATTTGATCGGACATGGAGCTTGGAACGAAAGAGCTCAAATAGAGGTCGAGGAACACTCTTGGTAAAGATATCAGCAACTTGTAGATGAGATGGGCCATATTGTGTACAAAGTTTTCCCGCGACAACAAGCTCACGAAGAAAGTGGTAGTCCAATTCAACATGCTTGGCCCGCTTGTGTGAAATCGGATTGGAGCTTAAAAAAATGGCACTTTTGTTGTCACATAAGAGAGTGGGCTGCTGAGGCATGGATACCTTGAGGTCATGCAGGAGATGTGTGAGCCAGATGAGTTCAGCGGCAGTGGAGGCAAGGGCACGATACTCAGATTCACAGCTGGAACGAGAGACAGTCGGCTGTTTCTTGGCACTCCTGGAAACTAAATTGTCGCCAAGATAGATAGAATAACCAGAGGTCGAACGACAAGTATCCGGGCAGTCGGCCCAATCAGCATCAGAATAGGCTACAAGAGCACCAGGAGAAGTGGAAGGGTGAAAATGTAGGCCATAGTGAATGGTGCCTTTAACATAGTGGAGGATGCATTTAACAGCCAAAAAGTGATCATCAGTGGGAGCGTGTAAGAATTGATTGACAGAGTTGACAGCATGAGCAATGTTGAGCCTTGTGATAGTCAAGTACTGTAGTGCACCGACGAGGGATCTATAGAGAGTAGGGTCTGAAAATAGAGAACCATCAGCAGAAAGATGCTGAGAAACAACCATGGGTGTGTGAACAGGTTTACTATTAAGTAATTGAGCTCGAGTAAGAATGTCCCGTGCATATTTGAGCTGACTGATGGAGAGACCATCAGAAGTTGGAGTGGCTTCAAGACCAAGAAAATAGCTGAGAGAGCCTAAGTCTTTAGTGGCAAACTCAGAGTTAAGTGTATGAGTGAAGCGGGCAAGAAGTGAAGAATTGTTGCCTGTAATAATGATATCATCAACATAAAGAAGTAAATAGATAATATCGGATTTTTGATGAAAGACAAATAAAGATGTTTCTGCACGGCTGCAAGAAAACCCAAGGCAAATAATAAAGGAGCTGAAGCGCTGAAACCAAGCACCAGGGGCTTGTTTGAGACCATAAAGAGCTTTCTTCAACTGGCAAACATGGTCTGGAAAGCGAGGATCAATTTATCCTGGAGGCTGTTCCATATAAACTTGATCAGTAAGAGTACCATTGAGGAATGCATTTTTGACATCAAGTTGATGAAGGGGCCATTTTTGTGTAACAGTGAGAGAGAGTACAACCCGAACAGTAGTAGCTTTGATTACGGGACTAAAAGTATCAGTATAGTCAAGACCAGGGACCTGTGTATAACCTTTGGCAACAAGGCGGGCTTTAAGGCGCTCAACAGATCCATCAGGTAAGTATTTAGTTCGGAATACCCATTTGGAGCCCACAATGTTGGTGTTGGCAGGGCGAGGTACCAAAACCCATGTGCGATTATTCTGTAATGCATGAAGTTCTTCATCCATGACAGCAAGCCAAGCAGGATTTTTAACAGCAGATTTGAAACCTTTGGGCTCAGTCGATGCAAAAAGAGCAGAAAGAAGACCAGAAGAGCGCAAGAAACTAAGATTGGCTGGATATCGAGTCTTGAAAATGCCAGTTTTAGCTCTTGTAAGCATAGGATGAGTGGCCAACGGGACCACTACAGTAGGTGTGGGATCTACACCAGGTTCAAGAGGAGATGAACTTGGAACCGAGGTCTGTAAAGAGGCACCTGCAAGAGAATGAGGATCCTGCAAAGACTCAATCACTGGATCAGTACACATAATACATGGATTAGAACTGGATTGAGTGAGTTGTGAAGAACGAGTGTCAGGGAGTGGGGGAGGTGGATCTGCATGGGTAAGGCGAGGTTCTAGAAAATTGGAAAAGTTAAAGGAGGATATGGGTTGAGCTTGAGAGGTAGCAATGGAAGGAAAATGAGTTTCATCAAATTGAGCATGGCGAGTAATATAGAGCCTAGAGGTGGAAGGCTCGAGGCAACGAAACCCTTTGTGAGAGGGACTGTAACCTAAGAAAATACATGGGATGCTGCGAGGAGAAAATTTGTTAGGCATATAATCTCGTAAGCAAGGATACACACGACAATCAAAAGGGTGAAAGTTTTCATAGTTCGGAGGGTTACCATACAAAATCTCAAAAGGTGATTTACCTCCAGGGAGTGGTGTAGGCAAACGATTGATGATGTAAGCTGCAGTGCTGAACGCGTCAACCCAAAAGCGAGGAGAAATGTGGGAGTGAAAAAGGAGTGCTAATCCCATCTCAGTTACATGGCGATGTTTTCTTTCAGCACGACCATTTTGGGCGGGTGTGTATGGACATGAGAGCTGATGGTGAATGCCACTAGAGCGGAGATGATCTTGGAAGAAATTACTGGTAAATTCACCACCACCATCACTTTGAAAAATTTTAATTCGAGTGGAGTATTGATTTTCCACAAATTTTTGAAATTGAATAAAAACATTATAAAAGTCAGATTTCAAAGAAAATTATGGCTTCCTCTGTGAGGGAGGAAAGTAACAAACTGAGGAGATGCTGATCAATAGCTTTCCATGCTAGGTATTTGTCACTTGGCGTGAGAGAAGTGGTAGGTTCAAGTTTTGGGGGCTGCACAAGGGTGCCATCAACATGTCCTAATAATTCTTGACTTTCAAGAAGAGGGAGGAGTTGGGCTTTCCAGAAAAGATAATTTGAGGAGGAAAGTTTAATGGTGATCATGTGGATTAAGGTATTGAAAGGAAGAAGGGTGGCAGAAGTTTCAGAAGCCATGAAGGGAAGAAGAAGAACAGGATATGTGGTATGTATGTTAAACCAATTGGCTCTGATACCATAAGAATGATTAAAAATCCACCTTAATTTCAGTGGTGTATCGTATTGCATTATATAGAGCTTTACAAGATAGTATAAATGTAATACAAATCAATAATTTACAATGAAATGGAAACCGTGTAAATGAAATGGAAACCGTGTAAATTAGCCTCCTTCAATTACGTGATTGGCATTGGCATGCTATGGGAAGATCGCAGTATTATTTCCAACAACAAGAGCTATATATAGTAACGGTAATGCAGCACACTACATAGATCACGAGCCAGTTGAATCTAGTTTATCTTATAAATTTCGTAGTAACAGAAAACCAGATTTTCAGTGGAATTAGGGTAATATATGTCAAAGAGCTTGCTATCAATGTGGTTTCCATAATTTTCTTGGAAATTAGGCATCTTCTCACTGTAGTACATACCTCTTTGGCGCATATGAACAGAGTGATATTAAGGAAATGTAACGAAATTAAATGAGAGTTTGGTAAAGAGACATTTACAAATGATCACATCATTCATTTTCTAAATAACGTTGAAGAAATGGATTTCGAACCAAATATCAATAACATAAATGAGATGAAAACTTGGTCAGAATTTCATATGACGAAAACTATTCATTTTCCTTGTGAAGTTTTGGATATGGATAAGCATCACACTCAACCCAGAACAACCCACATTTTGGTTGCGAATAATTGGCCAAAGTAGACTCCAGATTGCCACGAGTTCCACACTGGAAATACCTTGAGTATTGAGATGTTAAGAATTAGGAAGCATAATTTTATTCCACCAAGAGCAATTAATCTGCAGAACTAGAAAATAGAAAGACAATACGCAAAATTTTTAGAAATTTGTTTCATATGATACCATGTCAGTTTCCACCCCTGCTGTAATTTACTATGATAAGAATAAGTTTCCAATAGAAAACCACACGCTAATCTTCTCTAGTCACTCTCTCTTTTACCTACATTCAGGTTACGAATAATGGGCCAATGGAAACTCCAAATTGCCACGAGTTCTACACAGGAAATACCTTGAGTATTGATATTCGCGAATTATTGTTCGATCAAAGTACCGCAAGTGCAATATTCGTTAACAAGTAGTAAAATTGATTTTGTGTCCAAATATAGTTCCCAAGGAGACTGTACTAATTTAAGTTCAAATTAACTTAGCCTTAATCGAAACTATGAAAACGAATTATTTTTCTAAAATTAATATGTAACCACTTAAATTAAGTATGAATGTAGAATTTAAATTAAATAAAATCAATTCAATCTTACTATTAAATGCACATTTACTAAAAATATGATGGCGAAAAGTATACTAGGATCCCGAATTCCCTTTAACCCCAAAATTTAATGACAACACGATTCAATTATGAAGACTAATATTCTTAATCTGTTTAACAATATTTCTTGAGTAGAATTAAAACTATTTTTACATGTGACCCGACTATATTTCTATGGCAACTGCAAACATATAAAAATGCATTAAAGATTTATGAATAATTAAAGATCACGTTATATTTCTATTCCTTGTTGGACTTTACGACAATTGACACTATGTTTAAATTATTTTCAATTTTTCGAAGGTAAAATAAGCCAAAAACTCATACAAATATTTGTGCATACAATTGTAGAGAAAAATAAATCAACATCGATCATTCAGGAATTAAAAAAGTATTTTGAATGTCAAAAATAAATAAAATCAAGAGTAAAAAATTCATGATACATGGCTCATCATAAACCTAGCACAAAAATAATTTAGCCTAACATAATATTAGAATTAAACAAATCAAAGTGAAAAGACGTCACCAAAATTTTATGGAACGTGAATAATTTCCAAAATTCTTTGTACAATTATGGATGATTTATTTGCAAAAAATTTGGAATTATTTTCTCTAGTACTTCAGCCGTCCTCTGTATGCGCGCTCTCTGTCTCTCTGCCGTCGCTAATTCCCTCGCAACTGCGGGTTTTGCGTGTATATATATTTAATATTTATCTATGTTTTTCTCTAGCAGCCGCCTAATTTACTCCAACTGTTGGCTTTGCTATATATATAACCTCCACCGTCCAATTGGTTTTTTTATTTTTTGAATTTTTGTCTTTAACATGAGTCCACGTAATTTTTAATTCCAATTCAATTCAACCACTAAATGGGTTTAGTCCAATTCCAAATCCCACTAAGCCCCTCATGGGATGGTCAAGTTGGTGGAGTAGGTGAACGCGGAGGTCTTTGATCACGAATTCGATTCCCCAACCAAAAATTTTTCGGTTGAGTCTGTCGCACAGGACTTGGCTAGTGTGATTTACCTAGTTGGCGTAGTTTGTAGGCTATTACGATAGTCCGAGTGTTTACCCAGTGCACACCCAAAGGGTAGCGGTTGTTGGTCCCCCTTCATAAAAAAAAAATAATAAAATAAAAAAAATTACATATCCTACTAAGTATAAATTTCATTTCAAGGCCCCATTTCATTTAAAATAATGCACTTCAATCCTTCAATCCAGTTAATTGTGCACCTAATGTCCTTTAGTTCAATTCAAGCCTTTCAATTTCTAAAACGTGAAAGCCAACCTTTCATTCAATGACCATTTTATCATTCTTTCTTTTCCAATTGATTCAAAATGGGTGCAACACTGAAACAAATGAAATTTAACCCAAGTTAAGTAGAAATCAATAATTTGACGATACAATAGTTTAGTAATATGGATCGGATAAGTGCGTTTTGCACACTTATCAATTGAGATGTTGATATCAAAAAATATAATTTTATTCAACTGAAAGCAATTTATTTGCAGAAATAGAGAATATAAACATGGGAAAACTCAAAACTTTTAGAGGTTTGTTTCATATGAGACCAAGTCAGCTTTCACCGCCACTGTAATTTACTATAATAAGAAAAAGTTTACAAAAGAAAATCATATACCATATTTGATATGACCCACCCCTAATCAACCTCGTATGGATGTTGACTAGATGTCAAATTATTTATTATGCTGACGTATAATGATAATCAAAATGTAAGACAACTCATAATGCTGAAAGATATCATCTCATAGTCATAATATAATCATCAACTCAAATCCATATCATTTCTCATCACATTACGTGTAGACCACAAAAAATGTACCATCGGACTGAAATCTGTAATCCGTCTCTCGGGCTAAGTACTTTCGTCACCGGCCTTTGGCCCCGTCCGTAAACGAAAACGGATCTCAAAGACATCTAATAATCCATTTTAGAACACGATTAAGGCTCCTCAGTGGATTATATGTACACGGTCAAGACCCCTTCATCTTCGGTTCAAGACCCTTTAGTGTAGTATAGAACACAACCAAAGCGCCTCAGTGAACTAAAAGAAAAATATATAATTATGGGTATTTTTCTGGCCGATCTTAATATCACGTCTCATTTCCAATTCACAAATGTACCATATATAATCTTTGAAATTCTATATGTATCATAATAAAAGAAACTTTGGTAATCATATGATTGAACAAATAATTAACATAGTTTAATAATATACTTAATTTATAAATACTTTAAAATATTGAAGTTATTCTACCCACCAAATTGTGGATCGATAGCAACTTCAATCTTCTTGACACCTCCTCACATCCAAATACACATTTCGCACCCTTCCCAAGAAATCATCTGTTAACCAAGGTGCCTTAATCATTTTTCTCACCATCAAAAATAATAATTTACCAATAAGAACTTGATGTTTTTTATTTTCAATCTCTAACTCCCAATTACGATCACTAACAATATATATATATATATATATATATATATATATATATATATTATATATATATATCTTTATATAAATTATTTTAACATCAAATCCTCAATATTTAACACTTAATTTTGTTTTCGTACTAAAAAATCCAAGAAAATCAAAAGATTATGAAAAACAGAACTATTTTTCCAGAATATTGAAATTTGACACCAATTTATGTGTATTGGAAAGTGTCACTGAAACTGTTGAAAGAAATAGCACATTCTGGGAAGAATTTTAAAATAGCACCATTGTGATAATTTTCCTAGAAATTTAAAGAAAATGAGTTGTAAAACCAAATCAAGACTATAAATCCTTATTCCAGTCTAATACTTCAGGAACCAAGTGTTTATATCATATAAATACAACAAATTTAAGGTATGAAGCTATAATTTACAAACCTATTTCTTATATTTTTTCCACTTCAACATCTATCTTCCAATTTACATCAATTTTATTTTCTAATACATCAAATATATATCAATAGCATTTAATTCTTGTTAAACTTCAACTATAAGCAATTTATCTATGATCCCTAAAAATTTAATTAAAATATTTTGACTTAGCTCTTGAATATAAAAAGAAATTGGGAACCTAAACTTGAAAAATCACCTACCTCTTCCTTCTTCTTCTTTTCCCATTTTTTTCTTACTTCTTTCTTTTCTCTCGGCCCGTTTTCTCTGTGTGTTTTTGCATAATTGGATTTGTATATATGTGTGTGAAAATGGATTAGTATGTATTCCAGCCTTAATCCTTTTTTTATTCTATTTCCGTTTTTTTTTGTTTGACATTTTTTAGTTTTCATTTCTTTTAGTTATTAAGGTATTATAAAACTCATCTCTTTAAAAGAATTTCGTCCTTGAAATTCAATTGACTAAGTAAGGAAAAGTTGCGGATATTGAGAACGCATATGCTCTTTACTTCTCCATGTCTCTTCTTCTATGACATGATTCCTCTGTAAGACTTTAACCAAAGAAATAACCTTACTACGCAAGACATGTTCCTTTCTATCCAATATCTAAACCGGTTCTTTTTCATATGTAAGATTTCCTTTCAAATACTTTGATAATCTTATATCATAAGTTAAATATGATATCTATTTAGTAAGCCTTGAACATATGGAATAAATATTCAACCGATGCCTTAAATATCATCCTAATTATTAGTATGGGATATCCTTAACTTTTCATTTATTACCTAATGATAATATATACACAACTTCAAGTTGAACTCCTTTTCGAATACAAATATACATTAACCTCATGTGATCAGTAAGTATTGATCTTTCCACCATGTGACAACGCCACAGTTCCTAAATGTCAATTCCAATATAGCCACCTATATATCATGTTTTAATCATATCACTTTAACAATCTACAACATAATCTATATTTTATCATTCCACTTACAGAACACTTTCTAAACCATAACATAAATCGTTATCGTGAATCAATCACTTATCATCTTTAGATACAAGGGCAAATATTTCCTCATAATTTCCTAATAGCTAAACTTTTGACATTTCTATACCGATACAAATTTTGTTCTTTCTTTCTATAAAGAGACAATAATAACATCTTATCCATGAAAATCTATACTCTTTCCATAAATAGGCCGTTGATCTAATCACCAATACATAAGCCTTCTTGTATATCGCATAAAAGACCTTTAATTGAGACAATGACTAAAGCTACTTTCTACAATGAGCAATATTTACAGTTGATGATTGTCTTAGAGTTTGGTCAACATATCATCCATATATTTCATGGCAAATAGACCTTGATAAGAATGGATTATGTTATTCGTGAAATGCAAAATACAATCGAAAATAACCCAAACTTTATATCATTGAAAATTCATCAAACACCTTAATTTCAAAATTTAATTCGAACGTTCCAAATTGTAGGAAATATAACATAATAATCAACAAATGTTCTGGAAAAAGTTAATTAACTTTATAACCCAAATATATCGTCACATTATTTTGCTATAGGACAACCATAACATTCATTTACCTATTATTCACCATATCAATTTATAATCATGTAATTTTGTCATATATCGTCATACCATAGAACCTAAAACTTTTAATTATATCAATTTTCCTTAATATCATAAAATAATAGCCTTCATATTTATCACGTGAACATTTCGCAAATCAATATACCACATGTTCATTTCCCAATCTCAATAAATTTCAACTCTACCATTCTCTATTTTTTTATTCACATAAACATAACTATTTGCACATATCCATTTAATTATATCTCTAATGCAAAAAATTACCCCATAATAAGGAATCATTACGAAGTTTATCCCTATTTTTCTAACATCCCTTATAATCAAACAACTCATAAATAATCGAAATAATTGGAATCACCTAAATGTTAATTTCCTTGATGCCTAAGATACATAATAACATATTGTTATCTATCCATCAACAATTCTTCATTTTATCTTTCAAAATTTCCTATCACATAGCATAACTATACACCATCATGATTTCTATCATCATCCCATGTAAGTAGCCAAAAATCACCACAAAATTTTAATAATACTAGTTATCATTTGGCTTCCAAAATAGTTAAAATTTCTCATTGATTGCCACCAATCACACATTATATCATTTTCCTGTATTTATCGTGCAAGCTATAATTAAAAAATTTCCAGTTTATGCATTAAAAAAATCAAGTAATTTAACATATAAATTGATAATTAAGTGGTTGTAACATCTAAAACTTCGAATGTCTATACATAAACAACCCACAAAGTTTATCAAAATCTGTTCAAATTTTAATAGGTTACATACACCATAGTTCAAACCCAACAACTAATTACATCTCCAACCATCGGATCATTGCAACTACCATACTTATATACTAGTTGTTTCCAAATCTGCTAAAAAAATATTTTCCTATGGTTTTTGGTTTCATACATTCGAGCTTGAGAGCCTGTGATTTCTGCCACCACGATAAGTGATTATACACACTGAACATGTATGATAACTAATGCATGAACCATAAAAATTTTCAAAACCATACTCTAATACCACTTTGACACGATCCTGCCCGACTCACCCTAGTGGACTTGAAACGTAACGTGCACCAATAATAAATACTGATCAGATGTCATATCTATCACAGAGCCTGACTATGAGTCACTACAAAAAAATCTACGTCAAAGTCAATGCTTATGTAAAATATAATGCCATGGGCCCAAAATATTTACTTAATGCTTAATCAATATGAATCAAACACTCAATATGTCATGCGGCTATCATTTTGAAATCATTAGGCTCTTCCAGCTGTAAATAACCAATTGCGGCTTGTAGGAAAATCATGAAAAATTATATGAGTTGGTAACTTAATAAGAGGAGAAATTTCAAAATAATTATACTTTTTCATTTATACACCTTTATCGAAAATCAAATTTACATCATTTAAAAGTCCAAAGTTTAATAACATATAATAATAATAATAATAATAATAATAATAATAATAATAATAATAATAATAATAATAATAATAATAATAATAAAGATGTGAGATAGCTCATAATGCTGAAAGATATCATCACATAGTCATGATATAATCATCAACTCAAATCCATATCATCTCATCACATTACGGGTAGTCCACCAAAAATGTATCCTCTGGCTGAAATCTGTAATTCGCCTCTCGGGCTTAACACTTTCTCTACGAGCCTTTGGCCCCATACGTGAAAGAAAGTGGATCTCAAAGACATTTGATAATTAATTCTAAAACATGGCCAAGGCCATTCAGTGAACTATATGTACACAGTTAACACCCCTTCATCCACGGTCCAAGACCTCTCAGTGTAGTATAGAATACGGTTAAGGCCCCTCAGTGATCTTAAAAAAAAATAATCATGGGTACTTTTCTGGTCAATCTCAATATCATGTCTCATTTCCAATTCACAAATTTACCATATATAATCTTTGAATTTCCATATGTATCATAATAAAAGAAACTGTCATGGTTATCATATGATTGAACAAATAATTCACATAGTTACACATGATTTAATAAAATACTTAATTTATAAACACTTTGAAAATATTAAAGTTTTTCCTCTCACTAAGTCGTGGATCGATCGCGACTTCATTCTTCTTATCACCTCCTCACATCCAAATAGACATCTTGCACCCATCCTAAGAAATCATATCTCTTCACTAAGGTGCCTCAATCATTTTTCTCACCATTAGAAATAATAATTTACCGATAGGAACTTGATGTCTTTTATTTTCAATCTCTTAATCCCAATTACGATAACAATATATATACCTTTATATAAATTATTTTTAACCCCTAATTCTCAATATTTAACACTTAATTTGGTTTTTGTACTAAGAAATCCAAGACAATAACAAATTATTAAAAAAAGCACTATATTTCAAAAATATTGGAAAGTGTCGCCGAAACTATTGACAGAAATAGCACATTTTGGGTAGAATTTTAAAAATAGCACGAATGTGATAATTTTGATCGAAAATTGAAGAAAATAGTTGAAAAACCAAATTAAAACTATAAATCCTTCTTCCAGTCTAATATCTCATGAACCCAGTGTTTATATCATATAAATACAATAAATTCGAGGTATAAAGCTATAATTTACAAAACAATTTCATATTTTTTCCACTTCAACATCTATCTTCCAATTTACATTATTCTTATTATCTAATACTTTAAATACATATCAACAGCATTTAATTCTTGCTAAACTTCAACTATAAGCAATTTATCTATAATCCCTAGAGATTTAATTAAAATATTTTCCCTTAGCTCTTGAATATAAAGAGAAATTGAGAACCTAAAATTGAAAAATCACCTACCTCTTTATTCTTCTTTTCCTTTTTTTTTTTCTTTTTTCTTTCTTCTTTTCTCTCTCTCTGCCTGTTTTTGTATAATTTTGATTTGTATATATGTGTGAAAAATGGATTAGTCTGCCTTAACCTTTTTTTATTCTATTTCTTTTTTTTTCTTCGACATTTTTGACTTTCTCTTCTTTTTTTTTTTTTAGTTATTAAGGTATTACAATAACTATTCTGATTCTCTCATTTGTATGATGGTTATGCAAAACCTAATGGCTCCTTATTTAAAAGAAAAAAAGGGCAAAATTGAAATTAAAAATATGAAATTCCTAAAATGTCCATAATGAAATTTTGATCCAAGTGCTCCGCAAAGCAATAATAATTAAACTCTACAATTTAACATGAGAATTCATTTAAGTTAAGGAAATGAAACAGCAGAATACTTGCAGCTTCCGTACAGAGCTCCTGTTAAAAAAAATGGCCAACAACAAGAACAAGAGGAGGTTCTCTATCCGATTTTCACAACTTATTTTCATGCAAGTAGACTTGGTGTTAGAATCTGAGTGAGACCCGAAATTTTTGTTGAAGATAATTGAAAGTTCTAAAGTATACATTAGGAAGAATTGTGTTTGGAATGCTTTTAGAATCATATTCAAAGTCTGTTTGACAAATTCTAGTTAAAATTCTATTTTGAAGCAATATTGGAAGTTGAAATGTGTGTTGAACATGAAGAGATCAAGATAAAAAATTTTTTGGACATTCGAAGAGATCAAGATAAAAAATTTTTTGGACATTTTATTTTATCTACAACTATACTTTTAGGAATTGTATTGTTCCTTGTATATATTTAGCTCTTATCTACAATTTAGTTAGGTTGTTTAACCTCATTATAAGTTAACACAAATCATAAACGCATTTTTTTTTTGTATTTTTCTCCATATTACAATAAAATCTCTATTCTTTACAAATTGTTTTATTCTTGAGTTCTTGTGGCCAATTACTTCATATTATGGATACAATCACTCATTTTCTCCAACAATTTGGTATTGATTTATTCCGGTATCATATTTGCTTTTCACAATAAACTGATATCATAGCCTTTGGTGTTGAAATTATTGGAAAGATTGAGGCTTTGATCAAGTTAATACTCAATATTTTCTTCCTTGATGGCAACAATGAAGTATGATGTTTCGCTGTTAGATTGAAATACAAGATTCTCTTTATGGCAAGTTGAAAGGTGAACATTACTCCCTCAAATGGATTTGGACGATGTGTTGTTGGGATTTGACAAGATGTCCATAACTTAGACGATCGAGAAGAAACATTGGAAGAATCGAGAGGCTCTATCTCAAATACATATTTATCTTTCAAATAATATTCTTCAAGGCATTTTAAAGAAGAAGTCAAATGTTGTATTATAGGTAAAATTAGAGCAATTATGTATGACGAAGAGTTTTACTAGAAGTTGCATCTCATGCAACATCTATATTCTCATCGTATGACAAAAAGCTACATCTCGTGAAGATCACCTAACTACTTTTAAAAAAATTGTCATTGATTTTAGAGACATTGGAGGTCAAATATGATGAAGATGACTTGGGATTGATTCTATTGTGTTTATTGCCCACCTCATACATGTCTTGTAGAGACATGATATTATGTTGTCATGATATTCTCACCATTGAAGAAATTTATGATGCTCTATATTAAACGGAGAAGATGAAGCATCTTGTAGCATTTGGGGATCATGGCGATGATCTCATTGTTCATGATGATCGTTCGAGGGACAAGTCAAAATCTAACTTCAAAATTTATAATTATTGCAAGAAAAAATGGCACTTGATAAACGATTGTTATAAGTTGTAGAATAAATCAAAGTCAACTATAAATCAACAATAAAAAATTTCAAGATAAGCAAGTATTGCTGAAAATCCTATCAGTGATGGACATCTTCTATTTATGTTTGACTACAACTCCAAAATTGACGAGCCTTTGATTTTTTTATACAGCTTGCACTTTTCATACGTAACCCAATTGGAAATTGTTTTCAACATATGAAAAAGTTTCAAAAGGCGTTATGATGATCGGTAATAACATGCCTTGCCAAATAGTTGGTATTGGTCGGGTCAGAATATTTGATGGGATGATTAGAACATTTGATGCAATAAGACACGTTCTAGATTTGAAGAGAAATAATATATCCTTAAGTACCCTTGATTCAAAAGGGCACAGTTACACTATTAAAGGTGGAGTCTTGAAAGTTATTGAAGAAGCCCATGTTGTGCTGATGGGACATAGAAAATCCCATTTATATATCTTGCAGGTTGATACAGAATGTTCGAATAATTAGCATATCTAAAGAACTCTAGTTTACAGTTGGCTTATATGCCATTTAATTCTATTTGGGTCTTCTTTTAAGAATATATCTCAGTTGAATTTTGAAGATATGGGTAAATCCATCTTGCCACCATCATCGATGGTGTCATCGTATTCAATTGCTAAAAAAGACCCATTTTTGGCCATAAGATTTCACATCGGTACAATTCTGCTAATTTTGTTGATGGCTTGAATGCAGTTAAGGGTGATGATTCTAGATAAGATCATTCTTTTGATGCACTCAGTTGTGATTCTGTTACATGACTTGTTTCAGCTTTGTTTGGTGGTCATTAGATCACTTTTGCCCCTGGTTAGGATAGTAGAGATGGAGAATATTTTCAGTTGGAATTGTTGATGGAGAAGTTTGTTTGTTTTTTTCATTGAAGAGTTCAAATTTAATCCTCACATTGAAATTTATCACCGGTAAAATTCGTGTCAAGGTAGAGATTGTTAGAATTTACGTGTGACCCGAATTCTTTGCTCAAAATAATTGAGAGTTCTAATTAAAATGAACATTAAAAGGAATTCTATTTGATATGCTTTTGGAATCATATTCAAAATTTGTTTGACAAATTCTAGTTGAAGTTCTATTCAGAAGCCTTATTGGAAACTGAAATTTGTGTTGGACTTGAAGAGATCAAGATACAGAAACTTTTGAATATTCTATTTCATCTACAACTCTACTTCTAGGACTTGGATTGTTCTCAGTATATATTTAGCTCCTCTCTACAATTTAGGTAGATTGCTTAACCTCATTATAAGTTAGACAAATCATAAACACAAAATCATTGTATTATTTCTCCATATTATAATAAAATCTTCATTCTCTACATATTATTTTGTTCTTGTGATCAATTAATTCATATTGTGGCTATATCTCTTATTTTTTCCAATAAATTGGTATTGGTTTATTCGATATCATTTCTCTTTTCACAACACTTGGGAACTGTTTTAACGGACTTGTTGATAGCAAAGAGGATAGCCATTCGCTAGGAAATAAGTGAAAAGATTTGTAAGATCCAAACAACATTAGTTGTCACTTCAAGAGACTTAGAAAGTTGTGAAAATGAATTAACCAAGAAACTAATAGCAATTTGTTGAATTGTCAATTGCCACTTCTTAATTGCTAGAAGCATCTGTTTGACTAATAACTTAGGATCAGTTTCTATGAACACGAAATTCTATTTTCCCTTTTTATCTCATGATCTAATACAGTATACTCGTTGAGTTTCTGCAGTTTCTCTTATGACTGATTTAGATTATTTATTTGTCACATTAGTAGACTAATAATGTCTTGAGATAGAATTAACCAGGAAACAACATTAGCTGACCAATCTGGTTGACTTGTCATACTTCTTGGAAGTATCTAGGGCTCATACTACTGGGATCGGTATCTGTAAATGTGGTCTTACCACATAAAAAAGATAGGTAGGTATAGGAAGCATTTGAATGTTTGAGCTTAAACAATGACCTAAATGGACATAAATGATAAGCGTGTTTTTACACATTTATTTAGGTCACAAACATGACTTAATTACGAGCAAAATGATTGAATTGTGACTTAATCTCGTTACATTTGTGAATTGTAGGGAATACTGATGAACATGGTGAAATTCAGGAGAAAAGACGCGAAAAAGGACTACAATGACGCAAAGTGAAAGTTCAGGGACCAAGGTGCAATTATCCAAAAGTTGACCCGATGAACAAATCAAGAAATTGATTAAGCCAAATGCCAATTGATGATATCTTAAGATGATGGAATGGAAAGAATGAAGAAAAAATGCCAAGAAGTGAAGGATTCAAGTAGGAGGATCAAAATGGACTTATTCCATAGTTGGTAGCACTATGCAGTGCTACCCTCTATGCGGCAGCATAGTGGCAAACCGAGAATTATTTGTCACAAATCTTTTACTCTATGCGACCGCATAGAAATGATCTATGCGGTTGCATAGAGCATTTCTTGGCCAAATCCGTAGTTTCATTATTCCGCCGAAACTCTTACGGAAACAAGATTTTTAGGGTCCTATATAAACAAAAACTCGACCAGAACGAACGGGACGCCATTTTTACGAGAAAAAGGGAGATTTTGAAGGTGAAAACGAAGAGAGAACAAGAGGAAAACATCACGCCAAGTGAAGATTCGATTGAAACCTTGATTCGGGCAATGACGTTTTTTCAACTATTTTTGTATTTTCTTCTTTTTAGCATGTTAGGCTAGATTTTTCATTGCCAGGAGATCAAGGAACCTTGCAATACTATGTTTGATTTTTGATTTTGGATATTTGACATATTTAAACGTATGCTCCAGAATTGAATGATTTATTACGTTTTTATTTCCATATTATTATTGTGTACGTAATTATATGATTTTGATGGCCTGTTTTATGCATTCGAAAGAGGGAAAATAGGCTCGACATAGTGTAAATCATCATAGGGGATAGAAATATACCTCTATGCCTTGTGTGAAATGTTGAATATTCATGATATCATAATGCACTCCTGTATGTTAGTATTCGTCATAGAGATATAGTCGAATCACATATTGGGATAGGTTTGGCATTGCTCGAGAGAGATTCCTAAATTGAAATAGGAGTATTGATTCATCATTTGTGGGACTGTGTGTCAAATTTGCATAATTGAAAATTGAACAGGTATTGCTTGAGAATTTGTGATCCTAGTGCATTAGTAATTCATTAATCCCATAAATTCTCATAAATTACATCCAGTTCATTTTGCATTTAGCATAAGTTCTCACTCATAATTGCATCATAATTCACATTTTCCTTAGTCAAATCACAACACATAAATTCTACTTTCGTGTTTCGGTTAAGGTCATAATAGATTGATTTGAATTAATTCAATCCTTGTGGGAGATACTTGGACTCATAATCCATTTTACTACTTGTTAACAAACCTTACACTTGCGGTGGATTTTAAATCGAAAGAAATAATTTCGTGAACAAATTTTTGGCGCCGTTGCCGGGGATTGAAATTTTGTTTAATTTTATCTATTGTGACACTAATTTGAACTTATCTAGATTAATAGTAGTTAGCTTACTAGACTTAATTTCTTGTTTACTTTAATTTAATTTTGTGCTATTAGTGCTATCTCAGGGCTTGTATGTAAAGAGCACTTGATCAAGACTTGGTTCTCATTGATCCAGAGATCAAACACACATTTTATCACAGGCAAAGAGAAGCAAGAGCAGCACAACAAATTCAAAAAGACCAAAAACAGCAACAACAGATGGCTAACGAGCAAAATCGTTCGGTAATTCACCTCAACGAGGGTGCAGGCGTTGAAGATGAAGGGAATATGGTACTTGGGGACTTCATGGTACCGTTGGTGGTCCAGAGTCAATCTAGCATTGTGTATCCTCCATTTGGGCAACCGAACTTCCAGCTGAAAACAAATGTAACTCTACTATTTTAGAATGGGCATCAATACCACGTGATGGCTAGTGAGAATCCACATACACACGTATCCCGATTTCTGGATATGTGCCAACACTTTAGGTACCAGGGTATCTCAGATGATGCTATAAGACTGTGATTATTTCCACACACTTTGCGAGATAAAACACTTGAATTGCTGGATTCACTTCCCGTAGCAAGCATCATCACTTGGAACGAGCTAGCCCACAAATTCTGCACCAAGTTCTTCTCGCCAGCTAAGGTAGCAAAAATGCTGTATGACATCTCTATATTCAACCAGGGCGAGTCTGAATCATTTGAAGAAGCATGGAATCACTTCAAAAATATGTTAAGGAAATGTCCTCAACATGGCTTTGATAAAAAGACACAAATCTGATTTTTCTACACTGGATTACTTCCATCCTTCAAGAGCATTGTGGACATGGTGGACTCATCATCCGACAGGTCTATCTCCACAAGAACAATTGATGGAGCATGGGAACTATTTGAGAGAATGGCTATTACTTCAGCCATGTGGTCTACAGATCGAGTGGTTCAGAAGAAAACGCCGGGGGTTTATGAAGTAGGTACTTACTCAGCATTATCTACGAAAATAGACTCCTTGTTCCATAAGGTTGAGAGCATTTCATAGACCGCCACTGCAAAACAAGTCAAGAAGCCAAGCTGTGAAGAATGTGGAGCAGACCACAATACTGTCAACTGTCCAATTCTCACACAGGGGGTCGAACGTACAGATTTTGTGCATTGGGGTCAACGCCAACAAAACAATCCACATTCGAAAACCTTCAATCAGAGCTGGAGAAAACACCCAAACTTCTCGTGGAGTAACCAGAATCAAAACAGACCACAAGGTCAATTTCAGCAGCAGGATAAAAAGCCACCATTCGAAGAGATGTTTGAGAAGTTCATGGCAACGACTAACCAGTACATGGAAGCCAACAACCAATTTATGCGAAAGACAGACGCAACTCTCCAAGACCGAAGTGCTACAATCAAAAATTTGGAGACGCAAATGGGACAAATGGCAATCTCCATGACAGATAGAGAACCAGGAAACCTATCTAGCAACATTGAAATCAATCCTAAGGAGCACGCAAAGGCTATAACAACCAGAAGTGGAGTACAACTACCAGAGATACATGTAAAAGGACCAGTAGCTAGCAAGGAATCAGCACCAACCTCAGATGACGAGATTGTGGAACAGACTGAACAAACAATAGGGGATGTTGCCAAGAAGAGTTCCAATATATCACGAGGTATAGCTGCCAATATTATCAACCCTCATGAGCCACCTGTTCCATTCCCACAGAGGTTGAAAAAGCACAAATTGGATCAGAAATATAGTAAATTTCTTGAAATCTTCAAGAAATTACACATCAACATCCCATTTGCTGAGGCACTTGTTCAAATGCTGAGTTATGCAAAATTCCTAAAGGATATCTTCTCTAACAAGCGAAAGATAGAAAAAAACGAAACAGTGATGCTAACTGAGGAATGCAGTGCCAGAATCTAGAAAAAGCTGCCTCCAAAACTAAAGGATCCAGGAAGTTTTACGGTACCTTGCACTATTGAAAATTGTCATTTTGATAAAGCTTTGTGTGATTTAGGTGCAACTATTAATTTGATGCCCCTCTCTATTCTCAGGAAACTCGTCTTGGGGAAGCTAAAGCCACAACAGTCACCTTACAGTTAGCAGATCGATCCCTTACACATCCAAGAGGGATCATTGAAAATATGTTAGTAAAAGTAGAACAGTTCATATTTCCAGCCGATTTTCTCATCTTAGACACTGAGGAAGATAAGGATGTCCACTCATATTAGGGTGACCCTTCTTAGTTACTGGAAGAGCTATTGTCGATTTTCAGAAAGGGCAGCTTATATTGAGGCTTGGCTAAGAACAAATCTCTTTCAACGTGTTTAAGGCAATGAAATTTCCCACTGAGTCAGACAGCTATTTCTAGATCGATGTAATTGATAAAATAATTCAAGATATATTTCAGCTATATCATCCTTCCGATGCATATGAGGCATGTATTGCACATTCTCAATCCACTCACACTGATTCAAGTGAGATTGAAACATGTGCGCAGTTTTTGGAAACTAATCCACCATACATGCGCAAGCGTCACTTTGAAGAACTGGAAACTAGGACTACAAAGTCAGTGCCATCTATTCAGCAACCTCCCAAGTTGAAACTCAAACAATTGCCACCACACCTTCGATATGCTTACCTGGGGGAGTCTTCTACACTCTCGGTTATTATTTCAAATACTGTCAGTGAAGTGGAGGAAGAGAGACTACTTCGGGTGCTGATAGAGAATAAAATAGCCATTGGATGGTCAATTGCAGATATCAAGGGGATCAGCTCGTCGCTATGCATGCACAAAATACTCATGGAGGAAAAATTCAAGCCAAGCATTGATGGTCAGCAAAGATTGAAGCCACACATGAAGGAAGTGGTTATGGCTGAGGTATTGAAGTTGCTCGACACATGCATCATCTACCCAATATCAGATAGTGCATGGATCAGTGCAGTACAGGTTGTTCCAAAAAAAAGGGTATCACAGTGGTGCAAAACGAGAAAAATGAGTAGATACCTACAAGAACAGTGACTGGATAGAGAGTATGCATCGATTACCGCAAACTAAACGCTGCTACTCGAAAGGATCATTTTTCACTACCGTTCATTGATCAAATGTTGGAGAGACTAGCAGGGCACTGGCATTACTATTTTCTGGATGGGTACTCCGGGTATAATCAAATTCCAATAGCGGCCGACGATCAGGAGAAGACAACTTTCACATGCCCCTACGGTACCTTTGCATACCGTAGGATGCCTTTTGGTTTATGCAATGTTCCTGCCACTTTTCAGCTCTACATGATGGCTATCTTTTCGGATATGACTGAGAAATTCATCGAGGTATTCATGGACGACTTATCAGTGTTTGGGTCTTCGTTTGATGAGTGTTTGTAGAATCTGAATCTTGTGTTACAACAGTGTACAGAGACCAACTTGGTATTGATTTGGGAGAAATGTCACTTTATGTTATAGGAGGGCATCGTTTTAGGACACAAAATCTTAGCAAAGGGTATTGAGGTGGACAGAGCAAAGATTCAGGTGATCGAGAAATTACCGTCACCAACATAAGTGAAAGGTGTTCGTAGCTTCCTAGGGCATGCCGGGTTCTATAGAAGGTTTACCAATGATTTCTCAAAAATTACTAAACCACTGTGCTGCTTGTTAATGAAGGAATCCACATTTGAGTTCACAGATGAGTGTTTGCTGGCTTTTAACACCTTGACAGAGAAGTTGATTTTAGCACCCGTGATCATCACACCGGATTGGAACTTGCCATTTGAATTGATGTGTGACGCCTGTGATTTTGCTGTTGGGGCCATATTGGGACAACGAAGAAATAAGATATTTCACGTGATCTACTATGCAAGTAAGACCTTGAACGATGCTCAATTAAACTATACAACTATAGAGAAAGAGCTCCTTGCCGTAGTCTACGCCTTTGACAGATTTCGATCATATCTTGTGGGGTCAAAGGTCATCGTTTACATAGATCACGCTGCCGTCAAGTACTTAATGGAAAAGAAGGATGCAAAGCCACGTCTCATTCATTGGATACTGCTGCTTCAAGAGTTTGATTTGGAACTCGGGGATAAGAAGGGCAGTGAAAACATGGTGGCAGACCACTTGTCTCGACTCAAGACCACAGAGCAGACAGAGACCATGGAAATCAACGAAGTCTTCCCAGATGAACAGATTTTTCGTGTGGGGGAGGCACCGAGGTATGCTAACATAGTTAACTACTTAGCTAGGTCTATCATTCTACCAGATTGCTCAAGTCACCAGAAGAAGAAATTTTTCGCTAAATTAAAGTATTATTTTTTGGAGGATCCCATTTTATACAGGCGGGGAACTGATCAAATCGTTCGTCGTTGCGTACCTGAGGAAGAAGTGCCCTTGATACTAGAACATTGTCATTCATCTACATACGCAGGGCATTTTGGTGCTTCAAAAATAGTGACGAAGATCCTTCAAGTTTTTATTGGCCTACGTTGTTTAAGGATGCTTTTGAATTCGTGAAAAGGTGTGACCAATGTCAACGCACTGGTAATATATCGAGGAGAAATGAAATGCCTTTTAATAGTATCCTGGTGGTGGAACTATTCGATGTATGGAGGGATCGACTTCATGGGGCCATTTTCCCTATCATTCTCTAATCAGTACATATTGGTGGCTGTGGATTATGTATCGAAGTGGGTAGAAGCCATTGCATTGCCTACCAACGATGGGAAGGTGGTGATTGATTTTCTAAAGAAAAATATTTTCACCCGCTTTGGCACACCGAGATCTATAATCAGTGACGGGGGCAAACATTTCTACAATCGCCAATTTGAACAATTGTTGACTAAATATGGTGTTAAACATTGTGTAGCCATTGCATATCATCCTTAAACCAGTGGATAGATTGAAGTGTCCAATAGGCAATTAAAGCGAATACTTGAAGTCACAGTAAGCTCTTCACGAAAAGATTGGTCTAAGAAGCTGGATGACGCCTTGTGGGCCTATAGGATTGCATTCAAGACTCCTATAGGGATGTCACCATATTGACTAGTTTTCTAGAAGGCATGCCACTTACCTCTTGAGATAAAACACCATGCTTATTAGGCAATGAAGAAATGAATTTGGACTTGAATGCTGCGGGTGAAAAACGTCTATTACAACTTAATGAGCTGGATGAGCTCAGAATGGAGGCCTACGAAAATTCAAGACTCTACAAAGAACACACCAAGAAGTGGCATGATATGCATATTCAGAGACGTGAATTTAAGGAGGGGCAAAAAGTGCTACTCTACAACTCTAGGCTCAAACTGTTTCCAGGAAAGCTGCGATCGAGATGATATGGTCCCTATACTATTACACAGGTATTTTCACATGGGGCAGTTGAGATCACTTATGACGGTAAGGGGACAATCAAGGTCAATGGACAGCGTTTGAAACATTATTGGGGCGGCCATTTCTCAAAGGAAAAGTCTACCGTTCATCTTAAACCACTAGAATGACGCAATGCTGTAAAGTCGAGCTATCGACTATAACCTAGTGCTGGGTGGGAGGCAACCCACAGTATCATTCGATTTATTTTACTGTTCACATTATTTTAGGAGTTGTTTGATTTTTGCGTTTACATTTTTTTAGGACATCGTTCATCCATGCATGTCAATAGAATCTAAGTATCGTCCACATAAATTCCTAGGCATTGAACACATGTTCGGTAAATTTGAAATGGTTTTGGGTGAATGGGAGTATAATTCACACATTTCAAGACAAAATAATGTTTTAGAAATTAAAAGGGGAAATGTGTACTAGAGAATTCAACGAGGGAAAATAAATTTTTGTACTTCATTATGTTTTGTTTTATTTTTTAAAAAAAACAAAATTTTAGTGACATCACCCGAATACAAAAATGGGGGCATTTTTATTACTATGCGACCGCATAGTTTACTACTATGCGGCTGCATAGTAGGACCTTGGTCATGGTTTTAAACCATGACCGAGCCACTCTCCCTCATTTCCTTCTCTTCACATATGTCTCGCACCGTCACACCAACAAATGGAAGGGCACATTCACACACGACTCCCACCATATTACATAGCATTCTTCATCCCATTAGCACCCTAAATCCATACTCCACACATCCATTGTAAATTCAAGGTATTTTCTCATTCCTTTTTTTCTATGATTTTTTTTTATTTTTTAAGTTTGGTTCGTGGTGAATCAAAATTTTTTTGAGCTTGATTGCGGAGAATGGGCAATAGGTAGTCAATGGATTGTGTATTTTGAACTTGGGTTGTGTTGTGGATTGGAAGCACATTATCTTTTTGGTATTTTGTAGGGTTTACAAGGAATGCATACAACATGTTCGATAAATTGCCTAAGTGAAGTTTGTTGTGCATTATGTGGAATCCTGCATTCGATAATCAGAATATGTACATTAACATACACATTGCGATCAAGTTTGTTTGTGTGTATATTGTTATTTTGCCTTCTGTATACATTCTTAAGCATGTTTTCTTGAAGTTTGCATATTACCACATTCACAAACACATGAAAGGCCATCAAATCCATTTTGCAACACGTAGGCACATGGCTAGGTCATGGCATGTCACTATACCCTACGTCCCCTACTTTACACCATTACTTGACACACCAATCGAAGTCCAATTGATTTGAAATTTGAGTACATGGTAGATCTCATTGAATACTTGTATATGCCCAGAGATTGCCTGGAAAAAATTCGATATTTTTCGATGATGTTGTATGCCAACTTCAATATAGAAATAGACACCCCTAGATCAGATCATCTGCATCAAACATGGGTTCGGGGTAAATGGATTATATTTTCACAAAAAGTAATTCATGACTACTATCAGCTAACCTAGAATAATGTAGTCCTAGCCCCGCATGATTTCAACTGGATTGAGGTTGCAGAAGTTTTATTGGGACGTGAAAATGCTTGGCCTCTCCCTACTGTAGATTTGTATCAGATTGACCTCACTCCATCTATAGCCATCCTATGGTTATTCATATGCCACAACATCGAGCCCATATCCCATAGGACGACATTCACAAATCAAAAGATAGGGTTTATCTATCATTTCGTTTGGGAAACAAGATTGACTTGGCCACTTACATCTACAACCAGATACACATTACAGGCGCATGGGGAGATAGGCACACCTTGTTGATTTTCCCAAGCTTGATAAGTGAGATTTGTAGAGCTACAGGCATACAAGTTCAGCCTGGAGAGGCACCAGAGAAACCAAGTCCCTATATCAAGCGCCTCGCACTCAAGGTCCAGGACCGAGCCAGAGTTAAACATCAACAGAAGTTGGAAAATGAGCGATGTCAATAGCAACATAGTGAGGAAGGACAAGCAGCTGAGGACTTCGAAATGCCACAAGCTCCTCCACCATCGACTGACATGGATACCTAGTTATTGAGGCAGATGTTTGCCACTATGACAGGACACAATCGAGACATGCAGAGTCTTCAGCACACATTTGGAGCATTGAGTACCACCATCCAGTAGGTGCAGACTGATATGGCAGCCAAAAGAAACTTCGCTTCCACTGCTAGCAGTGAGTCCCTTGTAGCGCCAAGACAGATGAGTACCTTTGACAGGCGATTGGGCATGTACGTTGATAGGATGGATGGTATACAGTGGCGGGTAAATGAGACATGGGACCGTCTAGGGAATTTGGAGACCAGAGTTCAAGCTATGCAGGTAGAGCAGACCTAGCAGTCTGACATATGGAGAGAGATTTTATCTCGCCTTTCTCCCCCTTCTGGAGATGATGCTGTAGGATCCAGCCTTCCATCACAGCCACCGTATTGATTAGGGGAGTACTGTTTGCCCCATTTTGATTTTTCTTCTTCATTTTATCCTTAAAATTATGTCTTTAATCTTTCGTTAATCTTACATTGAGGACAATGTATTAACTAAGTTTGGGGGGTGACATAATTTTAAATCTTTATCTGTGTTCATCAGTATATGTATTCCATTATTGTATAATGTGTGCATGATGAGTGTTAAAAAAATAAAAATTCCTTGCATTTTATTCAGTTTGTTTTAAGTCTTTTTATGCATGCTTGTGTGGGCATAATAACCTTGTTAACTACAATGTTATTATTGGACTAGTTTAAACTGCAAAAATTTTGGATCTGGTGTTAACTAGACTAACTGATACTTATTGATGCAACACTTGACATCATCTATGCACGCTATTCATGCTTGACATGTTAGGTGAATGATTGAATTTTGAGCATAAAGTAGGTAAGGAATGATAACCCTCTATTGAATTAACCTGTAAATGACCTTAAGACAGTTTGGTGATGGTTGAGCTATTGTAGGGGAGCATTGAGATGAGCGGGGGCTCCGTGCATGAAATCCATTGTGTGGATTGCCTAGACAAGTGGGTGAAGAGTAGGTGAAAATCTTAAATTGGGGGTTGGTTTTGGAAACTAAATGTCTAGAAAAATAATAAAAGGCATAAAATTAATATGTGAGAATAAGACACTTCTTTTTATGCCTTTATGACTCGAGCAAGTAAGCCTGTAAGGATATTTCAAAATTTGGTGCCCTAAGGTCAACTGGCCTGGGAATCACTGGCCCAAAGCTCAATACATGAGTCATATAGAAAGCAAGAAGGAAAGATGTTAATATAAAGTCATCTGATCGAGCCTTTATAACTCGAGTGAATAAGCCTGTAAGGGTTTAAAACCTGGTGCCCTAAAACCAACTGGTTTGGGAGTCACCGGCTTAAAGCTCAGTACATGGGTTATATAGAAAGCAAATGAGAAGATGATAAAAAAAAAAAAAGAAGCTTGGAGAAAAGTGAGAAAAATAAAAAAGAGACAGTAATATGAAGAAAAGCCTTTGGACATTTGGTTGAAGAAACTATACCTTTGAGGCGAGGCTAGTAACCTAGTTTAATCTTGAGTGTCGAAGCAATCAAACTAAGGAGAGCCTTCACTTGTTGACATGTGAACTTGTGATAGTGAGATCAATCCAAACTACGAGAGAGTGAGGACTACAACTATGTAAATTCCTAATCTTAAAACACAACCCCGGGATAATTGAATGAAATAATAAGTTTGGGGGATTGTGTTTGTCTCGAGCGAGTAAGGATACATTTGACCGCTTGGGGTCGGGACTCAAATTCATAATGAACCTGATATGTTGGCATAAATTCACACACACACGTCAAATATGCATTTAACAAGTAAAAGTTGATGTCATTTTTGAACTGATAAATTTTCATAAGGTCAAGTACTTAGTCCAATCCTGAGTCACAGTAGGGTATTAAGCCATGTTTGTTCAAAATTAAGTCACTGTATTGTTTGAAGACAAACAATAGTTCAAGTTTGAGGGGTTTGATAAGTGTGTTTTTGCACACTTATTTAGGTCACAAACATGACTTAATTACGAGTAAAATGATTGAATTGTGACTTAATCTTGTTACATTTGTGAATTGTAGGGAACACTGATGAACATGGTGAAATTCAGGAGAAAAGACGCGAAAAAGGACTAAAATGATGCAAAGTGAAAGTTCAGGACCAAGGTGCAATTATCCAAAAGTTGACCCGATTAACAAATCAAGAAATTGATTAAGCCAAATGCCAATTAATGATATCTTGAGATGATGGAATGGAAAGAATGAAGAAAAGATTCCAAGAAGTGAAGGATTCAAGTAGGAGGACCAAAATGGACTTATTACATAGTTGGGATCACAAGTGCTACCCTTTATGCGGCCGCATAGAGGCAAATCGAGAATTATTTCTCACAATCAGCTAAATCCGCAGTTTTCTTATTCCGTCGAAACTCTTATGGAAACAAGATTTTTAGGGTCATATATAAACGAAAACTCGATTAGAACGAAAGGGACGGCATTTTTACAAGAAAAATGGAGATTTTGAATAGTCAGCCAAAAGGGAGACTTTATCTTGATTCAAGTGGAATTAAGAAATCGATCTTCAACTAGCGAAATCGCTATTCCATTGCTTTAGTGTATGTATGTATGTATGTATGTGTGTGTGTATATATATATATTTATATATTAAAGAGCTTAATGTGTAACTCTTTGTTGCATTGATGCTTGAGGAAGGAAGAGCGGAATGAGTGCCAACTAAAACTATTAATGCAAATGAAAGCCCTTTTCTTGCTCCTGTAACTCTTGAGCTATAGGAAGGAAGCGCTATACCCACCCACAGAAGAACCGAGGATGGGAATCTTGTAGGATGACTGATCTATTTCATTAAAGGAAGAAGATGAATTGTAAGTAGGAAAAGATCAATAAACAGAAGGCCAAGGAGCAAATCCTTCTCTGAGAATGGAAGTATTTAATTGAGGCCTACCATTTGATAGTTCTTTCGTTACGTCGACAAGCTAATAGCTCTTCCTTGTTTAGTTACCACTTTGTGGGAATCTCATTTATTAAGGAGACCCCTTATTCTATGACACTAGAATAAAGTTCATCCCTTGGCTTGTGTACGAGCATTTCATTTTTTTTCACCCATGGCTAAACTCGCTTAATCCGGATGTCTGGAACTCTTTGATTTGAACTACTTCGAATCCGACAATGAACTCACATTTCGCCCAGGGGCTCTTGCCTCTATGTTCCTTTTCATGCATCTAGTGAAAATGTTATCTCGATCAATTAATTTTTTCTACTCTATGCCTACTAAAAGCTTAACCATGCCCTACCACCACCAACAAATTCTCGACATCTATTTAGAGGAAGAACTTCTTCTTCAACAAAAGATATTGCAGCTCCTAGTTTGATAATTCGCTCCACACCTTAAGAGAAAGAGTTCTAGTATACTACTCTATTATGATACTGAACCCTTGGAAAACTTCACTACTTTGAGAGTAGAGTTAGGCCTTTTTTTGTGCTAGCGCATGAAAAGATTGGTTTTCCCTATCTGTATTCTATACAATTTGTTTTCTAAGATACAAGGGTTTCCATCATCACTTGTCCATTTGAAAGTTCTTCTAATAATCAATGAGCAGGAAGAGGTTTAGGAAGTTGATTCAAGCAAGAAGGAAAGTCCATTGACGTGGCTATAATAGGGCTGTGATTTCCATCGAGAAAAAAGAGCTTATAGCTACCAGCACTGATTCAAACTAATAAGGGTTGTCTAATCACTACTTACTAGCAGTCCTTCCTCCAATTGATTCAACAGAAGAGCTTCTTCCTATAACAACAGGGCTAATGTCGACTCTAATATTTCATTTCCTTCTGAGATGTTTGTTCTTTGGTGCAGATGAAAAAAATGGTGGTATAGAAGTAAGTTCAAAGGCATCAATTTACTTTATTGAATATAGAAGGGATGAGACTTCACACAAGTTTCCAGATGAGCAGGAAGGATGGGGAGACCTATTTTTGGTTGTTAGAAGACATTAAGCCATTAAGGCCCCATTTGTTTCTCATTTTTGTAAGAATGAGAAAGAAAAATATAGTCGTTATAGACCCTACACAAGAGATAGAAATTCAAATTTAGTGGCTTGATGTGATGGATAACGGTCATATTTTTCTATTTAATGCGGAAAGAATGAGAAACAAACAGATGCTAAATAAGCTCTTACCTTATAGACCATATGGGAAGATAATGGTGTGAAACAAACCTTATGAGGAGTTCTGATCTTCTAAAAAGGATCTTCAATCCATGTCTTTTCATCTTAAATACTGTATTGGAAGTGGAGTAGTAGTGTCAGTAATTGTAATAACAATAGGAACCCAATCTCCTTCTAGAATGAGAGATCAGGGTCTAGGGTGGAGCTTTTCTAGGGGTTTCATTTTACCTTATTCAACCATAGATTCTTTCTGCTTTTTCTGAGGTTGTACTTTGTCTTACCAGGCGAGCCTTCGTTGCTGTAGCTTCCTTTTCAATCCTAGTTATTGATTCTATTTCAGTTGTTTTTCCTGACCTGGGGGATTAGGTTTGTTTGGAAGTTGGAGTCTCATCATTCGCTACCCTACCCTACATTGCCAAGACTAATCTAATTCCATCTTAAGCTCTTAAGCTTTGCTTTACACCCTAGTTGGACATTTTGGGAGTTCTTAACCATACCATATGATGCTGCTATTGTAAAATGAGTCCATAGATTCTCACCAGTAGAAATAGGAGCAGTTCTTGCCTTCCTTTCCTAACAACTCATTTGTGACTAATACTAATAGGTACTAATAAAAATCGCATACGCGACATCTATCTTTTTTACCATATCTCCTGGGAAAGCCCAGTACATATGGCACGAGACGACTACGCACATCCAAGGCGGAGTGGGATTGGGTCTTTGTTGGATTAAGTTTCATGGGTTATCCGAAGATAAATAAAAAAATGGAAAATGTGGAATTCCTTCAACACTTCCGGAATTGTAATCATATTGCAAATTTTAGTTTAAAAGTAACTTTAAGAATTATATTTGGCAAAAGAAGAGATTTAATTATTGCTGTTATTAAAAACAGCCCTCAAAGCCCTTAACCTTTGCATGAGTTGGCATATGGGTTACGGTTTCCAGGATAACTACAAAGATGAACAAGCTCAATATCCATTGTCATTCATCTAAAGAGCCTTTTGTCCATAATGATATGAACATTACTCTAGAGGCAGACTTAAATAGATTGGGTAGCAGTTTAGCTGCACATGCACAAGAAAGAGTGATGAAGATAAAGGAAACAAGTTTGAATGGACGTAAAAGTCACAAAATGCATTAAAAGTGCATCACCAGGCCTCCATATGCTAGGACGTACAAATTTTATCTATGAATTCCCTTAAATATGTCAATCAAAATTTATTACAATTGTAGTATTAGGTCAAATTCTTCTAAAGTATTCAATTTATCCCTCTCAAGTTTTCATTAAGCCTATTTAACTAATTTAATCTCATATCTCTATGTGATCAATTTTAGTTAAATGAAATATTAGTTCTAATAATTCATCCAACAATCACAATAATCATTATAGATATCTCTACACGTTATACTAAATTATTAAATTTTACCATATTGTCTAAATCTATAACTCACCTCTCGATTATTAATAAATTTGCAAAATCATTCCAAAGAATTCAAAACGTTATATTCATGAATAAAATCAAATACATGTGCATTTTTAAAGAACTAGAATCTTGAACAAAAGCAAAAAAAAAGCTCACATATAGATTACATTGTTTGCCCTAGCAATGAATTTAATAATTCATAATAATGAAAGAAAAACAAAAAGTATAGAGTTCATAACCGAGTTTTAAAATCTTGATCATGGAAAGAATTTGCACCAAGATTTTTCTTTAACTCATAAAATCCTAGGTTTTGTTGTTTGATCTTGATGATTATGTGTTTTCTCTTCCAAAATTGGGTGGAATTCCATCATAAGTGTCAAAAACTTGTATTTATAGCTACATCCACATTTTTTGTTGTAAGATTTTTATGGGCTTTAAAAGGATCAAAATTGCATCCTAATTCGTGTTAGGCGGTGCGAAGACAGAGTGTTGGCACCTAGGCACCATGATGGTGGTTTGGACTTTCTCTCCATATATCCGATTGAGGCGATTCAATTTGGGTTTACAGATAACTCAAAGAGCTACAATTTTACTAAAATTAGTTCTTTCCAATCCGAATGTTAACTAAGCTAAAAATGGGTCTCAATTTCCGGCTGAAATGTGGAACATTCTTGTGTGGTTGAAAATTGATTTGTGAAAATATTTGGATAATATTTATCTCATTTTGACTTCTAATTATATCCAATTAACTTCTAGCATTCTTGAATCTTCATCGTGAGGTTCAACACAGCTTTTGAGTACTAACACTTTTGTCTCCAAACTATGGATCTTGCTTTTTTTTTTGCTAACTTTCGTTTCTTTCTTTCAATTCCATTTTAATTAATCGAATTTCACATAATAAACGAAATATAAAATAAATTAGGCTATCATTATTCAAAAACTATTAAATGTCTATATTTTTTATTCAAAGAAGTGTATAAAGTACAGCTATCAATCCTGAATAGAGAAGTTAGCATTCCTCTGGTAGTGCTCATCAATCATTGCCAAAACAAGTTATTTAAAATCCTGGTGCCTCCTTATGACTCTTAAAGTAGTTTGTTATGCTTGGATAGTTCGACATCAACTTCTAGACAAGTACCTCAATCAATGGAGAAAGCTTTCGCCCAATGATTGCTAAATTCAGTTTCAAACCAGAATAAAAGCCCCATCCTAACCATTAAAGAGTTTGGTGGAGGTGAGAAATGGCCGTTAGTGGCTCTAAGGTCTCAAAAAGTAAAGCAAAATACAAAATACATCTAGCCAGACTGAGGTAATTGGTCATAGAATTGAAGATAAAGCCATTTCACTTCATAGCAATACCCCATTTGTCAAAAACCAATTAATGAAAGAATACCAAACTCTCGGTGCAAACATGATCCTATCTGTTGATGTGAAGAACATGCCCAACTATCATCCATCAAATTCAGTAACAGATAGGTATTCTACCGTTTGACTGAATATTTCAATTTATTCACCTTAATATAACAAATACACAGCAAACAGCTAGCTTCGGATAGGTCAAAACATCCTATTAAAATGTATATACGGTCATTTCCTATCTCCATCCTTCTATGAGAGCTCATTTAACATAAATTTCTGAGGACATTACATTTCGATCTGATATACATCAAACAATGACCAAATATTTTTGACTAATAATAATGGGTATCAATGAGATTGACATCTTCAACATGTGAAGTTTGACCGATACTAGCAACCTCATTGATAAATTCTTCACCATTTTCTTTGGATTCTTCAAAAATCTTTATCGCTACGAGATGATCACTGTGTAACTTTGCTCTGTACACACTAGCAAAGCCCCCTTCTAAGTTGTCACTGAAAGAGTTTGACATTTTTCTGAGATTCAAATAGTTGTATCTTTTTGGTGCAAGATTTATCCCTTCAAATTCAGGATTCACTTCCTCTGGTTAAACGTGAACAAGATTATGAAGATGACTAGTCATTGACTATGGTTGCTGCTGAAACACCTGAAGAGAAAAACATTGCCTACTTTTATAAATTGAAGAACTTAAAAGAAATTGCACTGTGTAGGGAATTTATGCCTTAAACCGATAGCAATATTAACAACACAAACGTAAAGTGCAAGAAAAATAAAAGAACACACAAAAATGTTCACCCAGTTCGGCCCGAATGGCTTAATCTGGGGGACTCAAGGTTAGCCCAATCCACTAGTGCAATTCTACCTCCCAGAGAAAGTATAGTACACAGAACCAAATAGAATGACTAGATCAATCATCGATCCAAAAATGGATCTCAAATTTGGACACTACACTTCTTTCTCACAAAACCAGCCACAGCTACACATATGACAGATTACTCACACAAACGGCATCCAAGTTACTGTAGCACACAAGGTTCACCAGAATCTATCAAGAAAATAATAATCTCCAGTTTCTATGGGCCAAGAAGAAAGGCAGAAAAATTTCTCCCAAAAACGAAGAGAGATAGAGGAGAAAATATTCAAAAGTCAAGTATGAAAAACCACACCCCAGCCGTATCCTTCAGAAGACTAAGGGCCAGCTATTTTTTCATCTCCACCATTCATTCAATCGAACGGTCCACACATGGCCAAAAGAAACACAGATCCAAATTATATGGTATGAGCGAATCAGGAGCTACCACGTAACGTCACCAACTAAACGTGCGGTAAATGTCCAGATTACCCTCCCTTAAGTAGCAATTTTTGGAGAAACACGTTTTCTCCTTCACACTGAAATTTGAGTGAGAGTTACCTAAGATGAAAATCAGTTTCGATTTATTCTTTTCTGCATTCGGAGTCAAAACAAGTGTTAGAGTTTAAACAAACTAAAAGAATGGGAAATCATTTTTCTCAGTTTACTCTTTCCAGCATCTAAACTCTTTACAAGGCATCAACATTTAATTTCACATTGTTGTGAAATAAATTTATGATCATTCAAGATTTTACGTCAAATTGTCCGTTACCAAGAGGAAATGGCTAGTTTGTAATTTAACAAATTTTATATTGTTAAGTTGTGAAACTTAATTATTGTCGATCCTAATTATTGCCACTTCGTGGAGCTAGTCGTGGATCGACCTCTGTGATGTGCTCACTATGGGGGTTGGAAGGGAAGAAGTCCTTAGAATTTATGTGTTATCATCAAATAGAGAGAGATTATATGAGATATGATTGATATTTTTTCTTGTAAGCTTTTTTTCATCATAGTGAATCACTGTAGTGGCGAGAAAAGATGTGATCTTACATTGAAGCGAACTTTTATAAATTTTGCGTGTTCTTGATTGTTTTTTCTTTCTTTAAATTGATTTCTTTTTGTTAGATAGAATTAGGGTTTATAAAATGATTTAGATTCTGATTTAAATTGAGATCACAAAACCAGTATAGACAGCATTGCTAAAAGACATACTTTGAAAAAGAAATGACGTAATGGTGAATATTATTATGTTCCCGTTTTCCCGTTTGATAGGAATTAAAATCTATATTTTAATTTAAGTCAACGTCAACAATTAATTTTAGCTACATATTTTTTGGGTCCTACTATTTTTCTACCACACATTTCATCAATTTCTATCAAAATCTACTAAAAATTTGATTTTAGTCCTCACCAAACAATAGCTATATATAGTAATTAATGGTAATGGAGTACCCTACATCGAACACAAGCATTTGAATCTGGTTTATCTTATAAATTTCGTAGCAATAGAAAGCAAGATTTTCAGTTGAATTAGGGTAATTTATATCAAAGAGCTTGCAATCTGTGTGATCCTCTAATTTTCTTGGAAATTAGGCATCTCCTCGTTGTTGTTCATACCTTTTGCTCATATGAACAGAGTGATCTTGGGGAAAAATAAACGAAATTAAAGGAGAGTTTGGCAAAGAGACAATGACAAATGATCACATCTTTCATTATCTAAATAACGTTGAAGAAACGGATTTCGAACCAATGCTTTTGTTAGTGGACAGCTTGGTCAGAATTTCATATGCTGAATACTATTCTTTTCCATGTGAAGTTTTGGATACGGATGAGACCCTTAACAACCCACATTCGGGTTACGGATAATTGGCCAAAGGAAACTCCAAATTGCCTCGAGTTCCACACAGGAAATACCTTGAGTATTGATATTCGCGAATTATTGTTCGATCAAAATACAGCAAGTGCAAGATTCGTTAACAAGCAGTAAAATTGATTTTGTGTTCAAATATCGTTTCCAAGGAGACTATACTAATTTAGGTTCAAATTGACTTAGCCTTAATAGAAACTATGATAACGAATTATTTTTCTAAAATTAATTTGTAACCACTAAAATTAAGTATGAATGTAGAGTTTAAATTAATTAAAATCAATTCAATGTTATGATTAAATGAAAATTTAATAAAAATATGATGACGAAAAGCATATTAGGATTCCAAATTCCGTTTAACCCCAAAATTTATTGACAACACGATTCAATTAAGAAGGCTAATATTCTTAATCTGTTTAACAATATTTCTCTAGTAGAATTAAACCTATTTTTACATGTGACCCCACTGTATTTCTATGGCAACCACAAACATATAAAAATGTATTAAAAATTTATGAATAATTAAAGATCACGTTATATTTCTATTCCTTGTTGGACTTTACGACAATTGACACTATGTTTACTTATTTTCAATTTTTTGAAGGTAAAACAAGCCAAAAACTCATACAATTATTGTGCATATAATTGTAGAGAAAAATAAATCAACGTCGATCATTCAGGAATTAAAAACGTATTTTGAATGTCAAAAATAGATAAAATCACAAAAAAAAATTAACCTAACATAATATTAGAATTAAACAAATAAAAGTGAAAAGACATCACAAAAATTTTACGGAATGTGAATAATTTTCAAAATTCCTTGTACAATTATTGATGTATTATTTGCAAAAAAATTGGAATTATTTTCTCTAATGCTTCAGCCGTCCTATGTATGCCTTCTCTCTCTCTCTCTCTCTCTCTCTCTCCGTGTCTCCCCTGCTCAATTTACCTCCGCTAATTCCATCGCAACTATGGGTTTTGCGTGTATATATATTTAATATTTATCTATGTTTTTCTCTAGCAGTCGCCCAATTCACTCGCAACTGTCGGCTTTGCTACATATATAACCTCCACCTCCCAATTGGTTTTTTTATTTTTAAAAATTTTTCCTTTCACAAGAGTTTAAGTAATTTTTAATTCCAATTCATTCAACCACTAGATGGGTTTAGTCCAATTACAAATCCCCCATGGGAAAACTCAAAATTTTTAGAGGTTTTTTTCATATGAGACCAAGTCAACTTTCACAGCCACTGAAATTTACTATAATAAGAAAAAGTTTACAAAGAAAATCACATAACATATCTAACACAATCCATCCCGAATCAATCTAGTGGACTCGAAACGTGACGTCCGTCGATGATAAATGCTGACTAGATGTCAAATTTATCATCAAGTCAAACTGTGAGTTACTACAAAAAAATGAGTAAAAATCAAATGCTTATGTAAAACAATATGTGATAGGCCTAAAATATATATTTCGTGCTTCATCAATATGAATCAAAAACACTTAACATGTCGTGTGGCTATCACTTTGAAATCATTAGGTTCCTCCAGCTATGAAAAACCAATTGTTACTTGTAGAAAAATCATGAGAAATTATATGAGTTGATAACTCGGTGAGAAAAGAAGTTTGAAAATAATTATACATTTTCATTTATACACCTTTATTGAAAATCAAGTTTAAATCATTTAATAGTCCAAAGTATAATAATAATAATAATAATAATAATAATAATAATAATAATAATAATAATAATCAAGATGCGAGACTGCTCATAATGCTGAAAGATATCATCTCATAGTTATGATATAATCATCAACTCAAATCCATATTTTCATGTCATCACATTACGGGTAGTCCACCAAAAATGTACCCTCTAATTGAAATCTATAATCCATCTCTCGGGCTAAGCACTTTAGCCACGGGCCTTTGGCCCCCTCCGTAAACGCAAGTGGGTCTCAAAAACATCTAATAATCCATTTTAGAACACGGTCAAGGCCCTTCAGTGAATTATATGTACATGGTCAAGATCCCTTCATCCTCGGTCTAAGACCCCTCAGTGTAATATAAAACACGACCCAAGCCCCTCAGTGAATTAGAAGAAAAATATATATTATGGATACTTTTCTGGTCGATCTTAATATCACGTCTTATTTCCAGTTCACAAATGTACCGTATATAATCTTTCAAATTCCATATGTATCATAATAAAAGGAACTTTTATGGTAGTCATATGATTGAACAAAGACTTCACATAGTTACACATAATTTAATAATATACTTAATTTATAAATATTTTGAAAATATTAAAGTTATTCTGCCAACGAAATTATGGATTGATCGCGACTTCAATCTTCTTGTCACCTCCACATCCAAATACACATCTTTTACCCTTCCCAAGAAATCATGTCTCTTCACCAAGGTGCCCTAATCATTTTTCTCATCATTAGAAATAATAATTTACCAATAGGAATTTGATGTCTCTTATTTTCAATCTCTTACTCCCAATTACGATCACTAACAATATATATACCTTTATATAAATAGTTTTAACACCAAATCCTCAATATTTAACACTTAATTTTGTTTTCGTATTAAAAAATCCAAGAAAATCAAAAGATTATAAAAAACAGAACTATTTTTCCAGAATATTGAAATTTGACACCAATTTCTGTGCATTGGAAAGTGTCACTAAAACTGTTGACAGAAATAGTACATTCTGGGAAGAATTTTAAAATAGCGCCAGTGTGATAATTTTGTTAGAAAATTAAAGAAAATGAGTTGAAAAACCAAATCAAGACTATAAATCCTTATTCCAGTCTAATACTTCATGAATCAAGTGCTTATATCATATAAATACAACAAATTTAAGGTATGAAGCTATAATTTACAAACCTATTTCAAATATTTTTCCACTTCAACATCTATCTTCCAATTATTGTCTAATACCTCAAATACATATCAATAGCATTTGATTCTTGTTAAACTTCAACTATAAGCAATTTATCTATAATCCCTAGAAATTTAATTAAAATATTTTCACTTAGCTCTTGAATACAAAAAGAAATTGAGAGCCTAAACTTGAAAAATCACCTACCTCTTCCTTCTTCTTTTCCCTTTTTTCTTCTTGCTTCTTTCTTCTCTCTGCCTGCTTTCTCTCTGTGTTTTTGTATGATTGAATTTGTATGTAAGTGTGAAAAATGGATTAGTATGTATTCACTACCTTAACACTTTTTTATTCTATTTCCTTTTTATTCGACATTTATTATTATTATTATTATTATTATTATTATTATTATTATTATTATTATTATTATTATTATTATTATTATTATTTAGGTATTACAAAACTCACCCCTTCAAAAGATTTTCATCCTGGAAATTCAATTGACTAAGTACGGAAAAGCTGCGGATATTGAGAATGCATCTGCTCTTTACTTCCCCATGTCACTTCTTTTGTGGCATGATTCATCTATAAGACTTTAACCAAAGAAATAGTCTTATTACGCAAGACATGTTCCTTTCTGTCCAATATCTGAACTAGTTCTTTTTCATATGTAAGATTTTCTTTCAAATCTAATAATAATCTTATAGCATAAGTTAAATCTGATATCTATATAGTAAGCCTTGAACATATGGAATACATGTTCAACCGATGCCTTAAATATCATCCTAATGATCAGTATGGAATATTCTTAACTTTTCATTTTATTACCTAATGATAATATATACACAGCTTCAAGTTCAACTCCTTTTCGAATACAAATATACATACATTAACCTCATGTGGTCAGTAAGTATTGATCTTCCCACCATGTGATAACGTCACAATTCCTAAATTTCAATTCCAATATAGCCACCTATGTATCATGTTTTAATCATATCTCTTTAACAATCTACAACATAATATATATTTTATCATTCTACTTACAGAACACTTTCTAAACCATAACATAAATCGTTATCGCGAATTAATCACTTATCATCTTTAAAAATAAGAGTAAATATTTCCTCAGAATTTCCTAATTGCTAAACATTTGACATTTTTATACCCATACAAATTTTGTTCTTTCTTTCTATGAAGAGACAATAATACCATTTTATCCATGAAAATCTATACTTTTATTTCATAAATAGGCCGTTGATCTAATCACCAACGCATAAGCCTTCTTGTATATCGCATAAAAGACCTTTAATTGAGAAAATGGCTAAAGCTATTTTCTATAGTGAGCAATATTTACATTTGATGATTGTCTTGGAGTTTGGACTAGTCAACATATCATCCATATATTTCATAGAAAATAGACCTTGATAAGAATGGATTACGTTATTCGTGAAATCCAAAATACAATAAAAAATAACCCAAACTTTACATCACTGAAAATTCACCTAATTTTAAAATTTAATTCGAACGTTTCGAATTGTAGGAAATATAACATAATAATCAACAAATAGTCTTGACAAAGTTAATTAACTTAATAACCCAAATATATCATCACATTATTTTGCTATAGGACGACCATGACATTCATTTACCTATTAGTTATCATATCATTTTATGATCATGTAACCTTGTCATTTATCGTCTTACCGTAGAACCTAAAACATTTAATTAGATCAATTTTCCTCAATATCACAAAATTATAACCTCCATATTTATCACGTGAACATTTTACCCATGTTAATTTCCCAATCTCAATAAATTTCAACTCCACCATTCTTTATTTTATTTTTTATTCACATAAACATACATAGATGCACATATCTATTAAATTCTATTTCTAAAGCAACAAATTATCCCATACTAAGTGATCATTATAAAGTTTATCCCTATTTTTCTCACATTCCTTATAATCAAACAACTCATAAATAATCGAAATAATTGGAATCACCTAAATGTTAATTTCCTTGATGCCTAAGATACACAATAACATATTGTTATCTATCCATCAACAATTCTTCATTTTATCTTTCACAATTTCCTATCACATAGCATAACTATACGCCATCATGATTTCTATTATCATCCCATGTAAGTGGCCAAAAATCACCACAAAATTTTAATAATAATAATAATAATAATAATAATAATCATTTGGCTTCCAAAATAGTTAACATTTCTCATTGATTGTCACAAATCACACATTAGATAATTTCCCTGTATATATCGTGCAAGCTATAATTAAAAAATTTCCTATGTATACATAAAAAAAAAATCAAGTAATTCAACATATAAATTGATAATTAAGTGGTTGTAACTTATGAAACTTCGGATGCCTATACATAAACAACCAACAAAATTTATCAAAATCTGTTTAAATCTTAATAGGTTACATACACCATAGTTCAAACCCAACAACTAATAACATTTCCAACCATCAGATCATTGCAACTACCATACTTATATACTAGTCATTTCCAAATCTGCTAAAAAAATATGTTCCTATTGTTTTTGGTTCCATACATTCGAGTTTGAGAGCCTTCGACTTCTACCACCACGACATGTGATTATATACACTGAACATGCATGAACCATAAAAATTTTCAAAACCATACTCTAATACCAATTTGACACGACCTATCCCAACTCACCCTAGTGGACTTGAAACGTAACATGCGTCAATAATAGATGTTGACTAGATGTCAAATCTATCACCAAGTCTGACTATGAGTTACTACAAAAAAAAAAAATCTACGTCAAAGTCAAATGCTTATGTAAAACATAATGCCATGGGCCTAAAATATTTACTTCGTGTTTCATTAATATGAATCAAACACTCAATATGTCATGTGGCTATAACTTTGAAATCATTAGATTCCTCCAACTATAAATAACCAATTGCTACCTGTAGGAAAATCATGAGAGATTATATGAGTTGATAACTTAGTGAGAGGAGAAGTTTGAAAATAATTATACATTTTCATTTATACACCCTTATCAAAAATCAAATTTACATCATTTAATAGTCCAAAGTATAATAACGTAAAATAATAGTCAAGATATAAGACAGCTTATAATGCTGAAAGATATCATCTCATAGTCATGATATAATCATCAAATCAAATCCATATCTTCATCTCATCACATTACGAGTAGTCCATAAAAAATGTATCCTCTGACTGAAATCTGTAATCCGCCTCTCGGGCTAAATACTTTCGCCGTGGCCTTTGGCCCCCTACATGAACGAAAGCGGGTTTCAAAAACCTCTAATAATCAATTCTAGAACATGACCAAGGCCATTCAGTGAACTATATGTACACAGTTAAGACCCTTTCATCCACGGTCCAAGACTCCTCAGTGTAGTATAGAACACAATCAATGCCCTTCAGTGAATTAGAAGAAAAATATATAATCATGCGTACTTTTCTGGTAGATCTCAATATCATGTCTCATTTCCAATTCACAAATGCACCATATATAATCTTTGATATTTCATATGTATCATAATAAAAGAAACTTTCATGGTTATCATATGATTGAACAGATAATTCACATAGTTACAGATAATTTAATAAAATACTTAATTTATAAACACTATGAAAATATTAAAGTTTTTCCTCACCAAGTTGTGGATCGATCGCGACTTCCATCTTCTTGTCACCTCCTCACATCCAAATAGACATCTTGCACCCATTCCAAGAAATCATATCTCTTCACTAAGGTGCCTCAAACCATTTTTCTCATCATTAGAAATAATAATTTACCAATAGGAACTTGATGTCTTTTAATTTAATCCCAATTACGATCATTAACAATATATATATATATATATATATATATATATATATATACACCTTTATATAAATTATTTTAATACCTAATCCTCAATATTTAACACTTAATTTGGTTTTCGTACTAAAAAATCCAAGAAAATAAAAAATTATAAAAAACAACACTATATTTCCAGAGTATTGAAATCTGACACCAATTTCAGTATATTGAAAGTGTCATTAAAACTATTGACAGAAATAGCACATTCTGGAAGAATTTTAAAAATAGCACCAATGTGATAATTTTTTTTCGAAAATTGAAGAAAATGAGTTGAAAAACCAAATCAAAACTATAAATCCTTATTCCAGTCTAATATCTCACGAACCAAGTGTTTATATCATACCCTGTTTGAGTCTCATTTTTTTGAAAAAAAAATACATTTTTAAATAGTATTTTAACATTATTTCAATCACACATTTTTCAATAAAATATAATTACACGCAAATTCAAAACTTTTTCTTATTTTTAACCACACATTTCCCATCGATGCACTACCCAAAAATGTATTTTTCCCCCAAAATGGGGCTCAAACAAGGTGCATATGAATACAATAAATTTGAGGTATAAAGCTATAATTTACTAAACAATTTCATATATTTTCCCACTTCAACATCTATCTTCCAATTTACATTATTCTTATTATCTAATACCTTAAATACAAGTCAACAACATTTAATTCTTGCTAAACTTCAACTATAAGCAATTTATCTATAATCCCTAGAAATTTAATTAAAATATTTTCACTTTGCTCTTGAATAAAGATAAATTGAGAACCTAAACTTGAAAAATCACCTACCTCTTTATCCTTCTTTTCCTTTTTCTTCCTTTCTTCTTTCCTTTCTCTCTGCCTATTTTCTCTATGTGTGTTTTTGTATAGTTGGATTTATATATATGTGTGAAAAATGGATTAGTATTTATTCACCGCCTTAACCTCCTTTTTTTTTTTAAATTCTATTTCCTTTTTTTTCTTCGACATTTTTGACTTTTTTTTCCTTTTCTTTTCTTTTTTTTTTTAGTTATTAAGGTATTACAATATCTATTCTGATCACTCTCTCATTTGTATGATGGTTATGCAAAACCTAGTGGCTCCTTATTTAAAAGAAGAAAAATAGGGCAATACTGAAATTAAAAATATTAAATTCCTATATTGTCCATAATGAAATTTTGATCCGAGGGCTCCGCAAAGCAATAATAATTAGACTCTACAATTTAACATGAGAATTCAGTTGAGTCAAGGATAAGTAAATGAAACAACAGAATACTTGTAGCTTCCCTATAGAGCTCCTGTTAAAAAAAAAAAAATGGCCAACAACAAGAACAAGAGGTGGTCCACTATCCGATTTTCACAACTTATTTTCATGCAAGTAGACTTGGTGTTAGAATTTGAGTGTGACCCGAATTTTTTGTTAAGATAATTGAGAGTTCTAAAGTATACATTAAGACGAACTGTGTTTGGAATGTTTTCGGAATCCTATTCAAAGTCTATTTGACAAATTCTAGTTAAAGTTCTAATTGAAAGCGCTGCTGGAAGTTGAAATTTGTGTTGAACTTGAAGACATGAAGATAAGGAAATTTTTGGACATTTTATTTTATCTACAACTATACTTTTATGGCTTGGATTGTTCCCTATATATATTTCGCTCTTATCTACAACTTAGTTAGGTTGTTTAACCTCATTATAAGTTAAGACAAATCATAAACACAAAATTTTTGTATTTTTTCTCCATATTACAATAAAATCTCCATTCGCTACAAATTTCTTTGTTCTTGTATTCTTGTGATCAATTACTTCATATTATGGATATAATCTCTCATTTTCTCCGACAATTTGGTATTGATTTATTCCGGTATCATCTTTGCTTTTCACAATAAACTAATATTAGAGCCTTCGGTGTTGAAATTATTGGAAAGATTGAGGTTTTGATCAAGTTAATACTCAATTTGTTCTTTCTTGATGGCGACAATGAAGCATGATGTTTCGCTATTAGATCGCAATACAAGATTCTCTTTATGACAAGTTAAAAGGCGAGCAATACTCGCTCAAATGGATTTGGGCGATGCATTGTTGGGATTTGACAAGATGTCCATAACTTAGATTATCAATTAGAAAAAATGGAGGGATCGAGAGGCTCTATCTCAAATACATATTTATCTTTCAAATAATATTCTTTAAGACGTTTTAAAGAAGAAGTCAACTGTTGTATTATTGGTAAAATTGGAACAATTATGTATGATGAAGAGTTTTACTAGCAAGTTGCATCTCATGCAACGTCTATATTCTCATCGTATGACAAAAAGGTACATCTCTTGAGGATCACCTAACTACTTTTAAAGAAATTGTCGTTGATTTAGAGACCTTGGAGGTCAAATATGATGAAGATGACTTGCGATTAATTCTATTGTGTTCATTGCCCACCTCATACATGTCTTGTAGAGATACGATGCTATATAGTCGTGATACTCTCACCATCGAAGAAATTAATGATGCTCTATATTCAACGGAGAAGATGAAGCATCTTGGGATCATGGAGATGATCTCATAGTTCATAATAGTCTTTCAAGGGACAAGTCAAAATCTAACTTCAAATTTTGTAATTATTGCAAGAAAAAATGGCACTTGATAAATGATTGTTATAAGTTGTAGAATAAATCAAAGTCAACTGCAAATCAACAATAAAAAATTTCAAGAGAAGCAAGTATTACTAAAAATCCAAACCTGATGAGGCTTGGATTTTTTATACAGCTTGCACTTTTCATATGTAACCTTATTGGACATTGTTTTCAGCATATGAAGAAGTTTAAAAAGGCGTTATGATGATAGGTGATAACATGCCCTGTCAAATAGTTGGTATTGATTGGGTCAGAATATTTGATGGGATAATTAGAACATTTGATGCAGTAAGACAAGTTCTCGATCTAAAGAGAAATCGTGTATCCTTAAGTACTCTTGATTCAAAAGGGCACAGTTAAACTGTTAAAGTTGGAGTCTTGAAAGTTATCGAAGGAGCCCGTGTTGTGCTAATGGGACATAGAAAATCCCATTTATATATCTTGCAGGTTGCTAAAGAAAGTTCGAATAATTAGCATATTTAAAGAACTCTGGTTTACAATTGGCTTACATTCCATTTAATTCTAATTGGGGTCTTCTTTTAAGAATATATCTCACTTGAATTTTGAAGAGATGGGTAAATCCGTCTTGCTATCATCATCGATGGTGTTGTCGTATTCAATTGCTAGAAAAAGACCCATTTTTGGCCATAAGATTTCACATAGGTACAATTCTTTTGATTTTGTTGATGGTTTGAATGTAGTTAAGGTTATTGATTCTAGATAAGATCATTCTTTTGATGCACTTAGTTGTGATTCTGTTACATGACTTGTTTCAGCTTTGTTTGGTGGTCATTAGATCACTTTTGCCCTTAGTTAGGATAGAAAAGGTGGAGAATATTTTCTGTTAGACTTGTTGATGGAGAAGTTTGTTTGTATTTTTCATTGAAGAGTTCAAATTTATTACTTACATTGAAATTTATCTCGAGTGAAATTCATGTCAAGGTGGAAATTGTTAGAATTTGCGTGTGACCCGAATTCTTTGTTCAAAATAACTGAGAGTTCTAATTAAAGTGGACATTAAAAGGAATTCTATTTGAAATGCTTTTGGAATCACATTCAAAATCTATTTGACAAATTCTAGTTGAAGTTCTATTCGGAAACCCTATTGGAAATTGAAATTTGTGTTGGACTTAAAGAGATCAAGATAAGGAAACTTTTGAATATTCTATTTTATCTACAACTCTACTTCTAAGGCTTGGATTGTTCCCTAGATATATTTAGCTCTTCTCTACAATTTAGGTACGTTGTTTAACCTTATTATAAGTTAGACAAATCATAAATACAAAATCTTTGTATTCTTTCTCCATATTATAATAAAATCTTCATTCTCTACAAATTATTTTATTCTTGTGATCAATTACTTCATATTGTGACTATACCTCTTATTTTCTCCAACAATTTGGTATTGATATATTCGATATCATCCCACATTTCACAACACGGGGGAACTTTTTTAACGGACTTGTTGATAGCAAAGAGGATAGCCATTCGTTAGGAAATAAGTGAAAAGATTTGCAAGATCCAAACAACATCAGTTGTCACTTTGATAGACCTAGAAAGTATCGAAAATGAATTAACCAAGAAACTAATAGCAGTTTGTTGAATTGTCAATTGCTACTTCTTAATCACTAGAAGCATCTATTTGACTGATAATTTAGGATCAGTTTCTATGAACACGGAATTCTATTTTCCCTTTTTATGTCATGATCTAATACGGTACTCGTTGAATTTCTGCAGTTTTTCTTATGACTGATTTAGATTATTTATTTGTCACATTAGTAGACTAATAAAGTCTTGAGATAGAATTAACCAGGAAACAGCATTAGCTGACCAATCTGGTTGACTTGTCGTACTTCTTGGAATTATCTATTAGACTCATACTACTGGGATCAGTATCTGTAAATGTGGTCTTACCACATAAAAAAGATAGGTAGGTATAAGAAGCATCTGAATGTTTGAGCTTAAACAATGACCTAAATGGACATAAACATAGTCACCAAAATCAATTTGAATCCAGTTTTCTTTTTCCCAGAATCAAAGTAGGAATGAACATGCTGTTACATGCATTTCAGATTAGACACCATTAACAAAATAAATATACACTACCTGTTACACTTTAATACTCGAACAAACCCTGACGAGTAATGCAAACATCTTGATCCTGGCCATTTAGGAAATAAATCTATGATGAAATATATATAAGTCCATAGGAAAAAAAAAAACAGTGATGATTTGGTTTTAAATTAAGTCTAATGGTAAATTAAATATACATGATTTAAATCAAATGAATCTTCAGGGGCTAGAAGGAAAACCGAGAAGATGAAATTGTAAAGTGATGATCAGATGAAGAAATGCCTCATTGTGGAGCCACTCAGGGCTGCCATAGTGTCTTTAAAATGCCTAACATATGATGTTAATAGAGCCGTTGGACTATCTCCACATAAATCAATCCTATATGGAATTATATATGGGGCCTTCTCTATCACCATCCTCGCAAAGATGGCGAAAATATGGTAAATGATGTTGAGGCCAAGTCAACTGCATGGTCGAGGGAGGTGGATTGGTTCTTCCTTGTGCAGTTCATAGCTTAGAAGGCTCACAAGCCACCCAAGGAGCAATTGGTAGTTCATGACTCCCATGTTATTCTGAAGGATTGCTTGTACCTCTTGCCAAACTATAAAGTAGACAGAATATCAGATGTTGCACTGCTGATCGATACTATATATGCACTGCCTCATTCCCAAAGCCAGAAACCTACAAGGTTTTCCATGGGGGGGGGACTTTATTTTCTATAACTCCTGGCGGGAAGTCATGGTGGCCCCGGGAATTGGAATGCTATCCATAATCAAGATCAATATGAAATAAATAAACTATGAGCTCATCAAAGCCAAGCTTCATCTCCTAGAACAAAGAGGAGATCAAGCACAACAAATAAATACTATGCAACACCTTATTTTATAAGTTAGCTCTTTCAATTAGTATAGTATTTTTAAAGTACTAGGTAATAACAATGACTAGACAAGCTAAAAGGTAGATGAGTGTCTTTATTTACTCTGGTTTTACACAAATGTGAAATTTAAAATTGAGACGAGATTCAACATATATTTTAACAACATACAAATTGCTATAGCATCAAAAACTAAGATAACTGATTCTATACTTGGTCATTAGACGCCTCAAATCACCACAGGATCCCAGGAAGTTTTAGTGGGTCATAGCTTAACTTCATGAGCATCAGAGAGAGAGAGTGATAACTCAAAAGTTGAAGGATGTACCGGTTCTCTTGGCTGCAAAATGAAGTTGGGTTTAGGTGGGAGCTGCAGAGATTCCATGTTCCCTTCTAACATTTCTACAACCTTACTCATTGATGGTCTAGTTGTCGGATCAGTTTGTATGCACCATAAGCCAACTATTAACATTTTCCTTAACCTCAAATATTCATTTGCATTCACAATCATGTTCAGATCAAGTCCAGCATTCTGCTCAAGGTTCTTATATATCCAATCAGGAAAATAATTTTCACTTCAATGATCAACTCTGACTTCAATATTTTTTGTCTCTCCAGCCATTTCTAAAATCATCATACCATAGCTATAGACGTCGGACTTGTGAGAAACATCTCCAAAGTTTCTACAAAATATTTCTGGAGCTATATACCCTATTGTCCCTCTGGCCCAGACATAGACACTATACTGGACCTATTGGGGCAAAGTCTCGCCAAGCCAAAATCCGATATTTTAGGATTGAAGTCTTTATCGAGGAGTATGTTATGAGGCTTTATGTCAAAGTGCAAAATCCGTGTGTTACATCCTTGGTGCAAGTATTCTACTCCCTGAGCTATGCCAACTGCAATTTGAAACAATTTTTCCAATGCTAAATGATGTTCTGCTGTGGAGTTATTGTGGCCTATGAACTTCTCAAGAGATCCATTGAGCATGAACTCGTAAATGAGAACTCTTTTGTAACCCTCAAAGCAAAATCCCATGAGAGTAACAATGTTAACATGGGAAGTTCTACCGATACTTGCGACCTCATTGATAAATTCTTCTCCATTGCCTTTCGATTCTTTCAAAATCTTTACTGCTACAAGATGGCCATCGGATAACTTTCCTCTATACACACTAGCAAAACCCCCTTCCCCTAACTTGTCACTGAATGAGTTAGTCATTTTCTTAAGATCAGCGTAGTTGTATCTTCTTGGTGCAAGATTCTCATTGTTCTTCAGGAAGAGTTCAATGTCCTTATGGCTTTGTGATTCTCTCTTCAAATTCAGCACGTTCTTCTTCCTCAAAGTGAACAAGATTAAGGAGAAGAGGACTAGGGTTGCAGCTGAAACACCTGGGATTAAAAAAAGATATCAACGTCTATACAGCAAAAAACAAATGGTACTGAAATTTGGAAGAGTTACCTGCCATCAAAATCTGTTTCCATTTACTCCTTCCTGTAGCTGAATTCAAATACATGTCAGATTAGGAGAACTTTATAAAAATTAGATGGGAACTCATTTTTACTCTCTCTCCAGCTTGTAAATCTTTACTGGGTATGATTCATCAACTTGTATTTTCATACAATTGTGAAACAAATTTACTGGAGGCAAGATTTTCTGTCAAATTGCCTGTTTACTAAAAGAAAATCGCTACATTTACTCAGCAAACTTTGTAGTTTGAAAATGCTTTAAGATTTAGATATCACATAATCACTATAGGTTACATAGTCATGATCTCTTGCCATTAGTAGGCAGAATAAAAATTTCTCACCCCTGATGTGGCAAGAAAAACTTAGAGGCTGTTTGGTAGGGGTTAAACTTAGATTTTTTATAAAAAAATTTAAAATGTATGGTTGAAAAGTTGTGGGACCTATAAAATATGTGATTAATATTGATTGTTTGACTTTGACTTAAATTAAAATATGTTCAAATCAATACGAAATAAGGGTTTAATTATGTTCCTTGAAACGGTCATAAATTCAAAGAATTGTAACAAGGATTCTTTTGCCACATCAGCATTGAGAAATTTTTATCATGTCCACTAGATTAGGAGATAAATTCTAATAGACTACAATGCTAACAAACTTTAAAAAAGAACTTAGCAGTGTATATTTATATATCCCCTATTCGACAGGCGTTTAAAATATGAGGTTTAATTTAAGTTAAAGTTAACAATTAATTTTAACCATACATTTCATAACATTCACAAATATTTTAACCACACATTTTATTATCATAGATCAAAATCTATTAAGAATCTATGTTTAATCCTCACCAAACAGGGGCATAGTGATTGTAATACAATGCACTACAATAAAACCCCTATAAAGTAATATTCTCGGACTAAATTTTTTTTTTATTTTAATAGAGTTATTTTTTATCTTTTTATAAATGAATATTTACAAATTTTATTGATTTTCACCAACTTTACATGTTTTTTTTAGACAAAAATATATGTATAACTTATATAAAAATAAAAATAATGGTGGTTGTCAAAAGTTTATGTGTATGTACATAAAAAAAACCTATGCAAATTTGTTTTGAGCACCGCAAGACTTGATCAAATGAAGATATGGCTTATGAACCACAAGTTGGTGTATATGTAGGTATCCATAAATTAAGTGAAATCATTTGTTAGTTATGCTATAGAATGTGATAGATATCGAACATCTTTTGAATTATCCTAGTGAAAATAATACGATGATTGGAATTGCCTGCCAACGAGAAGATTATTAAAGGGGAATTGAATTACCATGATCCTAATGATAACTGTGGTTTATAAACCATTTTTCTAAATAGATTAAGGATAAGGTTGAGTTTCATTTGAATACAAGAAAAAACAATTAAATATAAATGCATATGTTGAGAAAGAGCTAAATTGACAAAGTAGAATTTGTCATCTAAAAAATATCTTAATTCAATAATTTTGACTACAATATTAAAAAAATTTAAAAATCGTGTTCGAAAGCCAATGTTACCTTTTGTACATCGAAATTGATTATTTTGGTTAGTTGTACACTGTCCTCCACCTCGGTGGCAATCAATACAATCGTCAGACAGAATCCATTCTATTTGATAATCGGCCGCTACCCGTTCGAACAAGTCAGCTGAATCTGGCGATGATTTGACCGGCAAGTAAAGAACCGAACAATTATTTGGATGCAGAGGCGGACGATTTTCATTTGAACTGGCGTAATATATATCGAAGTCGCAGCCTTCATAGTTTCTATAACTTTCCTGTAAACGACGTATCTCGTCGTCGTCAGAGTTCATATTTTTGGGGCATTTGATCAGAGTGATATTGGGGAAGAATATCAACGAAATAGAATGATTGTATGGAATATAGAAATCGAGGAATAAATCACAGCTCTTAGTTCGCAAAAAAATTTCAACAACAGGGTTTCGAATCAATGCTCGATTGATAGATATGTTGCCCATAATTTCATACGACGGCGATAACCTCTCAGTATCCAGGTGAATTCTTGGATTCGGCAGAGCACCGCACTTAACCGTGAACAACCCACATCCGGGTTGCGAAAAATCTGCCAGAGGAAACTCCAAATTGCCAAGATTTCCACACTGGAAACTTTTTGGGCATTTAGAATACACGAATTTGAAGGTAAAAACATGAAGAAACACAGAGAAATAAACAAAAAAACTGGAAGCATCCCTACAGAGCTCCCTTGAAAAAACCATGATAACATCAGCAGAAGAAGAAGGGGTAGAAGAGAGAAATAAAATTCTCTAGCTCTGCCTCAATTATATTTGAAAATTATTTGCATCATCGAGGTGGAACACGGCAATGTAGTCAAGATTAATAGAAGGTACTGAACAGTCAGCCTAAACCAATGACGCCGAAGTTTCCTACCCAACAAATTATTTGAACTCCTGACTAATTTGTACTCGTGACCCGCGAATCAGATACAACTTCAAGGCCCCACTCGCCTTGTAAATACCCTGTTTGAGTCTCGTTAATTTTTTGTAATGTATTATGAAATAGTAAATAAATGAAATATGTATGGTTTAAAAAGAAGGAAAAATTTTGATTTGCATGTAATATTAATTTAATGAAAAATATATGATTGAAAATGAATAACGTAGAAAAACTAATGGAAAAAAATGAGGCTCAAACATGTGCTCATATAAATAGAAATTAAGTCAATCTCACCCATTGACCTTTGTTTATTTTATATTTATTTTTAAACGTGAAAAACTGAAATAAAAGTGTGAAGATTTGCAAGGTTCATACGACTTCAACTGTTACTTCAACAAAGAAAAGGAATTTACCAGGAAACGCTAGTTTGTTTAATTGTCAATTACAACTGCTTTAACGCGGAGAGTAGAGTAGCCAACCAAAAAGATATATATATATATATATATTCCCCTCCACTATAAAAGACTCTATTCCCTTTTTACTATTCATTTGTGTATAGTCGTGTTCACATTGAACTGATTTGAAGTTGGTTTTATATTGTTGACTTCATGGACAGGTGGAATATTGCATTCATATTTTCCTCCCCTATCTAGCCATCTTTGTTGACAAATTGAAACACTATTGTTCATCATTTTAGAGTAAAAATTGCTTTCCGTGTAGTGACCTTTATTCATAGCTACAGTAATTTTCATTGGAAAATGGTAACATTGATTGATGGTGTATATATACATATCATAGCCGGATCTGAAGAGAGCTCTAATAGGCCTCCGCCTCAGGCCCAACTTTTGAAGGGGCCCAAAATTTTGCGTTCCCCCTCCCCCCTTTTAACCCACTAAGCCATTTATAAGAGTTGCCCCAAAATATTGTGATGCTCCATAAGGGCAAAAATCAAAATGGA
>NC_036256.1:831458-833843 GCF_002742605.1 Olea europaea var. sylvestris | reverse complement strand
AATATCGATCTATTTTATGAAAGGAAGAAAGTGATTCGTGAGTAGGAAAAAATCAATAAACAAAAGGCCAACGAGTAAATCCTTCTCTAAGTATGGAAGCAGTTAGTTGAGGCCTATCATTTGATAGTTCTTTTATTACGTCGACAAACTAATAGCTCTTCCTTGTTTAGTTACCATTTTGTGGGAATCTCATTTATTGAGGAGACCCCATATTCTATAACACCAGAATAAAGTTCATCCCTTGGCTTGCATACGAACATTTTATTTTTTTGGCCCAAGGTTGGACTCGCGTACTCCGCATACCTGGAACTCTTTGATTTGAACTACTTCGAATCCGACGATGAATTCACATTTTGCCCGGGGGGCTCTTGCCTCTATCTTCCATTTTTTGCATCCAGTGAAATTGTTATCTCAATCGATTAATTTCTTCTACTCTGTGCCTACTAAAAGCTTAACCATGCCCTACCACCACCAACAAATTCTCGCCATCCGTTTAGAGGAAGAACTTCTTCTTCAACAAAAGATATTGTAGCTCCTAGTCTGATAATTTGCTCCACGCCTTAAGAGAGAGAGTTCCGGCATACTAATCTATTATGATACCGAACTCTTGGAAAACTTTACTACTTTGAGAGTAGAGTTAGACGTTTCTTTTTATGCTAGGGCATGAGAAGACTGGTTTCCTTATTTGTATTCTAACCATTTTATTATCTAAGATAGAAGATTTTCCCTAATCACTTGTCCCATTTGAAAGTTCTTCCAATAATCAATGAGTAGAAAGACGTTTAGGAAGTTGATTCGAGCAAGAAGGCAAGTCCATTGACTTGGCTATGATAGGGGTATGATTTCTATCGAAAAGAAGAGTTTACAGCTACTAGCACTGATTCAAATTGATAAGAGTTGTCTCATCACTACTTACTAGTAGTCCTTCCTCCAATTGATTTATTAGAAGGGCTTCCTCCTCTAACAACAGGGCTAATGTCAACTCTACTCTTTCATTTCCTTCTGAGATGCTTGTTCTCTGGTGTAGATGAAGAAGATGGTGGTATAAAAGTAAGTTCAAAGGCATCAATGAGTGGAAGGGATGAGACTTCATAAAAGTTTCTAGATGAGCAGGAAGGGTAGGAAGACCCATTTCCAGCTATCAGAAGAGGTTAAACCATTAAAAAAGCTCTTACTTTATAGACCATATGGGAAGATAGTGGTGTGGAACAAACCTTATGAGGAGTTCTAACCTTCTGAGAAGGTTCTTCCATCTATGTCTCTTCATCTTAGATACTGTATTGGAAGTAGAAGAAGGCCACTTTACTGGACTTCCTTAGATAGGCTCTTTTACCCTCTCTATTGGGAACAACAGCTTAGGATTTTATTTAGGCAGGTGCGAGCCTTTCCTCTATATGAAGTGCCTAATTTATTCTTAATATATCCTATTTTAGTCGAGAATAGGTTGCATACGAGGAAGTGACTATTCTATACAATCAAATACTGTATCCATTCAAGAGTTCTTAAGTGTTTCCATGCCTTTCGAGACCCCGAAAAATGGACAAATTCCTTTTCTTAAGAGCACATACAAGATTCGTCAGTATAAGAAGGATAATGGTAACCCTTTTTTTCTTTTTTATTTTATAACAAAATATTTTCTAGAAAAGAAGTTCCTGATGAATATGAAACTACGGATTCAGTTTGAATAATAGATGTCTTTGACAGGAAACACTTATGATACTAGAACTCATGCCCTATAGAGCATGTTATCCCATTTTTAAATTGGTTTACTCTACTGCAGCAAATGCTAGTTACAATATGGGTTCCAAATTTTCCTTAAAGAGCCAGTACCAAGTCAAAGAGAAGCCTTTTTTCTAAGCCTTTTCATCAATTGGATAAGTAGTAGTGGATAGGGAAAATTAGATCAAGCCCTTCAGTGTCGTAGGCAATGGGAAATCAAGTTTGAGTTGTAAGCCCTTACACTTGTAGTATGGCCTGTTTCTAGCCCATCCAGTTGCAGCAGTTGACTCTGCACTGATTAAGTCATTGGAAGGTTTATCCCAGATGAATATGTTCAAGAGACAAAACATTGCACTTCAGTCTTGATAATTACAATTGTTGGGATAGTAGCATCGGTAATTGTAGTAGTAATAAGAACCCAATCTCCTTCTAGGGTGAGAGGTCAAGATCTAGGGTTGAGCTTTTCTAGGGGTTTCATTTTACCTTATTCAGTCTTAGATTCTTTCTACTTTCTCTAAGGTTGTACTTTGTCGTGCCAGGCGAGCCTCCATAGCTGTAGCTTCCATTTCAAACCTAGTCATTGATTCTGTTTTAGTTGCTTTTCCTAACCTGGGGAATTGAGTTTGTTTGGAAGTTGGAGTCTCGTTCATTTGTTGTCCTATCCTA